>NC_083362.1:70637959-70969387 GCF_030254825.1 Meriones unguiculatus
TATGAAGTTCCAGAGAGAAGTTTTGAGGGACTTAAAGACTATCAGGGTCATTACATAATATGAATTAAGAACCTGTGGGTCTTGCCAGCTTTGGCAATGCACTGTAATTAACAGAACACCAGTACCACTGAAGTGAAACCTCTGATCTTGGGAAAAACTGATGGTGGCTAGGTGGAACTAAGAAATGAATGATGATTAAGAAAAACATTAGCATCACTGAGCTGAAATCTTCTGCCAAGTGTTTCCTCAGAGTAAGCACACAGCTGTGCTTCAGAAGTGACTGAGGTTATACCTTGAGCAGGCAGCTAACTTGGTAGTCAGCTGTGTGGTACTGGTTTTGAAGGCATGGAGGAGGGGTCATGAGGAGCAGCTGAGCTTGGCACTGTGTGGCAGGGCTCAAGTTGCGGAAAACCCTACATTTTAAAGATGCCAGTTGGATGACCACCCAAAACAGCAGCAGCAGTGTAGCGGAACTTAGAGGACAAACTGTGTGTCCTGTAGAGGAATCCAGGTATGTGACCCAAATCCCTTCCTTGGAGGAACCCAAGATACCTGAGTGAATCAAAGACATTAGACAATGACTTTTTACACTGTTAGGAGTTTGACATTGCTTTGTTCAGACTGTGACTATACCCTGGTTCTTCCTCCATGAGGAAATAAAGTATTCAAACTTAATTTTAATTTTTTACAGGAGTCCACAGAGGTTAAACTTTTAAGCGATTTTTTTGGGAAAAAAAAAGAGAGAGATTTTGGAGTTTTAAAGAAACTTTTTTTTTTTCTTTTTTGCTTTTTCTTTTAGGGTTGTGTGTATGTGTTAGTTCAAGACAGGGTTTTTCAGTGTAGTCCTGGATGTTCTGGAAATCACTCTGTAGCCAGGCTGGCCTTGAACTCAGAGATCCACCTGACTCTGTCTCCTGAGCCAGCATTTTAAAAAGACTGAACATTTAATGAATTTATAAAAGACTGAGAGTTTTTAAAGTTATTTATGTTTTATATTGTGGTATTAACATACAATTGTGGAGATGATTAAGAAAAAAAGATTGTGCTTTAATAGTGATATGCTTGTGTATCAAGCTGACATGGCATCAGTTATGCTGGCTAGTTTTATGTTAACTTGACAAACTATACTTAGCTGAGAGAAAATGCCTTCATAAGACTTGACTTCAAGAAAACCTGTAGAACATTTTTTAATTGCTGATTGATGTGGGGGACCCCAGGCCATTGTGAGTTTGGCCAACCCTGGGCTGGTGCTCCTGGATTTTAAGAAAGCTGGCTGAGCAAGACATTGGAAGCGAGCCAGTAAGCAGAACGAACCCTTCCATGGCCTTTGCATCAGCTGCTGCCTCCTCCAGGTCTCTACCTTGCCTGAGTTCCTACTTGTACTTCTGTAGATGATAGAAGTGAGGTGGAAGTGTAAGCCAAATAAGCCATTTTTTTTTTCAAATTTGCTTTTGGTCACAATATTTAATCACAGCAATAGAAACACTAACTAGGACAAAGGGTTTGGTTATTTCTTAAAAAATTTAATCCAAGAATATTAAGTTCCAGAGATGAATTCACTGTATACATTTAGTGACTCACTGTTTCTATTTCTAGTGTAACAGAGCATTCATTTACTAAACAGAAAACTAAGATGACACAGGATTTCATAAGGAGACATTACTCACATCATACAAGTAATACCAGTATCGACTGATGGCATGTAAAACTCTTAAAAGGAGGATTACATCTAAGGATGGGTCTTCAAAGGTGATATTTTCAGGCGGTGTGGGAATGAGGTAAACTTCTAAAGGATTTGATACAGACGGGCACACTCCATCTAGAGGATAAGAAAGTTTCACTTTTAAACAAAATATCAATAGCTAAAAATCTACATACCCAGAGTCGCCTTCATCATGTAAAGCTGTCACACTTAAGTTCTTAGTATCTCAATTGTATTAAACATGCTCATTTCTTCACTTTTACCCTTGTACACATTAATACCCAGGAATAAAAAATGTTCACGTCTCCTGAAGATGCATAGCTAAACAGGAGAAAAATAACTGACTGTTTTGCATTCCCTTCCTGTGTATCAAAGTCACCCTGTAGCTGTCCCATGAAGTTGAGGGCCAATCTGTTGGTGACCAGACACAGCCTCCAGCACACTCTTCTTTAAGTGAGTGAATGCATTTAATCTTCATGAAGGCATGAATTCTTAAAGAATTAGAAGAATTTCCTAACTTATTTTTCAGTTTTAAGTTTATAAAATTCTTAATTCTTGTTTTCTAGATATAAAGTCAAAGATTTCATTAAAAGTAATTACAGTACAGTAATTTAATTCTTAAGTTACTATACCCAAAGCTTTTCGGAGCTCTAAATCAGTTTTAAAAAGTAGGAAGAAGAAAGGGCAGGGCCTGAACACAGTCAGCCTCCCTCAGTGCGTCGCCTTACCATGCCATAACTCATCATGCTTCTTTGCATTTCTGGGGGAAGTTTTTGTTGGAGCTGTTTGGGCTCTCCCCCTTTTACCACCAACACAATCTTTACTACTTTCTTCATCCTCTCTGACGGGTTTGTACCTAAGGGAAAAAGACAGTATGAAAATCAAATGTGGATTTTAAATGTGCCAAATTATTTAACAAAGCTAATAATGTCTAAGTCAGAGAAACGATACAGAATTCCTATGAGTCTCTGAAATCCACCATCTTTCTCCCTATTTGGATTCAGAGAATCACCAATGCTTTATCTTCCTAAAAGAATATGTAAATTAGCAAGTAAAGTGCTAATTTGGGGAAAAGGTCTCTTCTCTAAGTGGCAGACACTAAAGGCAGTCTAAGAAGCTGCACAGGACTCAGAGCTACTGAGCTTGACTCCATCAAAAGGTTTAAAAATGAAATAAAAAAGGTAGATTGTTGCTTAAATGCTTTCTAGTAGATAGGAAGAGGAAGCAGCATTCATATACACAGCGTATATTAAATATTTGAAAAGCTTTTCATAGTTGAAATGTAGGACTTAACGTTCTTTCCTCACAGAATTAGGCCATGAATTTAATGTGGATTCTAAAACAAAGATCACATACTACCAAGAAAAACCAGTTCAGACTTGCCATATTGTATGAGTCTTTGTCCAAATACCAGCTCTTCCCAGAGGATTGCTCTCATCATCAGTGGATTCTCTTTCATCTTCAGCCTGTACACTGAACTGCCGCACTGCCTGATACACGGTCATGTTATATGGTAGTAAATGTTCTCCAATATAAAACTGTAGCCTGTGCCTTACATTTCCTGAATTTAAAAACTGAGCAGCCTGAATAAAGCAAAGCAAAATCCATATAAGCCCAAGTACTGACATCTGTACATTAGTTGAAATTTATCTGCTAGGACAACAAGCCAAGACCTGTGGTGGATATTTAAACTACAGACACTCCCAAACCTATATATTCTGAGCATCACTGACCTGAACTGCTTTTAAGACAGAAATGGTCAGAGACTGTACTTGTTTTGTCTGGAGTATGGAGATATGTACATATACACAGAGATGGAACTCAAGTCTAGACTATTCATATTCTGCACATACAGCTTTGGAGACAACTGAACATTGGTATGGTTACTGTAACTCCAATTTTTTCCACAACTGAGGAGATATAGGAAAATGTGTATTTTCCATATATAGCATCCTTTTGGAGGTTTCATATTATGGATATTTACTTGAAGGATAAATCAAGCTATATTAGTCTATTTCTTCCTCTACATATACAATTATGAAAATTTTTAATTTATAAGCAGAATGAGTAAGAAATAAGTTATATAAATACACTAAAATAAGCTATTATTAGTTTAATATTAATTATTAAACTTATTAAATTATTGATATTAATTATTAAATGATATTACCATATTAATTATTCATTTTTGTGATTTTCCAGCAATGACTAATAAGGGACGATTTTATTCCTGGAAAGCTAAATCAAAGATAAAGCATGATAAATGTACATTACAACATGGTATGAAAAGCACCTTACCAGAGATTCATCTATTTCCTCATCTGATCCATCATCATCACTGTCTTCATCATCTTCTCTTACTCTTCCATACCCTAGGTATCAAAAAAAATTGTCATCTAGGAATTGTAGGTGTCAGATGAAAGATTATATATATACTGAATAAACTGGCATTATCTTTAAAAAGTAGTTTTTATATTCTGACCTATAAAAAAAGAAAGATACAAAATTCTGAAGCGCAAAACGCTCTGCCTATTAAGCAAGTTCAACATATGTATATTTCTGGAAGGAACAGAGGCTCCGACTACCTAAGGTTTATCAGGAACAATAAATAATAAACAGGAAAACAGGAAATAGCCTTTAGAAGTAGAGTACACATACGGAAAATACCTCTAACCACAAGATATCTCTCAATAGCTTGCACCAAAGCCAGGGGATCAATCTTGACAGGCCCGCCTTTCCACTGCTTCACATTTGCACAGTCTGGGTGTCTTTGTAACTGACATTTTAACTGATGTGTGTTGAAAAATTTTAAAGCTTGTGATCCTCTGTTGAGAGAAAAGCTCAAGATAATTTGTGAAAAAAGGTTATTCTATTATTTTCGCAGTGAACATATATTTAACTAAAGAAAATATAAAAACTACATTGTATTACAGTACAAAGCACTTAAAAAGATTCAACAACAAATCAAATTATTCAATACAAATTATTATAAATAACTACTAAATGAATAGGTTTTCATGCACATGAAAGCATGAAGAAAACATGCTCTAGCCTCTGTGAATCCATGTGACCAATGGTAATGAGCACTGACTTCAGGGAAATGCTATGCCTACTGGGTTATTCCTCTAGAAATAAGAACTCTTCAATGAGTTGAGCACACTGACTTCTGCAGTATTTGTCCTTCCCTACTAAACTTTATTCAAAGACCAAGAGGGGAAATTCTATTTTTTTGCTTCTAAAAATAAAAACGCAAACTAGTAATATAAAAATAAAAACTAACATTCAAATTTATTTTGCTGCATACTTTTAAATGAATGGCTACGTCAGTGGATGTTTCTTCCTGTTACGACAGGAGCTGTGCATGGTGGTATACACCTGTAATCCCACACTCTGGGAGGCAGAGGCAGGGGGATCTCTGTGAGTTCAAGGCCAGCCTGGTCTATAGAGTAAATCCAGGACAGCCAAGGCTACACAAAGAAACCCTGTCTCCAAAATAGATAGATGGATGGATGGACGGACAGACAAGCCAGATATAGTCAAACTTAAAATGTGGTTATTTATACAACTCCATGAAGCATGCAAATATTAATAAGCAAGTATAATCCATATAAACTTGGACAAAAGTGGAAAGCCTCAAGGCTTTTTTGTTTTCATTTGTTTTTGAGTCTCAAATAGCCCAGGCAAGTTCTGAATTCAAGATGATATTTTGCCTCCTCCTTGTACTATTCATTTAAAAGGACATAGCAAAGTAAACTGAAGGTTAGTTTTTATTTTTGTATTATTACATTGTTTTTATTTGGAAGTGAAATCTAAAGTGAAAGCACATATGACTCTCACACCTTGGTTTTTAAATGGGATTCCAGATATGCCATCATGTTTTGTGATGTCTAATAAAACTGTTCCAAGATAGTATAACATAGCTCATTACATAAAAATTCTAAATAGAAAACTTCAGGTACGGTATGATGGATAGCTTTATCCATATAGACAGTTTTGATTCAAATTTTTAAAAATTATTTTAAAACGTAAGAATGTGGATTTTTAAAGTTAAGGTAACTTATTCTATTAGATTTCCAATTAAAAAATGTTTCAATAGAATTCCCTAACACATTAATTTCATCTGTCTATAGCATCTTATAAGACCTTAAACCCAATAGCAAAAATTTTTATTAAAAGATAAATTTAAACATGAATACTTACATGCTAAAGCCCATTGAAATAGTTATAACCACTTATCACATTGAGAGTCACAGAATGTTTCATTTTCCATATATAAAAAATTATTATAGCATTACATATTAAAACTTAATAATTTAGAAAAACTAAAACTGTGTTTTGAATGTTGTCAACTCAGTCACTGATTTATCTACTTTAAAAATATTAGTTGTTAAAATACATGTTATAAGCTGAGCATGGTGTCACCCGCCTTTAATTCCAGCACTTGAGAGACAAAGGCAGGCTGATCTCTTGAGTTCCAGGACAGTCAGGGCTACACAGAGAAACCATGTTTCAGAAAACTCAAAAATAGACAAAAGATTAGGTAGGTAGGTAGGTAGACAAACAGATAAATGGCATGATCTTAAAGATAAAATGTATTTGATTCATTGAAACAAACTGCTTCAGTCATTACAAAACAATGTTCCTCAACAAGACCAAGGCCTTACTAGACCTTTCACCATGTCTTCCTTCAACAATTCTGGTGGCAAGGGAACATACCCAGGCAATGGTCCTTACCTGCCTCCTGCCCCATTTCCACTAGGGAAATCATGCACTTTAACTGGGAATTGTTCCATTTGGCTGAGGCAGTTGTTCATCTTGTGAACTAGTGCTAACAAAGGCGCATGGCCTACTGGTTCTACTCTTCCAACAGGCTCTTCTCCAGGAAGCTATTTAAAAAAAAAAAAAAAAAAAAATTAAACACGGCCTTTTGAAAAGTCACTGTTCCATATCAAAAACGTTTATAATCAGTTAAAAAAAATGGAGATTTATCTATTAATTTTATGATTTCTGACAGACTTCATGAAGGCAGTGTTTCCAAGTCAATTATTTCTTTTATTATCTTATTCTTTTATTTTCTGTGCATTGCTTGGTGTTTTTCCTGCATGTTATGTCTGTGTGAGGATGTTGGATCCCTGCACCTGGAGCTATAACCACTTTAAGCTACATGTGGGTACTGGAAACTGAACCCGGGGCTTCTGAAAAAGGAGCCAATGCTCTTAACCACTGAGCTATCTTTCCAAACCCTGGTCCCAAGTAAGTTATTTCAAGAAAGATACAATTTGTACAGCCCACAATTCTTTTTCAAAATTCATGACTCCAAATGGCTCTGAGGAATAGTAGTTGCCAGTGGGTAAAAGCTAATCCATATAGGCATGAGGCTATTTATGGTCTGCCTGTTGCCTTTTACTAAGACTATTCATATTTTATTGCAAAAGAAAATTCTTTGTGTATGACAAAGTGTACTGAACTGCCTGACTGATGATATTAATACATGGAAAAGTATCAGGTTAACAGATTGTGGACATCTAATCTTAAGTATCAGGTAACAAACAGTGGGCGTATACATACTCCTAAGCAAGATATAAAACACTGTATATTCCACATTTGCACCCACGTGCACTTGAAAATAAAGAATTAAAAAACAAAAACAAAAACATAAAAGCATCAACCTGTCCAACCCAGTCTTCAATAAACACCATTTCTACCTTTAGTAACGCACACAAATTAAACTGATATAAACAGTGTTCAAAAAATACCCATGAAGAGGCATGGTTAAGCAGTTTTGCTAATAAGCAGTAATTAAACTCATTACACCAATAACGCAAACAACAAACACCTTCCTTAGTTATGCCTTCTCTAAAACACCTATAACAGAAGATCTAATCTATAGTACTCACGTTAACTATAGTAACAAGTTAACTCTGGTTCTCACACACTAGGGGCAAATGGAAAAAGGGGGAGTCAGCCTATAGGCCCTTCCCTTGTAATCTACATTATAGAGATGGTTATTAAGCATAGCAGAACTATATCTGCCTATCATAACCTCAACTAACATAAATACTAATAGGTGAGACTACTCTAAATGGCTTATCTTTGCAAGGGGAGAAAAATACCTGACAAAGTTGGCATGGGCTTCAGGTCACTAGTGTTGGGAGAAGGGTATTATTTCTGTTTTATATTTTCAGGCAGTGTCTCATGCTACCTAGGCTGGTCTAGAACTTACTTGTATCGGACCTTCCTGCCTTGCCCTCTAAGTGCTGGGCACTCAATCATGGACTTTATGTCTGGCTTCGTTCACTATTTTATGACACATTAAAAAAAAAAAAAAAAATTAAAGCCAGGCATGGTGACTCATACCTTTAATCCCAGCACTCAGAGACAAGCATGTACGTCTCTTGTCAATTCGAGCCCTGCTCATCTACACAGTAAGACTTGCTCAATAAATGAATGTTCAAAGAAACTGAGCTAAATAGGCAACACACGGTACACTTTTATGGGACATAAATGCTCACACTTAGTAGCACCAGCTCTACTAGTACACGTGACCATTATGAACTTACAGGAGAAGAAAAAAAGACATGAAGGAATCGCTTTAATCGGATCTCTCTGCTGACAGCATCCTTTTCACTTTTAGATGTCAAATACAGCAACAGTTGTTTCACAAATCCACTATGTTGGATTTCAAATGATGAAACATCTGACTCTGAGACTATGCTACGGATTTCTACAAGGCACTCAGCTCCACCATCCACCTGAAAGAGTAGAGAAAAAGAGTCTATACTGACTTAATACAATTCACACTTCCCAAAAAGAAATAAAAATAAATTCTCAATACCTTTGAAAGTAAGAGAGACAGACAGACAGACAGACCGACCAACCACTGGACAGCTATGAACCCTATTGAGCTACAATACTAACCTGCCACTGGTACAATAATGGCTCAATAGTTACTGGGCTAGTTCTCTGCTTAGATCTGAAGCCCAATCCACAAAAGGGAATTCATTCTTGGTACTATAAACCTGGTTAAAAGCTGATGGAGATCAAAGGCAAGGAACCTACTACCACTGTTTTTTTTAATGGTCAGTGTCAAAATATCTTCTAACTAATTGTTTATGCCCATATATGTTTTGTTCCCAGTCTTGGTCAGAGAAGTTCTGTTTGTAATAGGCAATTATCCGCAGCCATAACTGGCAAGTGCTAAGTAAGAAAAGTTTCATTTATTTACCATTCAGACCAAAGCAGAATATCTATGATCACCCCTACAAGGCTGAGGAAACATCACAGAAGTATTTCATGATTAAAAAAAAAAAAAAAAAGTGTTCATAACACAAAACTTTTCTGCCTAACTAGTTCAGTTTCATTCTTAATGGTAAAAAATATGAAAAAACCTAAAAATGAAGGGACTAACAAAGAAGAAACTGTATCATTAAGTGGATGGATCACTATGTTAAACAAAATATGACATGCAACCTCTGCTATGAAGAAATATTTAAGATTTAAGAACAAAAATAAAGAAGTAGAACAGTGACTACTTCATAATCAGAAGGGAGAGGGAACAAGAGAGGGAATCAAAGTACAAAATATACACGTATGAACATGTCATAAAGGCAGGCAGGCTATGACTGTACAAATGACACTTATTAGATTAAGGCTCTTTTAGGAAGACAGATTAAAATGTGAAACATGATGTGCTGTGATGAAGTTAATAAACTATCATACAGATTAGATGAATCAGATGAAATGGTGAGGGCTACAATAAAGCCTCAAGCCTTTCCAAGTAAATACCGAGTCTGAAGATAGAGGCGGTTATGAGGATTTAAGAAAGAAATTCTGAAGGGGCATTTCTGAAACTGTGTTGTTTGTCAAGAAATAGGGAACACAAAGAACAGAAAGCATTGGCAAGATTTCCATTATGGGCAGCAGACAGTGAACCATGGTAGTCGAGAGACAAGGAGGAAAAAAAAAATTTAATTGTAGAAAGCGATGTTTCTACAATCACCCCCCCAATGATCTACAAGCAAACAAGACACACTGGACACAGTACCTGGAGGTTGAGTTGTTCAGTTGCAGCACAAAGTCTCTGAAGGACATTCAAGGCAGGGTTACTTCCATCCAAATTCTCAGAACTAAAGTAACGCTCAACAAATTTGTGTGCCTGCTCCTTAATCCAACCTTTAATTTTTTCTCTATAAAAAGGAAAGAGGAGATATAATGCTTCTGTATAAGTAAAAAAAAATCTACACTGAAAAAGATTTTAAGAAATTTTAGCATGTGCTTGAGTTCAATCCCCAGAGAACCAACTTCCACAAGTTGTTTTCTGGTCTCCACAAGTACTTAGATACACACATAAATTTACAAAAGAAATAGTATTTCAACTTTATCAAAATAGCTACACTTAAAACGCTTACTGGCCTAAGATTATTAATACATTCATATAAAGAAAATTCAGGTTCATTTTGAAAACAAGCTAAGATATATATATATATAAAATTGCTTATATAATTGGAGTAATTTCAGATCATCACATGAACAGTAACAGTATGTTCTAATTTCCTAAGTGTTCATACCCAAATAAAAATTTACATAAGAACTGACTAAAGGACAGATTATCTAACACCATCCATCACTGTGTTTCACTAAAGAGATGATATAAAACTGAGATATACCAGAAGCATGTGACCAGGCTGTTTAAATTATAAACTTTAAAAATACAGTTGCTTAATTACTGTTCTTAACTAATTCAGAGATTCAGTAGCCAACTCAATCAAATTAAGTTATCTTTAAAACAAAATGCCACTGGCAAAATATCCTATTTATACAGGAAGTAGTCTACATAGTTACTTTATATCTAGTGCCTTCTCAAGAAAAGCATCTGCATATGACCCATACACTGATGTACTTTTGGGTTTCTCAGCTACAAATCTTTAAATTCTACTAACTAGGCAGGAGAATTTCATTAAAATGTACAAACAGAAAATGCGAACACAATTCAGGAAAAGGTTCCAC
Source organism: Meriones unguiculatus (assembly GCF_030254825.1). NCBI lineage: Eukaryota > Metazoa > Chordata > Mammalia > Rodentia > Muridae > Meriones > Meriones unguiculatus. The sequence goes on from NC_083362.1 coordinate 70,648,668, forward strand.
ACAGACCAAAATAAGCAGAGTTGTCAAATGGCTGTACTATTGCTATGGTTTCTGTATTTAAGAGACAGGGTTTTAGCCCACAGGCAAGACCTGAGCTATATATATATACTTAACTCTGAATTTAGAGCAAAGTGAACCAAAGCCAAGTACGACTAGCGTTTGATTAGTATGTCAATTCAATCATGTTGAGACCTTTCAGATGAAGGATATCCCACCCTGAATCCCAGGACACACTTTACCTATTATTTGATATAGTGTCTTTTGAGGCTGCCCTGGCAAGACCACTAACTCCTGCAGTTCGTGCTGGCTCAATGTTGTTGCTGTTGGACTGTGCGCTTAACCTTCCCCATGTTTTTGGATTCAAGCTTGCCAGGAATGAAGATTTAGGTGACTGAGTTGTGGTGGGGCTTTTTGCTATAAAGACAAAAAAATTACATTCAAATCATTTCAATAAAACCAAAGAAAAATCAACAAAAATTTCAATCTTAAAGGATTGAAACAATTCAGAACACCAAATCAAGAGTAAACTTAAGTTCAACACCTCTTTCATCCCCCTATTAGTTTTCATCAAAGGATTCACCTTGATTGTCTACTTTGTCATCATCTCTTGGAGGTGAATACTTTGGCCTTCTTGGCCCTCGTTTTGGCAGGCGTTTTCTCTTGAGAACATCACTTAATCGACTGTTGCATAGAAAAATAGATAAGGTTAGCAATTACCACTGAAGAACCCAGCTAAGACAGGAGAAACAGTAATTTATGAATAAAAATGTACTAACAATTTTCACTGACTGAATTAATATGGAGACTGCGGACAGTCTAGAGAAAGTATGGAGAATTACTAACTGCAAAAATACAAACTAAAGGCTTGATTAATTTTCTACATGTCCAATTTTATAAAATTCAATGTATTAAAAAGACTAAGACCACACAAGGAGAGCAACAGAACCAGAAAATTTGAACACAGGGAACTTCCCAGAGACTCATACTCCAACTAAGGACTATTCATGGAGATAACCTAGAACCCCTGCACAAATGTAGCACATGACAGTTCAGTGTCCAAGGAGGTTACATAGTAATGGGAAGAGGAACTGCCTCTGACTTAATCTGATTGGCCTGCTCTTTGATCACCTCCCCCTAAGGGGGGAAGCAGCCTTACCAGGCCACAGAAGATGACAATGCAGCCACTCCTGATGTGATCTGATAGACTAAGATCAGAAGGAAGGAGAAGAGGACCTGCCCTATCAGTGGACTTGGGGAGGGGCATGGGTGAAAAAGGGAGAGGGAGGGTGGGATTGGGAGGGAAGGAGGGAGGGGCTTATGGGGGATATAAAATGAATAAAGTGTAATTAATAATAAAAAAAACACAAAGACCAACATATAAAAAAAAAATCAAATCAAATGAAATGTATTTCTTTCCTAACCTAACTGGCAACAGAATATAGATGGGACATAATGTTTATACTATTAAAATATTCTAGCTACTTATCACAGTATCCTACCCAAAAGACATGATGAAGGCACTAACCTCATAAACATATTCATAATGACATCCATGACTGTTTTTTAACTTATACAAATCTGTTAAGTGATAGTGTGAATAACCTATGTGGAACTAGAACCATTCATTGAACTGTCTTATTTTATTGTATGTTTTGTTTGGTTGGGTTTTTTTGTTGTTTGTTTTTGTTTTTCAAGACAGGGTTTCTGTATAGCCTTAGCTGTCCTGAAACTTACTCTGTAGACCAGGCTGGCCTTGAACTCAGACCTGTCTGCCTCCCAAGTGTTAGAATTACAGGTGTGAGCCACCACTGCCCAGCTTTGTTTGGGTGTTGAGAGAGGGTCTCCACCCTCCCTCAAGCTGAACCTCCAATTTATGATTCTCCTGCCTCATCATCCTTGGCTCTGAGTAGAGGGAGGGCTTCAATTCATCTGCAAATAGACTTTATTCTAAACAACACTACAATGCACCTTACACATCAACAATGCACCAATATACATCACACCTTGCAAGCTGCTGCTCATAAGAATATTTTGAAATATTTCTGAAATTATTTAATAACAAACAAACAAAAACAAAACAAAACAAAACCACAAAAGATTAAGCAGATGAAAGAACATTCTAGGAATAGAAAGATGGTTCAATGGATAAAGGCACCTGCCATCAAGCCAGACAACCTGAATTTGATCTCAGGGACCCACATGATAAAAGGAATGAACCAATTAGTACAAATTGTACTGACTTCCACACTGGTACCAGGGAACACAAATGCACACATAAATGAGATTATTTATTTAAAATTAAGTAAATTGTTCTAATTCAGTTGACCAGTAGATGAAATAAAATTGAATAATTTAAAGTAAAAATGGTTTAATTAGGAAGACTCTCAGAGTCTGGTAATTCTATGAAATAAGTATGCTTAATGTATTCAAATATCAACCAAGACAAATAAGACTTTCAGGAAAGATACACTCTACAGTACCCTATAAATGAAAAATAAAGAATGTTTCAACTGGAAGGCTGAAGAGATGGTTAACAGTTAAAAGCATTTATTTCTTTTCCAGGAATTGGGGTCTGCTCCCAGCATCCACAGGAAGGCTCACAACCTTAATTCCAGGGCATCTAATGCTCTCTTCTAGCCTCTGAAGGTACCTGCATATTTATGGTGGGCATACATAAACTAAGGCACGCACACATAACAAAACAGTCTTTGAAACAAGAATGTTTCACTTAGTAATCCCAACACTTGGGGGAGAAGGATGAGGAGGAGGACTGCTGTAAGGCAGTGAGCTCCAGACAAGCCAGCATTACATATTAAAATAAAACCTCAGAATATGAACAACGTATTAAGTCATCAACTATTAGACTGTATAATCATAACTACTCCCTTATTGAAACTGGCTTAGAAATATTACATTTTAGTTCCAGGACAGACAAGGCTACACAAAGAAACCCTGTCTCAAGGGTTTCTTGAGCTATTTCATAGTACCCTGAAACTTATATTTAAAGACATCTCAGGTATCAACTGAAAATTTTATAGCAAAACCCTTTAATAATTGAGGGTTACTGTAACGACCAGAGAATACAGTAAAGCTGAGATGGAAGAACAATAAAGTAGAAAGGTAAATGGGAGACAAGGATAACAGCACCATAGGTGAGAAAGTAGAAACCCAACAGGTTTGGGGGGGCTGGACAGACAGCTCAGCAAATAAGAGCACTGTCTGCTCCTCCAGAGGTCCTGAGTTCAATTCCCAACAACCACATGGTGGCTCACAACCATATATACAGAAATCTGATGTCCTCTTCTAGAATGCAGGCAAACATGCAGATAGAGCACTCATACAAAAAAATAAAATAAAATCGAAAGAAAGACGAAGGAAGGAAGGAAGGAAGGAAGGGAGGGAGGGAGGGAGAGAAAGGAAGGAAGAAGGAAGGAATGAAGGAAGGGAGAGAGAGAAAGGAAGGAGGAAGGAAGGAAGGAAGGAAGGAAGGAAGGAAGGAAGGAAGGGAAAGGAAGGAAGAAGGAAGGAAGGAAGGAAGGAAGGAAGGAAGGAAGGAAGGAAGGAAGGAAGGAAGGGAAAGGAAGGAAGGAAGGAAGGAAGGGAGAGAGAGAAAGGAAGAAGGAAGGAAGGGAGAGAGAGAAAGGAAGGAAGAAGGAAGGAAGGGAGAGAGAGAAAGGAAGGAAGAAGGAAGGAATGAAGGAAGGGAGAGAGAGAAAGGAAGAAGGAAGGAAGGAAGGAAGGAAGGAAGGAAGGAAGGAAGGAAGGAAGGGAGGGAGGGAGGGAGGGAAAGGAAGAAGGAAGGAAGGGAGAGAGAGAAAGGAAGGAAGAAGGAAGGAATGAAGGAAGGGAGAGAAAGGAAGGAAGGAAGAAAGGAAGGAAGGAAGGAAGAAGGAAGGAAGGAAGGAAGGAAGGAAGGAAGGAAGGAAGGAAGGAAGAAGGAAAACAGGTTCAAACATAATCTTTAGAAACTTGGCCAAGGAACATAATGAAAGACAAACTGACTAACTTCCCTGAAGTAGCAATCAGTCCAAGCCAGACTTTTGATATACACTAAAGTAGACTGGCAGCAAAAGTGACTCTTCTTCAAGCACCTGACCCCAGCTAAATTTAGCAAGTTGTACAGGACAATGGTTCTTTAAGGTATACAAGATTTAATTTTAGAATCCCAGTGAGAATGTTTTACCAGTATATATTTTACAGAAGCTGGAAAGTGAACTCAACAGTTAAGAGCAGTAGCTTTGATTCTTAGCAGTCACATAAATTCGATTCCCAGTACCTACACAGAAGTTCACAATAATCTGTAACTCCAGTTCCAGAGAGTAGGATGCCCTCTTTTGGCCTCCAAGGGATAAATAAACATGATGCAGAACCATACATGCAGGCAAAAACACCCATGTACATATAATAAAAACTAAAAGCAAAATATATAATATATGATGTACAACAAAAGGAAAAGCATGGAATATTACCCTGGGTACCAACTAAATTTCAGAAATGAATGTGGCTTATTATGTACAACATTCCAGTTTTTAACATAAAACCACTTAAATATGTGATCTTCTAACGCAACAACTAAAAAACAAAAATAAAAAAATCAAGAGTTTCTCAACATAGTAAATAGTACAGCAGAACAGGCACAAATGACTTTAAAAACTACCACTTACCTTTAAGAAACAGACAAGTGTTTGGTAATTAAAGCTAAATGGGAATTCATGTTTGGCTGCCTTGCCTGTATTTTCTAATTCTTATTTTTCACTGCATCAATTCCTTGATATCACAGAGACATATGCAATAGTACAAAGTAATTGCAAAACTATGGATTCAGAAGCAAATGCTAAGACACTGCACTGTACCGGTGACACATGTAAACAAACCTAAGTATCTGTACCTCAATTCCCCTGGGTACCAACGTGAATGATATGCATGCCCCTAATGTACTTATAAAGCCAGGCCCAGTAAGATAGCTTTCTTAAAGTTATTTTCTTTCCATTTCAGAGAACAGACGAGCTGAGAAAATAATCCAGAGGTAGAGGTGATTGTCAGTATTTGCTGAAGCTATAGATTCTGTCCCCATCACCACACACACACACACACACGCATGTGCACGCGCGTGCGCACACACACTCACTCTGCACTCTCAGGTTTGTTTGTTGTTTCTGTTGTGTTTTTGTTTTTTCAAAATAGTGTTTCTCTGTGTAGCCTTGGATGTCCTGCTCGCTGGAACTCACAGAGACCGGACTCACAATGCCTCTGCCTCCCCAAGTGCTGGGATTACAGGTGTGCATTCTCAGGTATTTTGTTCTCAACAGGAGTCTTGGGTATCAACACAGGTAAAGTGAAGTACATTAAGATTCACAATAAAACTCACCCTTGAGGGCTCAGGTCCAGAGAATCATCTCTGCTATGCTGCAAGCTGGGTGACCCCAGATCAGCAGAGGCATTGGTTGCAGCCGTGGCTGTCCCACTGCTGGCTGGTGTTGTAGACCCCAGGGATCCTGACCCATTTGTACATGCCTTTGGAGGGCTTGTCAACAAAGTCTCTGATTCTGCTAAATGTTTTACTTGATGCATCACACCTTCACAGCAACAGGGACAAAAAGAGATCAGTTTAATCAGACGAGAAGAATGACCCCACCAAGACAAAATTCCTGAATATTAATCCTGGTAAACTAGAAATAAAGGAAGGAAGGAGAAAGGTGAGGGGCAGAAGGACCTAGGTTCCATCTTGACTCAGATCAGAAAAAATAAAATAAAAAAAAAAAAAGATATTTTTACTGAATGTCTTCTGATCTTCAAAGCAAAATCACATAAACAGTGCTACTCAAAGTAGAAAACATCCATTTTATAAACAATAGTAAATTTGAGAAATACATACAGCACACGTCACAGAAGACAAGGAATGGAAAAGTCCAATCAGCCTTGATGGCTACGAGAAGAACTGAATGAATGACGATGCTGCTATCCATAAAGAGCTATGGAAAGGTGGTGACTGCCACATCAGAGTAAGGAAAACTAAAATGTCATTTGTGAGAACGGAAAGGGTTGCTACAGTGACACACACACACACACACACACACACACACACACACACACACAGACGGTCATAGATATCCAAAAAAGCTTGTGTTAAATACATGAAAATTTATGGATGAAATTATGTATGAACACAGAAACATTTTAAGAGTAGAGGCTTAATCTTCCACTAGGTTATTTTTATTTTACTTTGTTTTGGAATTTTTGTTTGATTGTTGTGACTGGGTCTATATAGCTCCAGATTCCTGGAATTTTCTATGTACACCAGGCTGGCCTTAAACTCAAAGATGTACCTATCTCTGCTTCCCAAGTGCTGGAAATAAAGGGGTATACTACCATACCTCACTTCCATTAAAGTATTTAAAAGAGGTGTGGGGGAGGAGTAGGCTGATTTAAGCTTCAGGAATTGCTTCAAAAATAGTTTTATGAAAGGCTATGCTATGTACAGCAACAGGCAAGACAAATGCACTCCGCAGAATAAATGACTAGAATGATACATTTTCCTAAGAATTCCAGTAAGTAGTAATGAGCTCACAAAAGAGAAATACAGGAAGCTAGAACACACTGTAGGAGAACCAAGGTCAAATAAAAAGATATTCAGAGGAAGACATTAACATTAGTCTTTTTATGAGCAGCATGAATGACCTAGCCCTGAGAAGACAAAGCCCACACCATAATAAACATATATATATGGGTAGTATGATGGTACAGAAAAATTTTCTAAGCTTAACAAAAATTACTTAACAAAAATGTAGTATTCTCCAATATAGAGATGAAAGTGGGCAAGTGACTCTCATTTACTTTTAAACCAAAAAAATTAGAAGAAACAAAAACAAAACAAAAAATAAATGATAAACTCAAAAAAAAAAAAAAAAACTGGCAAGGCAGAGTGCAGTTAATAGTGTTAGGGGTTGGCTCTCTCCCGTAGTGTGGCCAGGCACTGGTTGCACATTCCCTTAATCTCTACTCTATCTTTATTGCAGCACATATCGTGGGCAAGTTAAATTTTGGGTTCAAGTTTTTGTAGGTGGGTTGATGTTCCACTCCCTTTGCTTGGAAGTCCTGTCTGGTTACTGGATGGCATCCAGTCTCCACGTTCCTTGCTTTTAGGGGTCTCAGCTACAGTCACCTCCAAAACCTCCCAAAATCCTGCCCTGTCATAGGTCTCCAACCAGTCTCAGAGATGCTCCAGGCCACAGTTTGTCTTCTCTCTGAATGCCCTCTGTCCTCCTCCTCCCTCTCCCCTGCTTTCCCCACATCAGATCCCCACCCTCATTTCCCTCAGCATTCCCTCACCTATCTTCTGTTCCCTTTTATCTAGCACTAGCATAGCTGTATTTTAAGAGGTTCCACTCAGAAACCAATCAAAATAGATACTGAGACTCACAACCAAACACTAGGTGGAGCGCAGAGAGCCTTGTGCAAGAGTAGAAGTGGAAGGAAGAATAGAAGGACCCTCAAGAACAGGATCTCCACAAGAAGACCAACACAGCCAACTAAACTGGGCCCAGGGTGGCTTTGTGGAGAATAAAACACCAACCAAGAACCACGTATAGACTGGACTGAGGCCCCAACACACGTCCATGATGGACAGCTTGGTCTTCATGTGGGTCCCCTTACAAGTGGAATGGGGGGCTGACTCTGACAAGAACTCTTTACATGGCTTTCAATCACTTCCACCTGTCGGGGCTGCTCAGCCAGATCACTGTGGGAGGATGCACTCAGTACTGATAGGACTTGATGTGCTGGCATGAGTGGGTGGGATGGTAGGGGTGTGAGGATGCTCCCCTTTTCTGAGGGGTGGAGAGAGAAGAATACAGGGAAGAGGAAAAAAGAGTGGGACCTGGAGAAGAGTAGGGAGGGGGTCTATAATTGGGATGTAAAGTGAATAAATTAAAAAAAAAAACACAGAAGCTTACAAAAAAGCAAGAGAATGACACTAAAGACAAACATTTCATGATTTCAGAAAGTAAGAGAGAACTTGTGTGTGTGTGTGTACCTGACTTGTAACAGTCACCTTTGGGCAATGGAAAAATACTGCTTTATTATTATTTTTTTTTAAGTACACTGTTATTTTAACAAAGCTAATATTTAGTTACTTGGGGATAGTGTCTTACTATGTAATTCTTAGGTTGGTAGTCAAGAGACAGACCCAAAGATAATTATAAATGATAATTATTAAAAAAACTATAAATAAATTATAAATATGAAAACTTCTACTTTGTTCTTACTATATCTTTCATAGTTTCAAAACATGGAAAACTAAAAACCCAATATGTGAAGATTGACTCCAGCCAGGGAAGCATATTATGTCTTGTTCAACTATCACTGGAGGGTTCCTCCTAGCCAAGCGTGCACACCTTTAATCACAGCACTCAAGAGGCAGAAGTAGGCAGGTCTCTAAGCTCCTGGATAGCCAAGGCTACACAGAGAAGCCCTGTCTTTAAAAAAAAAGAGAGAGAGGAGAAAAAAGAGGAGAGAAGGGAAGAGAGAGAGAGGGGAGAGAGGAGAGGGGAGGAGACAGAGAGAGAGGAGGAGAGAGGGGCGAGAGGAAGGAAGGAAGGAAGGAAGGAAGGAAGGAAGGAAGGAAGGAAGGAAGGAAGCCTTCCTCCTATAGCAGTTAAGAATAAATATAGCAACCCACAGCCAGACATTATAGAGAGATTGAGAGACCTTGGAACACTCAGCCTGAATGGGATGACTCCATCAAATCCCTCCCTGATAAGGGCTCCGGGAACCAAGTGGAAGAGGGGGTGGAAATAATTTAAGAGCCAGAAAGGATGCAAGACACCAGGGAAACAAAGCCGACTAAATAAAAAAGATAGGAAGTCAAGAGAGTGTAGGTATAAGCCTGAATGAGTCTGCACCAGAAGGAGTCCTAGAGGTGAAAAATGTATTCACATAGCCCTGTCCCTATATCCAACTGATAAGCACTTGCAAATGAAAATTTAGTATTCTCCAAGGGAGTCTCCCTGAGAAAACTATTGCTCCTAAGGGCAGACTGAATGCCCAGAAGTATATGCCAACACAGGAAGAACACAGCAGCATCTTTGGAGGTTCTTTGACTTTGATGTAATCAGGTATCTTTCATTTTCTTCCTCCATCCCACTTAAGTCTCTTTATTTGTTTTTGTTTTGTTTATGTACTTTTCTCTTTTTACCCTACAGGTCATTTGCAGATAATTATGGCTTTCATTTCAATGTTTTTATGGAACTCCTAAGTGTATGAATGAGCAAGTCTCTGAATACCTAGTTCTTGTGCCTCTTCCTCCCCTTCTCCCCTTTTTTTTCAGCAACAGGGTTTCTCTGTGTAATAGTCCTGGCTGTCCTTGAACTCGCTCTGTAGACGGGGCTGGCCTCAAACACACAAAGACCAAGTGCTGGGATTAAAGGCATGCACCATCACCGCCCAGCTCCTGTGCCTTTTGTTGGTCTCTTTCCTTCTGTTTTGTCCACTTCTGATGTGTTCGTTTTATCTCATTATATTTTATTTGCTTATTATCTCTGAGAAGCCTGTTTGTTTTCTAATGAGAGGCAGAAAAGGGGTAGATCCAGATGAGAGGGGAATCAGGCAGGAACTGGGAGAGGAACCATAATCAGGATATATTATATGAGGAAAAATAAATCAATTTTCAATAATAGGAAAAAAAATAGTAATCAAGGGCTGGAGAGATGTCTCTGTGGTTAAGAGCACTTGCTGCTCTTCCAGAGGACCTGAGTACAGTTTCTAGTATCCACATGAAAGCCCACAACTATCTGTAAATCCAATACCAGAGGATTTCATGTCCTCTTACTGTACCAGTCACATACACTTTCAACACAATAAATGGTAAAATAAATCCTCAAACATTAGAACTGTTCTGATCTATTGCTATGATACACTGCAAACTTATTCAAGCAATTGTTATGGATTGAAGTCTGTGATTGCTGCCAAATTTGGGAGCATACAAAAAGAAAAATTAACTGAAAATGACTAACAACAAACAATAACAGTGAATCTCAACATCCCTGTGCTTCCACAAAATACACATACTACATATAAAATACTCTATATATGCTTGAGCTCTTAAATATATAATCTCTCATGTATACAGATAATAGTTTCCTTATAGACACTGAAGGCATCACTTGAAGTTCCATCTAGATAAACTACTAATCATTAACTGATTATCAGTTAATGAATGGCATTACCTTCTCTCCTGAAGTAAACACTAAAAATATCAGGTAACTTTTGCATTAAGATTTCTGCCATCTGAAGTGCTCCAACTACTATCTTCAGGTCTTGACTTGACAGCATAGAAGCAATGTGACTAAAAAAGAAAGCATTTGTGTTTAACACTGAAGTTGGTAGTTACTTTTGGCCATACTACTTAAAATTTAAGAACAATTCCAACAAATCAATCATAATTTTTATTAAATTAAGTTTGATTTTAATTAAAATTATATTATAATAGACATTAAAAATTATTCAAAACATTCCAAACTTCATTTTTTTCTGTACTACGATTTAGAAATTTATAAAATTACTTCAGATTTCAATTTCCAAAATATTTTTGTTATTTTGATGAACACACCTTGAAACAGCATGATTTTTCAGAACATCTTTCAGAAGTTCAGCATCAGCAAAATAAATTATCCTAAGAATTGCTCTAAGGCACTTATGTCTGACCGCAGGTCCGGCTGAGGAGCTATACACTTCATAGAGAACACCAAATAAGGTCTTAATGAAAGACTTAGCCAGTTCCGGATCTTCTTTCATTAGCTGTGCTCGCGCATCATCCTTCTTTAACTCTGAATATCCACCTGTTATTTAAAAAGATGTACAGTCCTGAAGTGACCACCATAGCAGTATAGTAAAAAACAAAAAACAAAACAAAATATTCAACTGAGCAACTATTTGAAATGCAATTAAAAAAAAAATTTTTTTTTTTTTTTGCATTACAGGACAAACGTAAACTTATTTAGATTAATAGGATTGCAAGGAATAACATTAAGAGATTACTGACCATTCTAACCAGATGAAAGTACTGTATTAACTGTATACTTCATCTTAAAGCAGTCTAAGAAACACTAGGAAAATTTCAATACTAACCTACTAAAAACACAGGTTTAAAAAAATGAACAAAATACAAGAAATGTACTAGATAAAAGGTATCCAAAAACAACTGCATAAACCAGGTCATTTTGTTATTTTGTTCATAAAGACTATGTAAGAAGAGTGTAACTGATGAGGACTATGAACAAAGGTTTGGTGAACTACTGATTATGTAACACGCCTGTTGCTTTGTTTGGTGACATACATTTGTCAATGCTCTATAATATGAATGCTTTGAGACTACAACAGTGTAAGTAGTACAAAGGCTGTATGACATAAGGCACCTTAAACATTTGCTACCCAGTTCTTTTCTGGCGGGATGTCGTGAAGCAGGATCAAATGAACATCTGCATTAGTTCTAACAAGCATCCCAAGACATCATTTAAAGAAAAAAAAATTGTGTGGGAAAAGACATTACATATGAATAGTAGCTTATTCTTAATAATTGAGGTACAGGTTTTAGTAAAATAAATCACCATTATTCAACTATTCTACCCTTCCCTAATTACACTCAATGAAACTGTCACTATGTAAATAACAACAACAAAATTAGAGGTTCAGCAAGAGGCCTAAATAAGTGAAGGTGCTTGACAGCAAGCCTAAAGACTAGAATCCGTGCTGGACGTGGTGGGACACGCCTGTAATCCCAGGGCTCAGGGAGGCAGAGGCAGGTGGATCTCCATGAGTTTGAGGCCAGCCTGGTCTACAAAGCAATCCAAAACAGCCAAGGCTACAGAGAGAAACCCTGTCTCACAAGTGAGTGCGGAAGGGAGAGAATAAATAAACAAACAAACAAATGAATGAATAAATAAATGGATGGATAGATAGATAGATGGATGGATAAATTAAGTGGGTCGTGGCAGAGTCAAAGGATACTTACTAGTGTTAGTATTGGCTAAGGGGTTGGGTTTTCTCTGAATGGCACGTGCTGTTCCCGTGTCCTCATTGATTTGCTGCATAGAATTAAAATCAATAGTATAAACTCGTCCCAGAGTGGACAAGCTTATCTCATCCTCACCGACCTGATGGGCTGCCTGAGAGCAAAGAGAGAGAAACCTTGAATATAAACATGTAGAAATTCATTACCTTAAGCATAGCAGGGACCCTCCACACATGCTACTTTACTTATTTTATGTGGCTGGCAAACTAACATAATGTTGAAATTTTAAATCAGTGGATGACAAAACTCATTTAACAAATCATTTAAAATTCAAACAAACTGTGGGCTCTAATATCAGAGTACTCTAAAACAAGGTCCAGGTAGCTGGGCACAGTGACACATGCCTGTAATTCCAGCACTCAGGGAGGCAGAGGCAGGCAGTTCTCCGTGAGCTTGAGGACAGCCTGGTCTACAGAGTGAGTTCCAGGACAGCCATGGCTACACAAAGAAACTGTAAAGAACACAACTAAAACTAAGATCTTAGATAAATAATCACAAAAGAAATGTTAACAAAAACAAACTAAATTCAGACACCATAGAGAAATTACAAAATATACTACATATGCTGGTTGAACACCTGGAAGGCCAGCACTCAGGAGATTAAGTCGGGAGGTTTCCAGGTTCAAACACAGCTAAGGCTACATAGCAATAACCTATCACTTTAAAAACAAACCAAAGACTCTATACATAGTCAATCTAAGCTGAGATTCCTACACAGAATAACTATCTGGAAATTGAGAGTAAACTAATAGTGAAGATGTAACTATTATCAGAAGAATGCTAAAAAGAAAAACACTTAAGATTAGAAGTTAAGAACACTAGCAGTTGTGGCACAAAAGACCAATCAACAATTAACTCTCATAAAAGCAAGCTGGTTCTGAATTCTGAGTTCCTTTATAAGAACTCCTGACTTTGTAACTAAAATGATGATGAGTTTAAGCAAAAACTTTTAGATACTGGAACGAATCTTTAAAATATAGCTCGACAAGAAGTGTAAAGATGGTTGCAATTCAAGAATTATATTAAATTTAGAAAAATTTTGTGTATTACTGATAATGCTAGCAGAAACGGACAGTCTCTCAAGTACTTCAATACTTTTCTAGCACCAAGTCTTTTTGTCATCTGAGAAATTTTATTATTCTGGTGAATACAAACAAAATCAGATGAACAGAAATCACACATAAACTGTCATCATTAACATTTTGATATATTCCTACACTTTAATATTAATTTTTTCTCTCTTATATCAAGTTACCAAAAGTTCCATAATTTTAAACATTGCTTTCATTTATGTCATTAAAATCTGTTGCACCAGTATAAAATTATATATTAATCTTCTTATCACAATTTTCATATTCACCCAAGAGCAGTTATTTGTTTTCACTTTTTTCCTGATTAAGTATAAAAAGCACACACTGGGAGATTTCTTCTGGGTTGAAATAGTAGACCTGCTTTGCAACATAGTCTAACTCTCCAGTGTTTCCTTTTGGAAACAAAACTATGGGACAAAGAACTGAGATTACTTGCTCCAAGCCAAGCAGGTAGTTAGCAGCAGAAGCAGGACTAGAGGATCATGTTTTCTGACCTCAACAGAATGAGGACCTTCTTTCTCAGGAGACAAAATGAGAGAATCTTGAGTTAATTCAAAACTGAGCACACTTAAGCACACACAACCACCTCCCCATTCCATCCCTATACCCACCCTCCTCAGAAAGACATATTTAAATGGTACAATGAAACTACTACCTCAATGATCCGGCTGTCAATCCTGTTATAGGGATGCCAGAGGCCTCGGTCATCCCGCCACTGCCATATTGCACCATCTGTGTTCTGCGCATTTCCCTTCTTCAACATGGTATCAACTGCAAAAATGCCTTCTTTTGGTAAACATGGCATAAGTTCACTGAAAGTAAAAAAAGTGAAATTATTTTAGTATGTAACTTTCTTCACCATTTGTAGCTATTAAGAGTATCAAGGAAAAATCAACCCATTTTTACCAAATCAGAGATGTCAGTTCATACAGCTCTTGAGGACTTCGTGGAACAAGATCAATTTGCTCTTGACAACTTCCATTGGAGGCACCACATAAAAGAAAATGAAGTGTTTCTGCAATGTCTGTAAAGCCAGCAACAACAAAACAGAAGCCAATTAAACTAGGTGTAATTTACAAGGCAATCATTCTCTAGGGCAAAAATTAAACTTACAAATAGAGCACCTGAATACGGAAATAGGAAATACAAATCACTTGTATGTGTATGGCTTTAGCTTCATTCTGCAGTACCATAAAAAAGAAGTGGCCTTGAGGTTGTGTTGTACAGTTTACTTTTTTATAAAAAAAGTAATCAGGAAGTAGTTAAAATACAAAAACAAAACAAAACAAAGGCCTGTGTTTAATTTATATCACTGTAGAATGGAAATGTGACTAAGTAGCTTCCACGTGATAATATTGTGGTAAAGTTTGTGGAGTAGTCAAAAGAGGTTAAAAGCATGACATTAAAGGAAAAAAATACATGTGTTCAAAGGAGTGACTTCTGAAACTGGTATTTGTAGCTAGACAAAATAAAGTAAAATAAAATAAAATAAAAAACAAGTGTAATTCCAGGAAAATCTAGGTTAATAAAGCTTTAAAGAGGTACTAAGAACTTCAGAATGAGTAAAGTAACAAAACCACTTAAGAAGGGGTTGAGCATTTCCCAGTTTTACCGAGGTAGGGAGCAAGATGCTCATCACATGGGAGCAATAATCTGCCCAACTATTCACCCTAATCACACTATCTTTGAGCCAAGGTCTTTGTCAATGTATTTGTGCTCACAGACAATGCAATGGAAAGTGAAACTATGCTTTTCCAAAACAAAATATGCTGTCTAAAACAGTGTGGCCAAAAACCGTGTTGTCAGTAAATGGCAAAACTGACTCTCAAGATCCCACTTTCAAGTTTCAGAATTATGAGTACAAAATTATTAACCATAATTATAGGTGCTCCAATAAGAAAAGAAAAGAATCAAAACACAGATGTCTTCTAAAACCATACTACATTCTAACACTTATGAGACAAGGCCTAAGAGCATGACCAACAGCAATTTGTCACTGGTTAAGAAACACAAAATTTGTAAAACTAGTAAAAATTAGAGATTCATCAGTAAAAATAAGGTCCAGTTTTCTGGGAGAAAAAAGCATTCTGTACAAAGATAATTTACTTGAAAACTCAAACCTGGGCTGAGAGAATTAGTTACCTTAACAGTAGTTACAAACAACTTAGATAACTAACAAGAAATCATTAATGACTATAGTATGGTGATTCAAAGATCGTGAGTCATTAGTCCCAGAACCACCAAAGGTGAGTTTTAGAAAGGCATAACATTAAAATTACATGATCAGTCAGGAGTGGTAGCACACACCTTTAATTCCAGCACTTGGGGAGGCAGAGGCCGGCAGATCTCAAGACCAGCCTAGTCTGCAAAGCAAGTTCAGGACAGCCTTGGATACACAGAAACTCTGTGTAAGGTCAGTCTGAACTACATAGCAATACATATAATGATACTGTCTCAAAAAAACAAGAAGATCTTACAGCACTGCTGGATATCAAACACCTGGACTTCATATATTCAGGTAACCATCGACCAGACCTACATTCCCACCCCAACATTTTTCTTCTTTAATATTCAATGATATTCATCATTTCTTTTCCTCTTGTGACTTAGGTTGACTTATTAGTGAAGAACAAGCCAATTTTCCTGCCTTAAAACACAATAATAAATCAGCACTTACTTTGTTTCATAAGTTGAACAGCTAACGTTGGGCAGTTAGAACACATCAGAGAAAACATGCGGACCACCATTATGAACATCCCAGAACTCAAAATTGGTGGAGTCACTACCAACAGTTGTTGAACATTTGTAAGTAAATCTTTGGAAGCAACCTGCTGCAGTAAATTCTTCATGAACACAAGAAAACAAATTATTATGCTGTGGTTTAAGCAACTCAACAATATTTTACCAAAGAGAAACACTGACCTCCTCATGTTGAAAGTTGTCCACTAAACGTGCAAAACAAAGGCAAGTGCTTTCTACTGACTTTTTGTCCTATTTTTCACAAAGGAAAATAAAAAAGTTCATTAATACGAAATGTTAGCACCATCAGTCACTTAGCTCTGCCCCAAAAATCTAAGTAACCTCAACTGTAGATGTGAACTCTGAAAAGGGAAACCCAGGTGAAGAGCAGTTGGTTCTATTAAAGAACAAGTATGTGCAAACACTTGCATGGGGACTTGAAGATTCAGCAATTTGTTAACATCAGCAGATCAAATCTCCAAAGCACTAAGGAATGACCTTATTGATAACTTTTGGCTATATCACTATAGAAACAATCCAAGAAAGATTTGGCAATTAGAAAGATTTGCTCCCTGGAAAACATATCTGAAAATCCTGGTAAGCAAAACCAACATTTTGTTTACTTCATTAGTAGAGCAACTACACTTCCTTCTGTAAAAATAGGAATCAAGTTGGAAAAGTCCACATCTTTGCTGCTACTAGGCTGCCTTAAAAGAAAACAGTAATGGTCAACTGATTCAAAATTTCTGATTCTTAGTTCTCATTTCTGAAGTAAGGATGCTATGTGGTTCTGATTATAACAATGAATTTCAGAACATATTTTAAATTATATCAGTTTGAACTATGCTTTTAAGAATAAACAAATTAAGACAGTCATGGTAGTGCATACCTTTAATCATAGCACTTGCGGAAACAAAGGCCAACTGAGCTCTGTTGAGTTCCAGGCTAGCTGGGGCTCTGTTGTATGACCATGTTTCAAAAATAAATGAATAAATAAGAAACAAATTGTCTAGGCATGGATGATGCAGGCTTGTGTTGAAAGGATTGAAGTTCAAAGCCAGCCTAGACTAACTTAAAAAAAAAGAAAAATATTTATACTCTACCTTTATCATTATAGAAGTATAGGAGACAAATGTGAGTGTATTACCTTGTAAAAATCCCTTAAACATATTCTGTACATCTAATTTTCACAAGGTTTAAAAAGCAAATTTAATATTGACTCCTTAAACGGTATTCCTAGTAATAAAAGGACTGGTAAAATACAAGAAAACCCATATCTCTCTATGTCATCCAGACATAGCACTCAATCTCCTCCATTCAAGTATAATATGAACTATGCTGTTCAAACTACATCACTGATGTTTTACATACCTATTGGCTCTCCTCCAACCCCAACAAGTGGAATCTATACTCCTCATTTCTATTTCTGGACAATCTGTCTCTCTGTTCCAGTCTTTGCCCAAGCCCTCTGTTTCCTCTGTTAGTGAAATCTTTGTGAAGATAAATTCTGACCTCACATAGAAAGGACACTCTCAGTTGTTGCAAAATAAAGTCATCAATTAATATCAAAAGAAAGATATAAATCAAAACTCATTTGGGTAAGTCTGCCAAAATCTTACTTAAAAAGAAATATCCTCATTATATGTAACTTGACAATACATTAAAAAAGACACATGGATCAAAACACTTTGAATTCAACTAGAAGAATTCAGATAGAATATGAAGTAATAGTAATAAAACTTTCATGACATAAGCAGATTTCATATTTTACCTGATGAGTTAGCCTTTGGGTAAGCAATGGTAGGGAATCTGCCACAAAATGAAACTCATCTGGTGTGATACTCTGGCAGCAATTGGCTGCAATTGCTAGTGCATTTCTTTGGGCATTTATGCTGAAGAATTCTAGATACAGCAAGCAGTCTGCCAAACCACCCTAAAACATAAAAAACTGTTAAATTGAGAGAAAAATATCCTATACCAAAAAAACTACTCAAATGTTAAGAACTACTAAAATGTCTAACACATTACTCTAAGATAATGTGCATCTTACAGAGCTACAGTCAAGGAATTAGCACAATGTAGTTCTGAGATACAACAGCAAAGGACATACAGTCCTTCAGCCACAACACTTACTGCTTGTAAAATGGCTTTACTGTGTCGCCGTGACAACATCTCCAAGGCAGTCAAGGCCTGCTCTGCCACATCAATACACTGAATAACTTGTAGCTAGAAAATTAAAGTGGATATAAAAGGTTATTTTTTTTACTTAGCGTACTTTATCTACATGAACAGTGTACTTTACTTCCTCTACTTAAAGCCACTTACACTACCTTCAAAATGTAACCAAAGTAGAAAACAAGTCACACGTTAGTAAAAGTTATAAAGCATAGCTGACAATTTTCTCCCAACAACTTATTTGGTGTCAGGATACTGAAAGATATAGTCCCATGGATGACAAAACTTAAAAAAAAAAAAAAGGAGTTGATTCATGTAACTTTTTTTTTAACCAGGTTTAAAACTTTAAGGTATAAAATAATTATATTTTATCAGATGAACAAAGTTTTATTGTGCATTAAAAAAATATTAGAGAATATGCACAACAACCTAAGACACTAATGGCACAAAATTTTCCCTTTCTCCTCTGGTCAATTGCGAACATGAGCAAGATATTTTTTTTTTAACCTTCTCAGCTAACGACATAAATAGCTTTCAATTCTACTGTCCTGTTGTTCTTTTAACTCGTATTTGTACTGATTGTGACTATGTATTTATACTCTTGAATACATACATACTGTAACACACATGTAAAGTCAGCGAACTACTAAGTTTTCATCTTCCACTTTCTTCAAGCAGTTCTCAAATGTCTCATCTCCCTTTCCCTCTTACAGGTGCTGAAACTACAGATAAATGCCACTGCACCTGTCTTTTTTATGTGAGTTCCAGAGATCATATATATGGTCATCAGGTTTACCCTGTAAGTACCATTACTCACTAAGGTATCTCACTGGCCCCAATATATTATTTTAATAAAATAACTGAAGCTGTTCTCTGATGTTAATATGCTAAATGCTATCATTAAAAATCATAAAATTTGGCTTATTTTTTATTAGTTTCAACTTAAAACTACTGTTCTGTTAAAGATGTGTATTTTTTTGAATACTGGTTAAAGACACATACTTTAATTACATCATTGAAATGAATTCAAGAATTTAAAACTTGATTCTTCATGTGTACTTATGAACAGGTTGGGCAAAACCATGACTACCTTTTCTAAGAAGACAGGAATGGCGTCTACCACAACAGCAGATGACCGAGGGAGCGCTTCCATCATATATGTTAAGGCTCGGCAAGCATGATTCATCTAAGAGACAAGATGAGTTTGCATTCAATAAATACTCAAATTAAAATTTAACCTGTCTTTAGAAAATACATGATGTACTTACAATGTCAAAGTTATGTTCCATCTGTAGCAACGTTATCTATAAAAACATAACAAAGTATTAGGAAAGTTCTGAAAATTTTTTTTGCGCTTCACTGAATAAAAAAATTGTCCCTTGCACCACAGAAAAGTAACAGCAAGACATACACCCAGAAATTATTATACTTATGATACCATTCATTACATGCTATGGCAATGTTGCTAGTAGGCACCACAATTTCATGACCCAAGTTGAAAATCTTCATTTCTATTGCTTATAACCAATAATTTCAGTAGTTCTAACATCATTCAGAAGCCTATTAACATATCACTGAGGACTGGCCAATTGACAGATCATCAGAAGCAGCAATGACTGACATTTCATGAATTAATACTGACATGGAATGAAAACCACAGTTTAAATTCTGTGCCTGTCTGAAAGAAATGAATATCCTTGTAACTGTTTAACAATCATATAGTAAAATGTGGCCTGCAGGCCAAGATAGTCAAAGATCCCTCCTCAAGACTCTTCCCAACAGTTTTGATAGTAGAAAGGCAAGAAACTGCTTTATCAATCCTTAACAGTGTCCAAAAATCAAGCCATTCAAAAGAATAGAATTGCTAAGTGATGGCTGTGTGAAGCGCTTTGTATCTGACAAGACTTTACTCAGAACTCAAATACCAGCTTTCCATAATGTGAGACTGTGACCAAATGAGATGATTTCATGCACTTTTCTAACTTCTTTTGTCAGTTCATTAGATACATAAGAAGGCACAGTAGTTATTTAATTTCCAGGAATAGAATATGCTGTGAGTCTAATATCTGTATAAACATAACAGTATCCTGCCTGGCTTGACAACTCTTCCCTTGCACATAAGTAACAAACACGTAATCTTTCTCAACCACAAAGACAACCCAAAGAGAGCTAGCTTATTACTGGCCCAAGATTGGGAAACTGAACAAAAAGCCTAATAACGTTTTAAAAAATGAAGGAGCAAAGCATTACTTATGGGTTGAATAATTTAAAACATTTAAGTAATGAAAATCAAGTAAGTAGCTTCATCAAAAATTTGGTGGAACAATATTCACAAACTCAAGCTATGTATGCAGCTCATTAACAGAGTATTTATTTGTCCAGCATGCACATAGGCAAGTGAGCTAATAGAAGAACAGCATGCTTACCAAAGCTGGAACAACACTCTTCACAGGAAACCCTCCTAGTGTCTCCTCATTTCCCATGACCAATAGCTGACACATTTCAATGACTGCCTGAAGCTGTTGACTTTCATCACTTGCTTGTAGTCCTTGAAGAAGCTGCTGGGCCTTAGAACCTTCAAGGGGAAAGAAGGATTACTTTTAAATACTGAGAGTCATGGCATGGCTCAGCAATTAAGAATAGTACTTTTACTCAAGATGACTCAAATTCTCTATCTAGCAGTCATGCCAGACAACTCACAACCATGGATAACTATAACTTCAGAGAACCTCACCTCACCTCTCTTCTGGCCTCCTCATGTATCCATACATATGTGCATACACATATGCAAAAGCACACACATGAAAAAAATGTTAATCCTTTTTAAAATTAAACATCAATGAGCTGGGTAGATGACTCAGTAGTACTCAAAACAAGTGTCTGTCCAATCATATAAAAATGAAAGAGATAATACAGAAAACTTTAAAGAAATATCTACTCCTGGTGACAAAGATTATAAATCAAAAGGAAAAAAAGAAAAACAAAGAGGGGTCTATGCCATTCTAACAGCAGGAGATAACTAACTGCACCCACTCGGCTTTAACACAATTAATCGATCACAATTACTTGGTTTCTGCCTTTAACTGAAAGAAGTTTGACACATTTTTAGTAGCAAAATTCAAATCACCACAAACAGGAACAGCTGCTAGCTTTGCCTTATCTATACTTTCCAAGAAATGAACGCAGTGAGTACAATTTTAGTCAAATAAAATGTCTTAAATAATGGTGTTCAGGTGCCAAAGGAATGCTATGTTTATTTAAATCCACTAGGATTAAACGGAAAACAAGCAAGCAGTAGAGAAGGAGAAGCAAAATTAAGAAAAGCAGAATAAAGCATCATCTAAAGATATGAGGTATTCTGTACAAAACGAACAACTTTTGTAGCTCTAATTACATTAGCAGGTGCTGGCTACTAGAGCGGTTACCTTTTTTAAGCCTCAATTCGATTATGTAAATAACTGGAAAAAACTGAGATTCAATTCGATTATGTAAATAACTGGAAAAAACTGAGATTCAGCTGTCACTGCAGTGAAGAAAGCACTCAAAACTAAAGTCAATGCTGGAGGTATAAACAATGCTTGCCTAGTATTTGAGAATGGGGTTTAATACCCAGCATAAGAAACAAACAACTAAATTCTACAAATCTGTTTTGTTTCTTCATGGATGCTTTCCTACTCAAATTATTATTTGCATACAGGGCTGCTGAACTCACTTGTTTTGCAATATATAAAACTGGAAAAAGAACTATCTGAAAATAAATTAAACATGTATCAAATTTACAAAAAAAAACAAGTTTCCTATTATAATTAAGGTTCAGTGACATAAACCTCAAAAAGGCATGTGTAAACTTTGAAGACTTGTTTATTCTTGTAACTAACGATTGCATAACTTCTGGGCCTACTACCTTGCAATAATTTAAAAGTCTATCTGAAAACACAATGCACCAATATGTTCAGAAGAATACAACTTTTAAATTTTAAACTAAATATTAGTATCAGTACATCAAGCGTATCATCTGATTAAATAATACATAAATTTTAAAAAGACAGTAACTAATGAGAAGAATCATCAGTAGTTATTAATTTTTTTTAAAAGGAGGAAATGCTGTACACCAAGTCTGTCTCAGAAACAAAAATCACCTACAAAGAGAAGAACTAGCAAATATACCATGCAATGAGTATCTCATAAATATACAGACTGACAACCTTAAGTATAAATGAGAGTGCAATTATCTGAAGCTCGCTCTCTCTCTATATATATGTGTGTGTGTGTATAAATATATACATACACATATATACACATATATATTTACATTTATATATTATATACATATATATACATATGTGTATATATACATATATTTACATTTATATGTATAAATGTATATATATACATATATATTTATGTGTGTGTTTGTGTGTGTGTGTGTGTGTGTTCTCTTTAAGAGAACTTGAGTAAAACAATGGCCAAATCCCAAAGTACCTCTGCTGTATGAAGAAATCCAATTACTAAGTCAGTAGGTTTGGGATGTAGGATCATTTCACACTCTTAAAACAGTTAAGTTAAGTTAAGTTAAGTTAAGTTAAGTTAAGTTAAGTTAAGTTAAGTTCCATGTGACCAGCATGGGACGAGGCCAAGCCATTCAACTCTAAGGCCAGAAAGCAACACTGAAGACCAGTAGTTGGCAAGCCAACATTTTCTATTAAGAGCCAGACAGTAATTATTTTAGGCTTTTTAGGCCGCACGATCTCCACTCTAGCTATCCAACTCTGATTCTGGTAAACAGTACAAAACTAATAAACATGGCTCTGATTGATTGAAATTGATGGGTACTGAAATCTGATATTCACTTAATTTTCAAATCAAAATATAATGCTTCATTTCCTTCCACCTAAAAATATAAAAATACATTCTCAGGATACAAAAAATAAGCAGGAGGAGGCAGTGAGATGTCATAGCTCAAGCCTGACAACCTACAAATTGAGAGCAATCTGTAAATACTATGGGAAGAGAGATTCTTGACAGTTGTCCTCTGAATGCCACATAAACTCCCATTCAAACTTTGAAAAGGAAACAAAATAAATACAAGCAGGGCTAGATTTGGTCCTTGGCAACAGTTTGCAGAACTCTAACATTTTATGTTTTTCTGAAGAAAAAGAAGATGACTACCAGAAGTTACCCTGTCAAGCCTTTTATGTAAAAGGCTGGAAACACATAATAAAATGATTACTAGACTTAACTGATAAAACGTTTGAATACAGGAATAAGAATTAGGAAGAAAAAAAAGGAAAATCAACATTCTAGGATATTCACTGAGACAAATACAATAAAAAACATAAGCAGTAGGCTGGCAATGTGGCTCATCAGTGTAATGCACAAGGCTCAACTGACCCACCACTACCAACAAAAGAAAAAAGAGGGGTACTGCAGAATTTAAACACAGAAATCTGAAATAATCAATGAACTGCTTAGAAGTGAAAATGCAGTATTTCAAATTAACTCAGAGTAAGTAGATAACAAAAGACTGCAGCAGAAAACTTCTGGAAAAATAAAATTGGTGCTGGGCATGATGGCACACACCTTTAAGCACTATGGAGAGAGAAGATGGCAGACCTCTAATTCAAGGCCACACCACAACACATACATCCTTACTCCTAAAAAGTCAAAAGAAAGGATAAACTATGGCAATCAGAAAGAATCAACATGCTTATTGAGAATGTTAAACCTGAGAAAATAGCCTTTGAAATTTAAAACAACAAGGATTTCTCAAACAAAAACAGAAATGATTGATCACCCTTAACTCCTATGCAATATGGTCTTCCAGCTGGAAGTAAATCATGCAAGCAGAAATTAAGTACAATAGAAAAATAAACATTTTTACATTGCATGTAAAACAATAATTGTGTTATCAAAATTCTAACAAATGTCTCAACACAACAGTAAAACATAGGAGACCAGGAAGTAACTCACTGCAAGTTTTTCAGTTTGGGATATGATAAAGTATTAAATTAAGGTAAGCTATATATAATAAATCAAGATGATGTGTAATAATCTCTAGAGTAGCCATTAAAACACACAACTTGAAATTTTTTTTCAAGTCTCAACTTTTATTACTTAAAAAAGCTGCATATTTATTTTGTTTTCTGACTCTGTGCTTGCCAACACTTTCACAACGATTTTCTGCTCCTCAATAAGGAAAGCCCCCTTGATCCTGACATGCATACACTTGGCACACCTGGAACCACCGTAGGCCCTGCTGATGTCCTTCTTTGTCTTTGACAGTCTCAGAAGGACTGTAGGCCTCACAGCTCCAACCCCTCGAAGTCTGCCCCGGCATACACCACAGGCAGATTTAGGTGCTTTCCGAAACTTCTTGGTATACAGGTATACAATCCTGTTACCAGGGGTTCGAGACAGCCTAGTTTTGTTAGAGGCTGTATTGTAGGAGAGCCTACGGTGGTATGTCAAATGCTGGACCATTTTGAATGCCTCTAAGCACTGTCCCGGGAAGAGAACTTAAAATTTTATAGAAGAAAAAAAAATTACAAAAAAATACAAAATGAGTATCAAGCTGCAAGTTAAAAGTTCTCACCTTAAGTTTTGTAAAAGCCCAAAAATATGAAGACACTATACTATTGTTATAATACATGATTAAGTAGAAATACAAGGTAGCCCCAAAGTGGAAAACTTCACTGAATTTGGCTCATTTTCTCATACAAGAAAGCAAAGAAACTATCAAAAAGGCTCAGAAAGTCATATACACAGCCAGTCTGGACTATAAATTACAAATTAACCTAAGCCAAACAATTAAGACTATTACTTATTTAAATATTAAAAGGTAGTCAGGTTGTGAATGCACACACCTTTAATTTCAACACCTGGGGTTTCTGTATGCTCAGGACAGCCTGGTCTACATAGCCAACACCCTGTATTAAAAAATAAATAAATAAAACAAAGAACCAGGCATGATGGGCCAAGCCTGTAATCCCAACACTCAGACAGAGGCAGCTGGATTTCTATGAGTTCAAGGCCAGCCTGGTCTACAAAATGAGTTCGGGATAGACAAGGCAACACAGAGAAAGTAACCAAAAAAAAAAAAAAAAATCTCATAATCAAACGAGACAATGTAAGATCAATGAAAATCACTAAATATCTGGAACAAGTACCCCCTCCCAAATAATATTGTAACTTAAGAGGATGTTAAAACCACTACTTTGAAAACAAGGCAAATAACATCAAAAAACAGCTTCCCTATATGAAAAATCCTACAAAGTAATCAAACAAAAGGGAAAGTCATCTTCTATGTATTTTCGGTAAATTATTTCTAAAATTATATCTTGTAACTGTCATTACTTTGACAGTTGAGTTTTAACAGTTTGTCAATGGACAACCAGAAATTATACAATTCTTTGCATGTGTTTTATTAAAGTTTCTACTTACATGTGCACAGAGTGCAGGCATGTCATGTCATAGATATGGAAATCAGTTCTCTCCTTCCACTATGTCATAGACGATGAAGTCTCTCTGGACATGTCACCAATACTACAATCCTAGCACTCTGAATGATTATTTCTCATTGGGGGATCGGGAGGTATCAAATCCAAGTCTAGAGAAACAAGGCTAAGAACACTTGATCTTAAGTCCAGATTTCAGTGTCCAGGGTCAGAGTCCCAGGGTTCTCACACAGAGATTAACTACAGTTCTACTGGTTACGACACCTTCTTGAGCCTTCTGAAGTCACTGCATGCACATGACACATATACATACATACATACCAAAATTTAAAACAGAGTCAAATTTAAAACAGTTGCTAGAGGTAGCAATTAATAAGAAACAGAATATTTTAAGCAACAGAAATTTAATGCTAAAACTATTGAGAAATAAACATGATAATTACATATTTGTGTTAACAATGACCTATATAAAGATTTTGGATATTTTTTGTTTGTTTTGTTTTTGAGACAACAAAACAAAGCCTTAGCTGTCCTAGACTCGCTTTATAGGCCAGGCTGGCCTCAAACTCAGAGATCCACCTGCCTCTGCCTCCCTGAATGCTGGGATTAAAGGCACAGTACCCAGCTGAGTTTAAATTATGTTATGTCTACAATTTAGTTCAAACCAACACCAGGAAGAATATGGGTTAAGAAGTAGGCTAAGGACTAGAAAAAGATGGATCAGCAGTTAAGACCTATCATTTATCTTTCAGAGAACCCAAGTTCAGTTTGTGGCATCCACACCAGGCAGCTCACAATTGCCTATAATACCAGGTCTATAGGATCCATCTCCCTTTACTGGACTCTGAGCCCCATCCCACACACACAACACACAAGCATATGTATACACATTCAGAAGGAGAGGCAAATATACAGAAAACATACTACAAATAAATCATATATATTACTGTATTTATATTTTATGTAAATATATTTATATTTTATATATTTATGTATATGGGGTTAGATATCATTCAATGTTTAACAGCACTGGCTTTTATGTTCCAGAGGAGCCAGGTTCAATTCCTAACACCCTCTCACGGTGGTTCACAATCATTTCTAACTCCAGTTCCAAAAGATCTGATGTCCTCTTCTGGCCTTGTTGAGCACCAGATACGCAAATGGTGCATACATGTAAGCAAAACACTCATAAATAATAAAAATTGGTTAAGGTGTGCAGCATCACACCTAGCTATATGAGATTTCAATGTCAAAAAACTTACAAGGCCCTGACACAAATTTTCTTACCAATCTTCAATTTAATGAAATGACAAAATAAAGTTTATTTAAAAAAAAACACATTGACTACAATGTATGAATCCATATTAAAATAAAACAAATTGTTCTTAATTTATGAAAATAGCAATATTTGATAAATGTAGTCTCACTAGCATCTTCAACTTTTTAACTGAGCTTATTTTTAGCTAGAAGTTAAAATATATACAGATGCCTACTGGCTTTCAGTGTGAAGGGAATGACTAAGGATATTAATGAAACAGTACTTTGCTGAGGACTGTTAAGCTCTCAAATATGGCCTGGGCTGTATTTAATTTTTGTTCTCATCATGCCATTCCCCATCTACAAACTATAAAATGTTTTCTAATTACTCAACCTTGTGAACAGCATACCAGAGCACTTCATGACTGGGTAGATGTGTGCACCTCCACATTTCCCTGTTGCTGGTCTGTTTTACAACCATGCAAACTCAAACCCCATTCTCATGCAGCATACATTCTTTCCTTCGGATCTAACTTTTTTTTTGAAACAGAGTTTCTCTGTGCAGCTCTGGCTGTCCTGGACACACTTTGTAGACCAGGCTGGTTTCCAACTCATAGAGATCCACCTGCCTCTGCCTGCCAAATGCTAGCACTGAAGGTTGTGTGCCACCACACCCAGCTAGATCTAACTACATTTACATTCTGATGAAATCTTCATGTCTTTGAAGTCTCTAACCAGCCTACCTCGATCCCTTCCCAACTGGCCTACATTCTTTCTGTTTTTTTTTTTTTTTAACTGTACTGAAAATACTATGTGCATCTTTAACATATATTGTATTACTTGTGTCCAAAGCAGCTTTATACAGAAAACTGTGATTAAATGTTTATGATCAGTATAATAATTTAATAATTATTATATAATAATTTGCTACTAGTAAATAGTAGTACATAAATATTCAAGAGTTCTCAAGACGACAGGTGCAGTAGTATCCACCAGTACTGGGGAGGCCCAAGGACCCAGAGTTGTAGTGAAGCCTGGGTGCTCACAGAACTCTCACAAGGGAACTTTGTGGAAGGGTTTGATATGTAGGGAAACAAAAACACACAACTGCTTTTTAAGTTTTCTTGTTAGTAAGCCAGAAATGGATTGCTGCGTTTGTTTGGTGGTGGGTAAAGCACAGCAGAAGAAAGCTTCAGGTATAGAAATTATACATAATGCAATGTGGGGTTCGTTGTGTGTATGTGTGTATATATGTGGTGTGTTTTGTTTTTGAGACAGGGTTTCTCAATAGCATTGTCTTGGAGCTTGCTTTGTACCCTGTCTCCACCACCCAAGTGCTGGGATCAAAGGCGTGTCCTATCACACCCAGCTTATAGTACAATATTTTAACTACAAAATAAAATAAGGACCGGGAGATAGCTTAACAAATAAAGATGCTTACTATACAAGTCTGGTACCCTGAGGTCCATCAAAGTAGCCCTCTAACCTCCACATACTTGTCCTAGTATTTTCACCCACCCATACATAACACACACATCCAGCATGTTACACATATGCTCACACACTAATACCAATTACTTGATGGTATTTATCAACTGGTTACCAAGCTGACTACAAAATTATAAAAAAAAATGATTAAATGTAAATCAAGGAAGACTTTAATTGGACTTTTAACTTCAGGACAGTATTTAGTTATAAATCAAGACTATGTAATACTCACTGTTATGTCAACCATGTATGTAAGATCTGGGTTATAATTAATCTGATAGTCTTTGTGAGAAGTAATGCTGCTGAAAAATCATTCCTATCAGATTCACTTTCTTATGGAATAAATTTTGTGATACCATAAAAAGTTTCAGATAAAAAAAAATGTAGTCAGATGATAAAATTGTCTGATTCTTTTCTACAGTTAAAGTTTTACTATAAAATGTGCATCATTTTTATGAGTTCAGTTAAGTAGTCAAAAATAAACATATAGAAAGAAATCTTAAAGATGCTGTATTACACCAACAAGTAAGCAGTAAAAATATCATTTAACTACTTATTCAGAGACTTTAAGGGAGGAGAAATTATCAAGCATTTACTTACTAGCTCCACTTCCAATTGTTCTATGGAAAAGCTGTGACATCCGAGGACCAAGAGGACCAAACAGGTGAGGAGGAAGACCCCTGGCCTCTAGCAGAGCTAAAGAAAAAAGAAGGGCAGGAGGAGTAGTTGAGCTGACTTAAAGCAACTGATCTTACCAAAAAATGCCAAGGAACTGATTCATCTCACACAACTGGGTTAATACAATGTTACTTTCCACTTGAAATTTTAAGGGAAACAACATTAACTTTCTAAAACCCCATACGTACAATTTAATTTAGTTACCATATATTAAAACGCTACCATGACTTTTTCAAATATGATGACGTTTTCGGGAGAGCTTAAAATGTATACTGATCAGAACTATGTACAAAAACCATAAATAGCTAATTTAGATAACTCATTTATTAAGAACCCTTGCTTCATTTTCCTCTTAACCTTACTTCTCAGAGAAATTTTGGCAAACGTTTAGAAACACGAAAAATCATAAACCATTTTACCAGTTCCAAAGAAAAGTGGTTTTCATTAAGTATCATGGCAGAGATTTCCAAAACTTTTTATTTCTCTCAGGAACTATAGATGAATGTGAAACTGTCACATAATGTCTCTTGTAAGCCTTACACAGGGAATCTATTAAAAATCCATCATCTGAGATTTAAGTACAGACTCACATATTCATACATGGAGTATATGTAATATAAGATTGTTTTTTAAAGGCTCTGACAACATTAAGGAAAAAAGAAAACCAACTAGTATTTACAAAACAACATGAGGCTTGGGGGGAAAAACCATGCTATTACATTTTATTTATGTTTTTAGATACAGAGAACAACAACATATTGAGGTGCTTCGTAATTTATTACTAAAGCCAATTACACATGTAATCATGTGAAGAAAATTTTGAAAAAATGAGGCTTTGCTTGGTTAAACATTAAAAATAAAGACGCAGACAGGTCATCTCTGAACCAAAATCATCAAGGTGTCATAAAGAAAAAAAAAATTTCCCAGAGGTACACCTAGAATTGCTAGACAATATTCAAGTGAATATATATGAACTGAGGTCAAGTCAAGAACACAACTATCTGCAGCCCATGATAATCATTTCTTGCAAACTCAATGACTGTCTTTACCTTGTAATCGTCCCATCTCAGAATCATCCGATTCACTCTCCCCAGAGGTGGTCATGCCAACAGCCCCTGCAACAGAACTAGAGGCTTGGGGAGAGGGGGAAGGTAAGGATTAGGAGGAGCATTTAATCTTGTATGTCTGGCTTACCTTAAAGAAAAACCAAAGCTTTACAGACTATAATAAATTAAATGTGACTTCCTACACACTCAGCCATTCTACAACTCCCTGGCATAAAATTCAGGAGAAAAAGAGAGCTCAACGACTTTATATAAACATAAACATAAATTTGCAACCTTCATGCCCTTGAAATAACTTCCTTCTGGATTCTTCTGCCATTAGTCAACCAAGTCAGCCTACTAAAACCATTGTGATATTTCAGAAATTTAACCATTTATGTTTTCTCTAGCTGCAAGAGTGTAAAAAGATTATATAAACTCTTCCTGTTGGAATAGAATACTGAAGATATACAATACAACTAAAACATAAGTGCAAAGAATTGCTATGAAGTATAAGAAAAACAGAAGCTAAGATGCCAAAAGTTAAAGTAGAATAAAGCAGAAGAATCCCACTACACAAAACATACATGAACCAAAACACAAACAAACCAGTTTAAGTTAACAACAGTAGATACTATAAATCTGACCAAAGGAGAAGAAACTAGTAGTCTACTAAATCTAAGTATATGCTTACACCTACACAGCTTCATACCTAGGTTTGATCTATATATAACTACATCATTAATAATCCCATCAGCCTGCTTACAAGATAATGACAATACAAAGGCAAGACGACAGACGTTTATGACTGACATAAATTGATAGCTCTTCTGAGATGGGCATGGTGGCAAATTCATCAACAGCATAGGGCATACACAGACACAGACACTTAACAGACACAGACATGAACATGCGCACACACTCACACCCAACAGGATCCTGTTTAAAAGTAAAAGATGGCAAAGTGACAGCCACTAATTCTACATTTTTCAAAATACACATTTTCTGTAACTTCAAATTCTATTTTTAATTCTTAGATATGGGTTAAAACAGGAGTTAGCTTTCTGCCTTGAATTTCTGCTCCAACTTCTCTCTGACAGAATATGACTTGAGAGTAGTAAGCAGCAATAAACCCTTTATTTAATCCCCCCCCAAAAAAAAAGTTAACAGTGGCCAAAGGCTGAATCCAGTCCATCAGTTATTAATGCAAGTGATGAGAACAGAGCTGTATGCTCTGTATGTATGTATACTATCAGCTGTTTCTTTCCTGTTACAATCCCAATAATAATAAAGATGATGAAAGGCTAAAACTGCACTATACAAAAATACTAAAGAGGCAGCATTAAGATGCTTATATGCTGAATTATTGACATGGGTTCTTACAGAGATCCTTTATACTGAAGAATAAAGAGAAAGCTGTTTTGTAAAATATAACCAACTAACAGCTGTCAACTCAAAAAAACATTAGTCAAGCCCAAAGACTATAGTCATAGCATACACCATTTCTGCCTCTACAAGTCAAATATATAAAAACGACCATCAACAGAGACAATCAAAACCCAGATTTTTTATCAGTAATACTTAAAATTTTTAAATGAAATACTCTATTTTAGAATGCCAAGTTTATATTTTTATAAGCACTTTGGCCTCTTACAAAAGAAAGATAAAACATTAGAAGGCTTACAAAAGGATTTTTACTTGCCAGAAGGTGCTAAGGATATGTGTAAGTAAAGAAGGCATTAGAAAGATTTGTATGTCATGAAACCTTGTAGTAAGACAAAAAAGCACAGCTTTTCTTTACATAACATAATTTGTAGTATAGACAAATATAATCAGGGAGAGAAAAGCATTAAAAACTGGATACAATACAGATGAAAGTGGTGCACGCCTTTAATCCCAGCACTCAGGAGGCAAAGACTCACAGATCTCTGTGAGTTCAAGGCCTGTCCTGTCTACAGAGGAAGTTCCAAGACAGCAGGGGTGACAAAGAGAAACCCTGTCTTAAAATTTTTAAAGGGGTGGGGCACAAATGGGTACTGAGTATTAGAGCTTCCACCCCTAGTCTTAACACTAAGGCAAGCTCTGTGAGCTGAAAAGCTGACTGGTCTACACACTGAAAACTAGGCCAGACAGGGCTATATAGTGAGAACCTGGTCTTTTATAGTTTATAAAACTCTATCTTCTTTATTTTATATACTTTTAATTTGAAAACAAAATAAAACCAAAAGCACCACAATAAACAACACCCAACCCCACTATTTGGTGAAGGAGGGTTTTCCTGCTTACGACATCAATAACAGAATAGAGGAAAACAGCCACTACACATCAGCAGAGAGCCGGTCTTAAAAACAACAAAACTAGCCTGGCAGTGGTGGAGTACACCTTTAATCCCAGCACTCAGAAGGCACAGGCAGGCAGATCTCTGAGTTCAAGGCAGCCTCGTCTACAGAGAGACCCTGTCTTCAAACAAACAAACAAACTAGTTGCTTTCTAGGATATGACCCTGGATTAGTTTTTGAAGTTATGAAGTCTTAATATAAAAAGTAAACACCAGAACACGCCTATTTTTCCTTGCTATTTCACTATTCTAAAAAAAAGTCTTCCAACTACAGAATCAGACATTCAAGAGACAGACATAAAATAGTTCAAAGGACCACGAACCTGTCCTCTATGCTAAATTAGATTTACACACAAAGAAAATAAAGCACATTTTCCCAGAAGTAGTTTACAGTGAGACAACAGAGGAATTTCCATTATCCATAAAGGACCCACCCCTTTATAAAACTATCTTACTAACCGTAGTGCACTTCAACCCATGTGTATCTTTTCCAACAGTCAACACTCCACAAGTATCTTTTATCCAAAAAAAAAGGCCGACCACACCGATTTCAAACGTGAATAACAGTACAACACACTATATTCCCTTGAAGCATTTATCCTAGATAAATCAATGAATCAAGGGATTAGATTCCCCTCCCCCATTCTCCTTTCTAACTTCAGAATGTAGCCATATGAATTAAAGTCTTATAACACCTAGGGAGAGGAAATTGCTGTACTACGTACTTGGTTTCTAAGACCTGGATTGAAGCGTCATACATCTTAGCTTGAATCTCTGGGAAAGCTTAACCAATGTGTGCCTCAGTTTTCCCTCATTTATAAAATAGCAAGCAATAACAGAAGTCACACCTCAGCAGGTTGTTTTGAATATTCAATGAGAAAATGTGGGAAATGTTTAAAGTCATATCTACAGAGTGAACAGGTGTTGCTGTTATAATTACTGTTAAAAGTCAACTAACAATACATTCAGAAATTTCCCTTCCATCACTCATTTGAGATTCGGCCTCATACTTTCATATTCCAACTTGAAATAATGGAAGGGTAGGGAAATAATGTTCAATACTGGGAATGAGAGACTGCATTATCAACATCCTGAAAGAGCCTGCAAATGAAATAGCTTGTATTCTTCCAAATGTTTACCAATGAACCATAAAGAAAAACTATTCAAAAAAAAAAAAAAGCAATTTAGTATTTTTCATTCCCAATAGGATACTACAAATCCACTATCTAATTTTTTTTTAATGAAAATTGGGAAACAGAAATGACTTAAAAAAATGAACTAAGCTACGCAAAGTGTGGTAACCATGGGTAACCAGGCCTTTACAGCAAACTGATTTATGACCAGCCATAGGCATTAAAGAAAACTACTGTATATCCTAATATTGAATCACACTACATGAAAGAGCTTTGTTCAAAAGTATATGCTTGTGTAATAAGCTTGATTTAGCGTGATTGTAGAAATACATATACATTAACAATAATGAATTACAGTATTTTTTTCTGTTTAGAAAGAGCAAATTCACACTATATTTTAAAATACACTTACCACATTTTTTTGGTAATAGTAACATACTTAAAGCTAAAAGAAGAAAAATGCATCCTTTTGTGCCATCCAAATATATATATATAAAAAGATAAGCCCATAAAAAAATAAAAATACTATCATTAAAGTAGATTCAAAACAAAATACATTTTTAGGGCTTACAAAATGCTAAGATCTACATGCAATTTAAAGTACATCCGTACATTTTTATTATGATTTTAAATTCATTAAAACAATCACTAGTCAACTCATATACTGGTCAATACACTAAAACCTTAAATAGAAAATTTACACGTTTGTATAAAGCCCTCTGAATGTAATTAGTACAAGTATGGACTGGATGAGAATTTAAATCTTTATGAATGAACCCACTAATCAATGATATCCAATCTATGATATAAAGCAAAATAGGAAAAAAAAGTTATTTCATGATAACATCTATGGTATTTCTTCTATCCCCTCCTTTTTATCCTAATTGGGATGTAGAACAAAGGAAATTCATCCAAAAACAAATTTGTGAGCCAAAAAAAAATAGATATGTTTTAGGGCTAAGAGGTGCCAGTCTACCTGCAGCTCCTTGGGGAGCCTCATCTGTCCGGGCAGCTGAGGAATTTACTGTCTCCTGGTTGCTTTCAGGTTCTGCCATTTTCTCTTGCCGCCGGGCCTCAGCTGCTCCTCTCTTGCCCAGGCCAGAGCCTCGCCGACTGCAACAGAAAAATGTCATTATAGTCAGCATTACCAAAGCACCAGAGCAATGTATAGACAACACAAAGCTCAAATTCACAAAGGACAAAGCCAGTTTCTTCTCCCTTTTAAATAAAAATTGTTATAGAAAATCACTTAGACTTTGTGTATCTGAAATTCTTCCAAGTTATAGCTCACACAATACAAGCTTCTGTTTCACTGGGAGCTGTTGTCATCTTTTACAGACAGACATGACTTTTAAACACTTTCAGCTTAATGAAAAAGTGGATCCTCCTGAAGGGGGGGTGGGGGACTACACATTTAAAATATAGCCTCACTTCCAAACATAGACAATGGACAAAAGATCACAGAGTGACAGCAACAATAGGAAGATCAAAAAGACTTTGTCAGACTACCTAAATCATCTAAGAATCAAACAGCCTAACACCACAAAAAAAAAAAAAACAGTTAAGGGCTTAATATTTATGGACAACAAGATAACCTGGGAAGACCTGTTTTAAGGACAGACGTACAGAATACACTGTAGGAAAAAAAGTAATCACACGATTTTATAAAATGCATTAACACTTTATTAATAATGATCTACTTCTACTTTAATAATCAGTAGGTAAACTGAGCAAAAGATAACCAACATTACAAACAGTTCCCTGATTTACCTTAGGAAATGATCAAATCAAACCATCACAGTGTCTAGTAATACAAAGAGAATGGGCTCAATGAGTGTGAAAATGACACTCTCAATTACGTAAATATTTGAAGACTTTACTTATTAGTGAACTCTCTTAACAAGAATGGGTTTAATTAATCTTTCCTTCATAAGTAAATAGCTCATTTAAAACCTATCTAAACAAGCTGTAAATGAGATCCAAATTCATCCAACATTTAATTTTCACAGTATTCTAGGCTAAAAACTGTGTATGTATGAGCTGCTACCCTCAAAGATTGTTACTCTGAAAGAAGTGCACATGCTTATTAGATCACGAAGGCATAAAATATGAGAAAAAGCCCTAAAAATTAATAGAAGGTTGTGGACAAAGACTGTTTGAAGCAAGTATGTTAGGTGACTGTATACACCAATGATCAAGTGGCCATGTGTACGAAAAGGGCAGAATGAAAAAAATATAAATACTAAAATATCTAACTTCACATATGGCAAATTCAGACTATAACTAGATCCTGGAGAGTTGGCACCACAGTTCAGGGTGCCCATCAATCTCTCTTCTAGATATCAACAACCAATTACAAGCCCCCGGAATCTATGTGGAAGAGCTCACAATTGCCTATGGGGTGTCAGTCAACTTTGGACCCTATTGGCATTTCCACATATCAATAAATGTACACACAATTTTAGATTTCTTTTTAATCTTTTTTTAAAAAAAGAGTAAAAACTTGGCCAGAAATGGGACTAACGTTCTGTAGATTTCACAATTATTTTCTTAGGAATCCTCAAAGTTATTCCTAAGAAACCTGAAATGCACTCAGTTAAACTAATTCTAGATATTGTTAAAGCAATATGAAGAAAATATGGGGGGCAAGAGGCTAAGGCATAGCAGTTCCTTCTTAGGCTATGAAGAATTCAGTCTATCCTGGTGCAGTGGCACATACCTTTAATCCCCAGTCTCAGGAGACAAAGACAGACAGCTCTGTTTGAGGCCACTCTGGGGCTATATATAGAGGGAGACTAGGTAGGTAGGCAGGCAGGTAATA
This sequence comes from Meriones unguiculatus, assembly GCF_030254825.1. Lineage (NCBI taxonomy): Eukaryota > Metazoa > Chordata > Mammalia > Rodentia > Muridae > Meriones > Meriones unguiculatus. The sequence continues at coordinate 70,684,952 of NC_083362.1, forward strand.
ATAGACAGACAGAAAGAACAGATAAAAAGAAAATAAGCTTTGGGGGGTAGGCAGAACACATCAAGAGAGGTGGCTCAGTATTTAAGAACACTTCTTAGGGCTGAAGAGATGGTTCAGAGCACTGTCTGCTCTTCCAGAGATTCTGAATACAATTTCCAGCAACCACATGGTGGTCACAACCATCTATCCTGGAATCTGGTGGCCGCTTCTGGCACACAAGGGTGCATGCAGTCAGAGCCCCCATATACATAAAGTAAGTAACTCTTTAAAACACACATGCATACACACTTCTTAACTACTCTTCCAGAGCATCTAAGTTCAGTCCCCAGCACCCACATAAGCATCAAAATTAAGGTTTTTGTTTGTTTGGCTTGGTTTTTCAACAGGGTTGTGTTATCAAGCCCCGTCCTGGAACTCTCTTTGTAGACTAGGCTAGCCTAGATCAGCCTGCCTATGCTGGGATTAAGGCATGTGTCACCACACCTGAAAACTAACTCCTGTTCCAGGGATTCTGGTACTCACTATAGTAGAAATCCGCCTATCTCTGCCTCCAGAGTGGCAGGAGGTGCCACTAGGTCCAGCTCAGCCTAGTGTCTAAATATTGGTCATTAACTGTAAAGTGTCTTAGCAAAAGAGGAAAAAAATATAGACATGGCCCTACAGAGTGAGTTCCAGGACGGCCAAGGCAAAGAAACCCTGTCTAGAGAGGGAAAAAAAAGGTAACATTTTTTAAAAAGAAATTTTATATAAAATTATGTCATGTTATTCCATAAGTTTTACATAATATGTAAATTGCATTGCTCATTAACTGGGCTGGGTGTGGCACATATCCCTGCAATCCTATTACTAGAGAGACTAAGGCAAGCAAAGATTAAGTAGAGGGTCACATGGAAGGGGAGGAGAACCTCCCCTATCAGTGGGCTTGGGGAGGGGCATGGGAGATGAAGGAGGGAGACTGGGATTGGGAGGGAATAAGGGAGGGGGCTACAGCTGGGATACAAAGTGAATAAACTGTAATTAATATAAAAAATAAAATTAAAAGAAAAAAGATTAAGTAGTAGCTACCTAGGACACAAATCAAGACTGCTGGAAAGGTGGGGAGGGGAAAGGAGCAGAAGGAATAGGTGAGGATGGGAGAAGGGAAGGGAGAAGAGGGAAGGGAAGAAAATGGAGGAAAGGAAGAGAAGGAAATATTATTTGGTAATTTTAAGAAGTACAGAAAGATCAAAGTTGAAATACCAGAGCAAAAGAAGGTAAATAAAAACCATAAGCTCAAAAATACTAAATTAATTACCTGGTACTAGCACAGGAGCCCGTGGTCTTTTGGCGTGTGCTCCTCCTCAAACTGGGGAGCTCAGCAGGTGGGGACTCACTGCGCTTCTTGGTAGACTTTCTTAAACCTATACGTGAGAAATAGAAAAGTTGAATTTTCTAAGTATGAATTATGTATCCAGGAAACCATGCTTTTTAAAAGCCTACCAGCTCTTTCATCTTTCAGCCCCAACCTCACAGTTACATCCTGCCTTTTCCTTAAGCTTTTGAGCTTTCCCTGGAATATACTCTGTATTTCGAGAATTTAATCTCACTAACTTTACATTACCCCTTGATCCATTTTGGCTACTTTACATGAGAGAGAACACAAAACAGGATTTCATTTATTCTACTCTATTAGCACAGAACTAAAGATTAGTGAAATGTCCAATTTTTAGGTCATAATTAGGGAGAATCAACCCAGCACACTTTACACTTATCCTGAAAGCTACCAATGCCTTTATAGTGATAGATGCCTTTATAGTGATGTTTTTTAAAGTTCTAATAACCAAGGATTTATTATTTTTAAATAAAGAAACCAAGACAGCATCTGTAAACACCTTCCTCTCTCCACCATGAACAATGGTATGATAGTATGCTGGGTGGTAGGCTCTATTTAACCAAAGAACTTCAACAGTGAAGACTCCAAAGTCAACAGTCAAAAGTTCTCTGGATACTACTGGACCATGTTAAATGAATGAGAGTTTTTTCAGGAAACACTTAAGCACTTGGTCTCAATTACCTCCATTTTCCATGAAGTTTAAGTTTTGAATATGTCATCTGCTTAAGGTGAAAATTCCCTACTGGGTGCAGGTGGGAGGCTGCAAAGACAGGATCTCATGGTGTAGCCCCAGCTGGTCTGATATTTGCCTTCTCTCCCTAGTGCTGAGATTAAAGGAGTGCACTACTGCTACTACGCCTGGCTTCTCAAGTTCTTAAAAATCACCAATAAAAGGACTTGATGAAAATGGGTTAAATCTAGATATTTAGATATTTAATCTAAAGTTAAATCTACATATTTAGGGGCCTAAAGAGATGACTCAGCAATTAACAAAGCTTACTGTTCTTGTCAGCAATAAAACAATTCCCAGCACTCACTCACAGACCACTATCACACCTCCAGTTCCAGAGAAGCCTTCTGACCTCCACAGGTCCATGCTCACCAACAACTTGTGCATTCACTTAGACTCATACATACAGACTGTAAAAAAAATAGTCTTTAAGGTCTTTCCATCTTTTTTATTCTTTTTTTTTATTTACTTTTTAGGCAGTGTCCTGCCTACAGGCTAGAAGAGGGCACCACATCTCACTACAGATGGTTGTGAGCCAGTGCTCTTAATCTCTTCTCTTTTTATTCTTAAGTGAACATTATAGTTCATTCAAGTAGAGATGTTAAGGAAAGCTGCTGAGTCTTAAAAAAAAAAACAAAAAACAAAAAACACTTCAGACTCTATAAAAGAGGAAGAAAAAAAAAAATCTATGGCCAGAGTGACATTTAATCTAAACCAAAGTTTCAGGGTTTTTTTGTTTTTGTTTTTTTTAATTTCTAAATAACCTTTGTTGAAGAGTAACCAGGCACTTAAAGTGAATACCAAAAAAAAAAAAAAAAAAAAATCAGAACATTATATTGTAATTGAGAAATAAACAGTGGCTTAAGAATTCTTGAATTTACATTTATTTTCAGATTAACAAACTAATAAATTAACACAATTTCTTGATGTAATCACACACCTATGCTGTCTCTTCTACTCTACTTAGCCTTTGCCCTGGTATACACCTTGGTAACAGGAGACACAACAGTGTTTACTGCAATGGAGCAGACAACATATTTGGTCAACTGATATCTCTATCTTTCAACGTTTTAAAAAAAATCCATCCACTTGTGACACACTATAAACCTTGTACTTGGGGGTGGAAATAGGATGATAATGATCAAGACTGGCCTTGGCTACATGTCTCGAGAGAGAAATTTTATATTAAAAGGTTACTTCAGCTACACAATGACTTCAAAGCCAGCCTGAGTTAAACAAGACCCTGTCTACACAAAACAAAAACATTCCAAAGTAAAGGGGAGGGGATGATAAATATACAATATATTCATAGACAAAATAGCAAATCAATTTTCGCTTCTAATAAACCACTTAAGAGCCAGGAGGTGGTAGCATACAGTATTTGAAAGGCAGAGATAGGTGGATCCAGAGAGTTTGAGGCCAGCGTGGTCTACAGAGTGAGTTCAAGGACAGCCAAGGCTACACAGAGAAACCCTGACTCAGATAGATAGAGGGAGGGAGGGAGGGAAGGAAGGAAGGAAAAATAAAAGAAAAACCAAAAACCAAAACCAAGCAAATAAAAAATCTTAATAAGGTTAATGTCATATTATTATATATATTTCTACATATATATGTATACCTTTATATATATTTGTGTGTATATATATGTATATACCTTTCTACATAACATGATAGTGATAAGTGATAGATAATAACTGAAACAGGACTAAGAAAGCCTACTGTCATCAAAAAAAAAGCAAAAAAAGTATGTGCACTTGCATAGGTAAAACAGCTGCCTTCTGGATAAAAAGGATTAAAAACATGCACTGATTTCTACCCTTTCACAAATGACACTAAAATAACATTAAAAAAAAATCTTGCTGAGCTGAGTGATGGCACACACCTTTAATCCCAGCACTCAAGGAAGGCAGAGGCAGGCAGATCTCTGAGTCTGAGGATAGCCTGGACAGAGTGAGTTCCATGAACAGCAAAACCCTGCCTCAAAAGCCAACAAAAATCTGTCACATAAATCCACAAAGGTGGTAAGCATGAAAGACCTACAACCACAACTCAAATCCCCAAGTGAAAAGCAGACATATGAGGCACTGCAGTCCAAATGCTGAAGGCAGAAAACCAAGATATTAGTCAAGTAGAGCTGAGGGCACAGACACTAAAGATTCAGGAACTGATGATGCTAAGAACCTTGGAGAAATTTTGGGGTTAAAATGCAACCAGAATTCTAGGTCCAGATTACAGATTTCCTGTATAATTTCCAATTATACAACTGGGCAACTTTCTAGAACATTGTATTTTACATGTAAATTACAGAAATCCTTGATAAAGCAGGCAATCACAAATAAGTATGGCATATCCCCACCCCAGACTCCAGGATTCTTTTCAGTTCAAGCACCTCAGAAAATTTGAAAAATTGACACACCTTCAATTTCAAAAAGGAGTTTCAAAGAATCTAAGAAAAAGTAATCTAAAAATATTAACAGATGAGGTTTCATTACAGAATGATGTAACCAATCATTAGGCAATAAATCTCAGTCAAACCTAACTCATGTACTCACAGCTTAAAAATTGTATTTCTGTTCTTGCCTTACACTTGACTAATGAGAAGGCAAGCACAACCACCAGACACTGAAGAAAAGTCCCTGGTTTCAACAACAACAAAAAAAAAACCTATCCAAACACTCTCGAACTCATATACACAAGTTAGAAAAAGATCAATATTCAAGCACAGAAAACTACTACTGTAGTCAAGAAACAAATGTCAATAAACCAAATGTAAGATTCTATGTAGAAAAAAATAAATCATAACAACAATCTCTTAAAAATAAGTAAACATGTGGACGAGGATGTAAAAAGAGAAAGAAAGCTACTAGAACAGAATGAAAAGGAAAACCAAGGACAAAAAAAAAAAAAAAAAGAAAAGGATCATAATCATGTAAGAGAAAATCCCCTGTGGCCCTAAAATAACAGAAAATAAACAAGTACCAGGCAACTATCAACTAATAACCATCCTGGTTTGTCTGGCACAATCCTGGCTTTTAGGCTCAAAGTCCAAACCTAGTGAAAGTCCCAGATCCAGGAAAACAGGGACAGTTGGTCAACCTAACAAGGAACCAAAACAAACAAAAGCAATGAGATCGCTTGACTTTCTAAATAAAATGCTTGAGCTTCCACAAAAGCAAATTACTAAATCTAAGATACAGGTACTTATAGTACTAAAAAATAAAAGCAAAGTGGTAAGAAACATTTGAAATCCGAGAAAATAGTCAGCTATGATTATATGCATCTATAATCCCAGCTCTGAGAAAGCTGAGACAGGAGAACTATGAACATGAGGCCAGTACAGCTAAATGGAAAACAGTCTCCAAAACGGGAAAACCTGAAGGACACCTACAGCTGAGACAGTGACACAACCAGGCACAAAGAGCAACCATCTGGCAGTCTCATATCTTCAGCAAGATGAAACAGAAACATGTAGACCATTAGGAAGAAATATAGAATTGAGGAAGTGATACAGTCAAATCAAAGTAGGGAAAGCAACAGCAACAATAAAGAGAAATTACATGCAGTGATGCTGGACCCAGCTTTTTATGTGGATGCTGTCTATCTGACCTCAGGTCTTCATCCTTATGCAACAAGCACCTTCTTAGGTAGCCATCTCTGCAATCTAGGAGCAGGCTGTCTCTTCTCACTTGTTTCTGAAGCAAGGGTCTCTGCTCTGTTTCTGCTCTTTACTTATGGTTAGCTTGCTTGTAATTCTCCTTTATCTTCCCAACTCACACCAGAAATGCTCGGATTACAGGTGAATGTCACTCCATCAGTTTCAAGATCACTCTCAGGTCACCAGACTTGTGTGGCAAATAAACTTTGAGCCCTCTCTGTGGCCCTTCCTGGTAGTTTCTCAAAATGTTTATAAATTTAAATTATTAAACTACCAGGTTATTTTAACAGCTGCCTTGTAATGTAGGCAACTCTGTGTTTGTGTCCCCGCATGGCCTTGACTGGTGTAGAGCTTACTATGCGAGCGAGACTGACCTTAAACTCACAGGGCTCTTCCTGCTGCTGCCTCTCAAGTGTTTAAAGGCCTCCCCCACAACTTGACATCCAACCATCTTTTAAGTCTTCTACCTCGTAAAAGACAAAAATAAACCCATCTTTCTACCTCAACAAAGATGTCACTATAAAAATCAAGAGTCTAATTTCTAAATTCCTCACTGCTGGTCAATTCATTTTAATTTACTCCCTCTGTTCTAGATGCAAAACACCATGTAACAAACTGATGGAGCGTCAGGAAAATTGCTTTCTCAGAATTCCACATCTGCCTGATTCTTGATAGTTCCAATAGTGGCCAAAAGCTGTATCAATTCACCATGAGAACATGAATTTAAGTAAGAGAGAAATATGCTGGTAATATCATGTTATCAACAATGTGCACATTGTTTTGAGACTAAACGAGAGCTATAGCCACATCAAATGAGAAATAACACCTTTAAATTTTTCTGTAAGTTTTAGTTTAATGACCAACTATTCTTTGTTTTAACTTGCCATTATCTACTACTCACTTTGAAATTATTCTTTTAAAAATCAGGTTACAGTAAGAAAAACGTAGCTAGCAAAATAATCTGTAATAACTAATACTGTCAACTTGACAAGATCTAGAACCACTAAAAATACAAGCTCCGGGCAGTCTATCTAAGGTTCGTAAGGCCCACCCTAAATAGGAGTGGCATCATTCCTTGGGCTAGAGTTCTGGCCTGCATGAAAAGGAGACAGCTAGCTAAGCACCCGTATTTATTATTTTGAAGACAATTTCATCAATTGTTTCATTCTCTTGTTGCCTTCACTCCCTGCCATGATGCCAGTGAAGCAAAATAAACTCTTCCTTAAGCTCATTTTGTGAGGCTATTTTATTTCAGCAACAGTAAAAGTAACTCAAACATGCTTTATAAGATATTCAATAAAATATATTTTTTAAATCGCCTAAACCAGTACTGTAGGACTGGTTTTACATTTATGACAAATTTGCAAGGTGTTCACATAGTCAGCAACAAAAACATCGTAAAATGTCAAAAATGGACATCAAGAGTCACCACATATCATCCTTTCTGGAGTACCTTTCCAACCTCTTCAGTGAATTACTAATCAGTTCAACTTAGAAGCAGCAAAAATGAAGGAAACCTGTCACTGAGGTAGCAGCTTCACTGTTCTTCTCACATCCTAGTACCTTGAAAAGAACATCAGCCTAGGAGACTTAAGGAAGGAGTACAATGGAAAGGCTCTTCCTGTACAATTATCCAGAATAAATGCACTGTATCACTTCCAAAGTGTACTCTAACTTCTGCTTCCCAAAGAAATAGTAACTGATCATATAAATCTGCAATACTTGGTATAGTAATCCCAGCAGATAAGAAGCAAGAGGTGGAAAGGAGAATCAGGTACTGAAGGTCATCCTTAGTACATAATGAGTTTCTCAGTAGCCTGAGCCACATTAAGACCCGTTTCTCAAAAGCAGAAAAAAAAAAGTTAGTCAAACACAAGTTCTTCAAAGACTTCTCAAAAGCTTCCTAGCTTTTAATGCATACTCTGAATCTCCTTGAATACTTGGATCACAAAGAATTTTCCACAAGGCATCCTACATTAAATCAATTAAACCAAAATGTCCCCTTAACATAAAGTTCTTGTCACTCAAACCCTAGAATAAGCTCTTTACCCAAAAAGTACCATTTATCATTCAATTAACATTTGTTCACATTAAAAGTTGAAAAAAAAAAACATCAATAACAAAATAATCTACCCAATATGAAGTATTTCTCATCTTAGCTCACAAACCCGTAGTCTTGTACAATCCTGAGGAGAACTGGCTCTATGAAGTTGTCCTCTGACCTTCACATAAGCGTGCCTTGGTATACTTACAGACATAGGCAAAGATAGAACAGACAAGATAGATTAGACAGACAGACATAGACAGAGACACACACAAATACTTAAAAAAATTAAAAGGAAAAAGGCTAGTCAGGGGACTAGAGTAAGTACAGTGACAGAACACTTGCCCAGCATGTACAAGGTTCTGAGTTCAATACCACGCACCACAAAATTTTAAGATCCCATTAAAAAACTGATTAGGATTCTGAATATGACCTTCCACATTCTTTGCCTTAACTTTATAAAATTAATTTAAAATCATATTAATTCATGTTTCACAAGCATTAATATTATTTTGTAAATAAGATTAGAGGAAAGTTTGGCCCTAACTATATGTGGTAGTTTGAGAGAAAATGACCCCTACAGGCCCATAGGGAATGACACTATTAGGAGGTGTGGCCTTGTTAGAGGAAGTGGTCACTGGGGAAAGGGGGAGCTTGAGGTCTCAGATGCTTAAGCCATGCCCAGTATAACAGTCTTTTTTCCACAGCCTAAGATTAAAATGAACTCCTCAGCTCCTTCTCCAGCACCATGTCTGCCTGCATTCTGCCATGCTTCCTGCCATGATGATAATGGACCAAACCTCTGAAATTTTTTCTTTATATAAGTTGCCATGGTTATGGTGTCTCTTCACAACAATACAACCCTAAGACACTGTAATTGAATGTTTTGTTATTAATAAAACTGGCAAGAGTAACAGAAACTAACATCTGAGTGTTCCCAATGTAGAAACAGATTTGCACTATAGACAAACCACTGTGCTCTGTTTGCCAAAGTTACTTGCTTTCAGTTGTGCTTCTGTGATGAATGACCTCATAATAGGGACTATGTTTAGTAAGTCTCTGAAGATATGAACTTACTCTTTAAATAAGTATTATGGTCATTCCACAATATATTTTACAAGCTTTCATACAATCAATCACCACCTGCTAAAATGACAGAAACAGTATTCAAATCTAAAACAGTAGATTTGTATTTTGAGCTTTCTCCCCCAAAACATTAATATCTCAAAACCTGTAACAGGATTCTTTTCTTTCAATCTCTTCATTGCTATGCATTTTCACTTTAAGAACAATTTCAGAATGAGTTTTACTATCAGCTCTATGACTTCTTTGTTTTATGACCTTAGACAGAAACTAAATCAATGACTCCATTACCTAAGATCTGAGAATAATACTTGTCATAGAAAGCTGAAAGACTAACGAAGTGATCCATAACTGTCAAGCACAAACAGAAAATATTGGCTAGTATTTTATTCTGAAACTGTTTTTTCACTTGCTTAAAAAAAAAATGGCAGCAGGGTGTTGTAGCACATATCTTTAATCCTAGCACTCAGAAGGCAGAGGCAAGGTGGATCTCTGAGTTCGAGACCAGCCTAGGTCTAAATAGTGAGTTCCAGGACACTTAAGAGCTATGTAGATACAGCTGGGATACAGAGTTAATAAAATGTAACGGATAAGAAAAATAAAATAAAATAAAATAAAAAGAGCTATGTAGAGACCATGTCTAAAAAAAAAAAAACAAATATATGACCAACAACAGAGTATGAAACCTGTAATTTGTAAGGTGGCTATCACTAACTCACCAGCAAAAATATATCAAATAAAAATTTAATTCTCAAGGGTCATAATAGCAACAAATCACCCTTTTTTTTTTAAACACTAAAGTATAAAAACTAACAAGGTAGAGGGAAATAAGGAGGGAAAACAATGAAGAAATCAAGAGTTTCAAAGTCCCAACAAACTATATTCAAATCCTAATTATCCCACCTATAGAGTGTATCTATCTCCCACCTTAAAAGTATAAAGTATACAAAGTGTAAATCTCTACCTCCAAGTCTAAATAAAAAAGGAAAACACAGAGCACTTTCTTCTGTTTCTTTGCTTGGATGTATTGCTCTTACTCTTCTACAAGCTTCAAGAGGGCAATATTTTTTTCATTAAATTAAGTAATCAGCAGTTTGTGGAATGTATGAAGCAACCATCTTATAAAAAGCACCTTAAAACTCTTAAAATATTGCAGTTTTAAAAATCTAGTACAAAATACCAACTTGGACCCCCTCCCACCCCGCCATGCTGACATTAGGAAACAACTGAATAGCTGATGCTGTAAAGACAAATATACAGACACTAAAATAAGATTACTTAGCAGTATAAGACATTCTTTATCTGTCTCTACAATTTTAACTTGCCTTTCAACTAACATGCACTGTTATGTGGAGATAAAATAAAATTTGACAGCACAATCATTCCTGACCAACCAAGAAAAGTTCTTTGAGTAAACAAAGTTCTTCCCATAAACTTACTTGCTAATTTGGCCTGTAATCCAGAAGGTCCAGGTTTTGATGTCTCTGACTTAGAAGACCCTGGAAGAGACAGTTTTGTTTTAGGTAGGCTAACTTTAGGGCTGAAGCGAGCAGCCCAATCAAATTTTGAAGAGCCACCAGTTTTACTCTGTTCCTTTTCCCTGCTACTTCTTCTGGGACTAGGGCTGGATGCTGAACGGGAACGCCTGGCCTTGTTCTGGTCTTTTCCTTGTTTCACCCTGGCACCTGGTGGTACAGTAGAAGAGGCCGAGGCTACAGCCGAAGATGAAGAGGAAGTAGAGGCAGCAGAAGAAGAATCAGTGATGGTGCTACACCCAGCTTTGGCTGAGGTGGCCGATTTTGAAGCCAGCTTGGTGGGTTTTGCAGATCTCTCTTCGGCACCAGTTGATTCAGACCCAGAACCACTCTTTACACAAGAACTCTCTGTCCTCTTTCTTTTCTGACTCCGTGAACTACCAGCAGCCACACTCTTTCTGGTGTGAGCCTTGCTTGTTGACGGCAATTGTGCAGATTTCAGTTGTTGCTCCTGGTCTAAATGTCTCTTCTTTGACTTACTATGTGGCTTATTGGTTTCTGAGAGAGACTCAATATGCTGAAATGCTCTGGGCTTTTTTGCAGAGCTAGGAGAATTGGTCCTGTTGTAGTCCGGACTAGCACTGCGTTTCACTCCTCGAGAATTGTCTTTCTTAGGCACCTGTCCCGTTGTCTGCCTTTCTGAAGTATTGGCTCTGTCTGAATCCTCTGGTTGTGGAACTATGACAGCAGATGATGAACTGCAGCTTCTAAGAGGTTAGATAAGAAAAGAGTTAGCCGTAGCCTGCCCTGAGTAAAACTGCATCTAACATTTAAGTTCCCAACTCCCCTAAATCTCTGGACCTTTGGGGAGAAAAAGGTGGGACAATGCCTGAGAAGTTCACTGTTTAACATTTTCAAATAGTTCAAAATGGAAGAAAAAGGCTGTGATTTTTAAATATACTTTGTTAGAAAATAAGCATGCTTCTTATAGGAGTGGAGAGGGAAGAGATATTATCTCTCTCTCAAAGCCCAGAATGGTCTATAACTAAAAATGGTTTCAGCTAAGACTGCCTTTGAACACTGGTCCCTCTGCTTCCACATCCCATATGCTGTAATTTTAGTCTTATGGCACCATTCCCAGCTCAAAATAATACTACCACTCCTAATCAAAAGATTTTATTGTTTTAAGAAAGAAATGCTTAGTGGTTGAGAACTTCTATACTGAACTTGTATAGTATACTGAAGCTCTATTCTAAAAGACAAATGTTTTCCCAATGTGGAGAGATAAATATTACATTTTCTGAAAGGTTAAACATCATCTTACTGTAAAACAAAGTTCGTCACAGTAACACCTCTTCTTAAAGCTTCCTACTAATCAGAGATCTACACAGACTGCTCACTGGTTAAGAGTACTTGCTGCTTTTATTGAGGGCCAGGGTTCAATTCTCAGCAACCACATGGAGGCTCACAACCACCAGTAACTCCAGCTCTAGAGGATCCAAAGCCTTCTTCTCACCTCCTCTAGCACCCAAATATATGCATGCACACACATACTTTAAAAAAAAAAAAAAAACAGAACACTGACTTTAACAGGTTCTGGCAATCAGCATTAAGAAAATAGTAACTAATACCTTGAAATGCTGACATGGGGGAAGCAATTAAGAGCAGCTGCTACTCTTCCTTAGGACTTGAGTTCAGTTCCCAACACCTATACCAGGTGGGTTACAACTACCTCTAACTACAGCTCCAGGGAATTCAATGTCCTCTTGTGGCCTCGGTGGGTAGTGGATTCATGTGCAATTGTCCACACAGATGCACACATATACACAGGGTTTTTTAATGCCTATCATGAATTGTTAAGCAAAGGAGGAACCCCTTGACTCCCCTAAACAAGTAAAAATTTCATTGCCTAAGTAAATATACAAAGGGAAAAAAAAAAAACTTGTAGTAACATCTGAGATAACCGCATAAGCTTTAATATTATGCAACAATTCAAATGCAATTTAAGTCTTCCTTGAAATTGTACAAGCAATGTGAAAATTTACCTTTTAGAAAGGTGTCCCCTTGACAGTTCAGAAGTAGTATTAGACTGCACTTTGGGTGCCTTAAAATTAGATTTTCTACTCTCAGGAGGGATATATCCCTTATGTTTTGCCTGCCCTAAATGTGACCTGTCAGCAGAAAATCAAAACAGAAATCTATCAGGACACTGAGATGCAAACACAGTATCAAAAGTGAAATATTTTTACACTTAAAAAGCCTCCCAAATCACAGTTGACCTATATTTCTTCCAAATATTCATAAGTAATGATCCTATCAAATAATCTGAGAAAAGTAATTTTGTTTTAGAACCAACCACCTCTATACCCAAAGGCTGACAAAATGCATATTGTGCTTACTTAAGCAAGTTTTTCAAATTTCATTATGGAAACTCAAATACTTTAACACACACAAAGCAAATGTACTACTTTTAATATCACAGTGTGTGGTAATGCACAGTAGGTTAACTAAGTGACAATTTATTATATATCCCAGAAACTGAGAACTCTGAATGTTTTAAAAGGGAAGAAATGGTAAATAACATAGGTATATTTAACTTGACAGATTTTAACATTACATAACATATAGATATCAAAGTACATTATTACACAGTACCCCGTAAATGTGCAGTTTTTTAATTTAAAAAATAGGCAATGTTACTAGGGTTTGTAAAAGTTAATTATAGCTGGATACGCAGACCAGTGAGTGGTAAAGCATGTGCCTAGCTATCATGCACAAAATCTCAGTTTAAGTCTCCAGCACAGAGCATATGGGAGAAAAAATCTGGAAAAAACAAAAAACAAACTTTGAGTGGTAAAGTGTGTGCCTAGCTATTATTATGCATAAGACACTGGTTGCAATCTCCAGCACAGAGGGTAGGGAAAAGAAACTGTTTTTGAAAAGAGAGAGAGAGAGAGAGAGAGAAGAGGAGAGGAGGAGACGGAGGGAAGAAAGGGTGGAGAGAGAGAGAAAAGAAAGAAAAAGAGGAGAGGAAGGAAGGAAGGAAGGAAGGAAGGAAGGAAGGAAGGAAGGAAGGAAGGAAGGAAGGAAGGAGAGAAAGAAAGAAAGAAAGAAAGAAAGAAAGAAAGAAAGAAAGAAAGAAAGAAAGAAAGATAGATCTTTGCAGGAAAAACAATTGTGATTCACAAAATGATGGTTTCTACTATGTACATTAAAACTCAGGTAAGAACATAAATATAGAATCAGATGAACCCATTTTCAACCTGGTTTTGCAGAGAAAAATCAATGCAGTTATCAAATAGCAAATAAAATGAAATCAAGACAGTATTAATCAACAAGTATACGTGTGCACATATACACATATATTACCCTGGAGATAAAGTTAACAATTAGCACAAAACATTAGTGTACATCCAAAAGATTCCAGTGATATACCTACACTTTGTTTATTTACAACAAACTTTATTATCAATGAAGCATTATCCTAAAAGCAAGTTTGAATGTGTAACGTCACTCAGGGTCTGTATGATATTTACATATTCAATAAAAAGGCACATAAACATTTATCAAAAACTGATATTAGGCCAGGGTGGTGTCGCACGCCTGTAATCCCAGCACTCTGGGAGGCAGAGGCACGTGGATCTCTGTGAGTTCGAGGCCAGCCTGGTCTTCAAAGCTAGCTAGTCCAGGACAGTCAAGACTTCACAAAAAAAAACCCTGTCTTGGAAAAACAACAAAAACAGTATTAATAAAAACAATTCACACCTATGTTCTTTTAAAAAGTATATGCTAATAAGAAATGAGAGCACAATGTAATCAATAGTCAAGACAACAGGGCTTGGTGTAAAACTTGGGGTGATTATGCAGTAGACCCTGAGTGAGTTCCAGGACAACCAGGGCTACACAGGGAAACCCTGTCTTGAAAACCCAATAATAATAATGAAGATAATAATGGAGGAGGAGGAGGAGAAGGAAAAGGTGGAGGAACAGAAGACTACAGTCAACTCTAGATTATGTACTTTCAAATTATCTTCAAAGCAAGTCTCAAACAACTGTTGCCTTTTAGAATAAGAGTTTTTACTGTCACTTCCTAGATACTTTACATCACAAATAATGCTATTTAGTCAGAACTTCGGTAGGTAAAGGATTAACTACGATCTATAGGGCCCGGTAATTAAATCACTGGTGAATCATATAGCTTAGTACGCATAAAGGCCTGGGTTCAACTCCCAGCACCATACATACATACCAATACATAACCCAAAGAAGATTACAAAAATATCTAAACTTCATGTCAACAAGCACCCTGCACTTAAGTGACTAGTTAACATTTGCATAGTTCCTTATGTTATAAATTTTTTAAAGTTTTAATTCATACAGATATGGTGACACATCCCAGCCCTTAGGTCATAATTTGAGGCTACCCTGACCCACATAGAGAAAAAACACTCTCTTGCGTGCGTGCTTTCTCTCTTGGGCTTCCCCCCTCCTCCCTCCCCCCCTCTCTCTCATTCACACACACACACACACACACACACATACACACACATACACACACACACACACACACACACACACACGCACGCACGCACACACAAAGAAAAGCAAGCAACACACAGGCACAGGTATACACATAATGCACAATAAATACAAAAGCCAAAGCAGACAAAGAAGAAATGTTTTCTAGATAGCAGTAACACTGTCCCTAGAGATAGACACTGCTAACAGTGATCCTATTGTCATCTTACAAGTGTAGGCTAGGAGAAGTTAGCACACAATACAGAAATCAGTGTCTCGGGGCTGAATGTGGTAAACAATGAAGTGCTTGCCAAGCATATGAAGGCCATGGTGTCCACCCACAGTACTGCAAAACTAAAAGAAAAACAAAGAACCATTTCCCGATCAATATATAACAGTCTCACTAGTAAATATATAAAGGTATAATAAAATGAATGAATTTAAAAAAATAAAGTACTCTAAACATGTGGCAGTGAAATACATGGAATAGTGTTTTACAGTTTTTATACATAAATTTCCCAAACTACAAATGAAGCAACAGAACTTACTTTCTGTCTACTACAGTCCTACTTAAGGCACTGAAATCTGTCTGTACTGCCACACTCCTCACAGATGCCAACACATGAATAAACTAATGTAACATCAACAGCCAAACATTTACGTATTTAAATGTTACTTGGCACTGGTTTTCTTTCTGCGTATTTTTATTTCTGTAAAATGCTAATACATGATAATAGTGTTTTTAAACAGTGGGTAAGCAAATATTTTATATAAATAACTCATTCTAACACACTAAAGGGTATGGTGGTGCATGCCTTTAATCCCAGCACTCACAAGCAGGTAAGGTAGATCTCTGACCAGCTGGGGCTACATAGTGAGATCCTGTCTGGGAGGGGGGAAAAGTATTAAGGTATAATAAAGGCAGATCCTATGATATACACTAATGATTGATGACAGGAAAACCTGTATCTGGCAGAGTTGAGAATTAACTATACTAACTTAGTTCAGTAAGTATACTGGGTTTACTCACTACCAATTTATGTGCAATTCATGACAGGACAAATATGTTAATAAGTCTGGTCTTTGTCCTCAAAGAGGTCAGTCTCATAAAACATTCAATCTAATAGGTGTTCTATATTGAAGTCCCCCCACCCCAAACATACAAGTTACCTCTAGCAAGAAAATACAGGCTTTGCAAATATCCAGCTTCGAGCCTGCCTTTAAAGAATGAACAGCAATCAAAGAGGAACTCAGTCAATAGCCAAAAGTAGAGGCAAGAATTTACAAAAGTCCACATGCTGCTTAGCAAATAACAGGAAAAGAAAGTCTCTAAGATGCTGGAACCTTATAGCTATCCTTAGTTTCACTCCCAAATTTTTCATAGCCCCAGGGGAAAGGGAAGAAACACCGTAACAATGAAAAATTGTCAGCTGATGTATTTGGTGCTGACAGAGCCCACCACCTCATGAATTACTATGACTGTTACACAGCCTGGGTAAATATCTATTACAATGACTAAATATATTATCTAACCTAACCCTAATCTTCAAATGATACCGAAGAGGCTAGGTTCCCATTTTCTTAAGTAAGAAGAGAAGCCTCTCTGGGTAAGAAAGGTGCCTGATTATTTGATTTGCAAAAATTTTCAAGAGGAGACACTGAACAAAATAAAAGGCCTGCATCTCTGACTAACTGTTCCTACCAATTCTAGTACTTGATCCTTAATTGTACATTAAAAAGGAGATGGTGCTGGAGAGATGGCTCAGAGGTTACAAACACTGGCTGTTCTTCCAAAGGTCCTGAGTTCAATTCCCAGCAACCACATGATGGCTCATAACTATCTCTAGTAAGATCTGGTGTGCAGGCAGAATATTATATAAATAATAAATAAATTTAAAAAAAAAAAAGAGGAGATGGTATGCAAGAAAAACAGAAGAAACATCAATTCAATCACACTGAATCTTACATACAAAGGAATTTTGAATATGGACCACTGTTAAGAATGAGAAATAGAAAAAAAAAAAAAAAAAGAATGAGAAATGGCTGGGCGTGATGGTCCACAACTTTAATCCCAGCACTAGGGAAGCAGAGGAGGCAGATGGATCGTTCTCTGTTAGTTCATAGGCCAGCCTGGTCTATGAAGTTGAGTTCCAGGATGGCCAGGGCTACACAGAAAAACCTTGTCTCAGAGAAACGAGGGAAACAGAGATGTGACTGCTCGTGGTGACTCGCCTTTAATCCCAGCATTTGGGAGGCAGAGGCCTCTGAGTTCAAGGCCAGCCTGGTCTACAGAGTGAATTCCAGGACAGCCAGGGCTATACAGAGAAAACCTGTCTTGGGGGAGAAAAGAGAAAATGAGAAATGATCAAAGTACTTCCTCAATAAAGGATGGAGGTTTCTCAATATGTTAATGATATGGCTTTTGAACTCAATTTTACCAAGATATATTTAACCAAGAAATATATCGATACTATTTTTTGTGTCCCATAAAAACTTTATAATAACACCATTAAGAATCAAATGGTTGGGGCTAGAAGGCTCAGCAGTTAAAAGCACTGGCTGCTCTTCCAGAGGCCCTAGGTTCAATTCCCAACACAATGCTGCTCACAACTATCTATAATTCCAGTTCCAGGGGATCCAGCATTCACTCAGCTATACATGCAGGCAAAACACCCATGCACATAAATTTTTAAAGTTGTTTTTGAGTTAAGAATGTTACTCAATATTACACTACTTTCCTAACATACTGAAAGCACTGGGTTCAATATCCAGCTGCAGAGGGTTCAGGTGAAGGTGGGGCTTTCAAATATTTGCATTTCCAACTGGAGAATAGTGGCCTCTTTCTGGCAGTGACCAAGGCAAACATTATAAATCTTGCTTCTCAGCCCCAAGACAAGACAGATTATTCCTCTCACCACTATCAATTTAATTTTGAAGGTGTAAACTCATGTAAAACTCCAGGCTTAAAACTGGGTAATTTTAGCAGTCAAATTTACTTCGACAGACTAAATCTACTAAGCACAAGTTACTAAGCCAACACTGGCATAATTGCTTTTAAAAGTTGCTCAAGCCAGAACAAGCAGCGAGCGGAAGAATCAGAAATTCATGGTCATGATCAGCACATAGTGACTTCTGACCAATATAGGCTACAATAAAAAACCCTGCTTCAAAAAGAAAGCACTGAAATGTCCTCATAAAATTTCCCTCTGCCCAAACATGATGGAAGTTACAGCTTCAAACAAAATGAGCAAAAAAATCATATGAAAAAAGAGCTTGATGTAGCTAAAGATGACTCCGTCATCAAAAGGTTCATTCCTTCCTAGAATCCATCCACATGGCAACCACAGATATTCCCAGCACCAAGGGATCTGACACTCTTCTCCTGCCCTCAATGGGGACAGAAAGTCAGGCAGTCAGGCAGGCAGGCAGGCAGGCAGGCAGGCAGGCAGGCACGCAGACACAGACACACAAACACACAGACAGACAGACACACACACACACACACACACACACAGTAAGGAGGAGGAATCTTTTCGGGGAAAAAGAAAGCAGAGAATGTGAAATTTTGAAGACATTAATGTTCATTAAGAATCAAGATATCGTAACGCTGATGGTTTGTATTTCATGTGTAGAAAAGTGAACAGAAAAAAGCAAAAAGTCACCATTGCTCAAGAGCCCTGCCAAAGTGAAACTTGTCAAGACTGATACAGTCTAACTCTGCTTTTCTGTCTGACCACAGGAAGCAATCAATACACCAGGTGGTAACTTTACAATCACATCTTTATACCTTTGTCATCAAAATAAAGAAGCAAAAAATTAAATTAAAAAATACAGTTTTTCACAATTTAGTTCAGATGTTCATGTGAACATAAAGTCTTGTAATTTCTCTTAATTTTGACCAAAGGCTAGGCAATGGTCAGCTAAAATTAGAAGGAATCTAGTTAACAGAAAGAAGTAACAGTAACAACCACTCAAGATGAATGAGAAACCACTGAAAGGAGAAGGGCTGCTGTGATAGATGTTTGATACAACAATACCGCCACTGTAAAAAGGCTCCAATTATTTTCTTTTTGTTTGTTTGTTTGTTTGTTTTTTCAATACAGGGTTTCTCCTGGAACCAGGCTGGCCTTAACTAATTCACAGAAATCCACCTGCCTCTGCCGACCCAGGTGCTAGGATTAAGGGCGTGTACCAACTCAGCCCACCTTGTTTTTCCAAGTACATATTTACTACATAGCCCAGGCAGGCCTGTTATTCATCATCCTCCTGTCTCTAAGTTGAATTACAGGCATATGATACATGCCTGTTATGTTTTTAAACAATTTAAAGCAAAGAGAACCTACTCTATTTGAGAACAATGCTAAAAGGGACAAAGGAAAAGAAGTGAATGTATAGTAATACTCAGTTACTGGCTTAAAATAACTTGGTAGAGAGTATCAGAAAAATAATAACAGATGAACAAACAGAAAAGGACAAACAGATGAGTTTGCCTGTAGATACTAGGGACCCCCAACATGTTACTGCAATAAGTGTAAAGAGAAAATGTGCTCTGAGGTTTCTGCAGAATTTGATACTGGAAGAGAGAATATACTACATTAAAATGGAAACCTGGGGGCTGTAAGATGGCTTACTGAGTAAAGGCACCTGCCACCAAATGTGACAATCTTTGAGATTCAGGACTCACATGGTGGCAGAGAGGACCAAATTCAGAAAGTTTTCCTCTGATTTACTGTCAACAGACTATAAGACACACAGAAATAAATGTATTTTTTTAAAGGAGTAATTATTGAATTGGTTATTGAATTATTGAATCCATTATATGAATGTAATGGAAAAGTATAGTATCATTTAAATGAAGCAACTGTATCGGCAACTATAGATTTTGCAATCTATAGCATGATAATGTGTCTCATACAGCTAGTGAAAATTAATAAGACATACTATCGTGTAATATCCTCTTAAAAAAAAAAGAACCAGTCACAAACTAAGCTAATGTCCTCTTACTAAAAAAAAGAAAAAAAAAAGAAAAAAAAATCTCATTTTATTAAGATTAAGTCAACACCGTCTTATACTTTTCTTAATTTCTATAAAATTGCAAGACTTAAGAGAACTGAAATCTAGATTTTTCTACTGGGTATTATCTCATTTATCTACTGTAAATCCCATCTTGCCAAACCTAAAACTGCCTTATTCCTCTCCAAGAAAGGACTAGGATTTAATTTTTGTGGAATAATTTTTTAAATGTCAGTTAAGCAAATTAAACACACATTTCAGAAGTCTAGATATATAGAAGGAAACAAAATATGCAAAAACAGACTGCTTGTTGTGATCAAGTAACTCAAAGCAATCCATCAACAAGGAAAAAGGTATAGTGGGCTCAGCACTGCAGAGCACTTAGTCCACAGTCACGGGGCCAACTGGACATGAACAGGCATATACCACAGAAGAGGAATCGTGTGGCACTCAAGACAGTAAGTAGAGAAAAGAGAATGTCAGCACTAGACTAGCTTTCTTCCATTTCCCCTGTATTATCTGAGGACCCCAGCACATAGGATGGTATTACTTTCTTTGGGGGTTGCAGCAGAGCTTTTCTCAGTAAAAAGTGTGCCTTGCTATATCTCCTAAATGACTCTAGTCTAGCAAACTGACAATGAAGATTAACCTTCATCACTTTGAGACAACATGAACAGAACAATTAAAGTTACTTTTCTTAATTATAATAATGTAAATTGAAAAAACTAACACAAAACAAGTTGAAACGTTAAAATTTTAATATAAGCACACTCTTTTTTATTTGTTTTGGGTTTTTTGTTTGTTTTTCGGGACAGGGTTTTTCTGAGTAACCATGGCTACTTTAGACTCACTCTGTAGACTAGGCTGGCCTCGATCTAACAGAGAGATGCCTGCCTCTCTGCCCTCCAAGTGCTAAGATTTTAGGCAGGCACCACCACACCAGGCACAAGTTTGGTTTTAATTTTGGTTTTGCCTGCCCATCTGAACTAATTTTTATTCTTTTGGGACCACAGATGTCAATCAGTGGCACACTGCTTACCTACTAGTCTTTGCCAAAACTCTAAGTTCAATTCCTAATGCCACAAAATAAAAGTTATGAACTTTTATATTATAAATTTTTGATTCTATGAAGTTCTAAAAGGAAAAAAAAAATTCAAGACACAAACATTACAGAAACAATCTGTCCAATCCTGGAAGAAAACTTAAATTCTGTGGAGTGTGTGATCATCAGTAAACAAATTCAGATTGAAAAAACAGGGGTAAATATTTAAGTTAACAAAGGATAAAAACAGCAAGATAGGATACTGGATACACAGGTGCAAATAGCTATATTCTGAACTCTATTTCAAAGACAAAAATCCAAATGTAAGCCAATGTTGTTTCTACATAACAAACAAAATCTTTCCGTAAAACTTTTACATGTATTTTTTGAGTATGCATGCAGGCATGCGTATGCCAAGATGCAAATGTGGAGATCAGAGGACAATATTTGGGTGTCAGTTTCATTATTACACCAAGACAAGTCCAGGAAATAGAAAAAGCTCATCATACGTGGCAGCAAACACCTTTTCTTGCTAAGCCAACTTGCTATCCTTAAAAATCTTTGAAGTGTTAAAGTTTAAAGTCCTGAAAAATATCAAACATCAAGTAATTATTAAAATTTTGTAAGACCAATTTCTAAATAAGGGTAAGATAGATTGGATTCAAACATTATAAAAATCAAACCATAAAAGAACTCAGGAAAAAAAAAAGCTATTCTTCATTTAAGGAAGGGACAACAAATAGGAATGGTCTTAATTTTGCAGACCTCTACACATTAAAACAACACATAAGGGCTAGAGAGATGGCTCAGAGGTTAACAGCACACTGGCTGTTCTTCCAAAGGTCCTGAATTCAATTCCTAGCAACCACATCGTAGCTTACAACCATCTATGATGAGATCTGGTGCCTTCTGGTGTGCAGGTGTACATGCAGACAGAATACTGTATACATAATAAATAAATCTTTAAAAAAAAAACACATAAAGCCAGTAAGGTAATAATCTTCCATTAAGAGCTACAATTATGTAACAAGCACCTTTGAAATTAAGACAAGCAGGGGCTGGAGAGATGGTTCAGAGGTTAAGACTTAAGCACTGGCTGTTCTTCTAAATCTGGCCAATATACAGCAAGATGCTCAACTCACAACTCTCAAAAAGGCTGACTTTTGCCAATGTGCCCTTTTTTTCTGCAATGCTTGGGGATGAAGCTTGTTGCTAAGTTAACAGAATGCTTTCTCGGCATTCACAAGGTCCAAAGTTCAATCCTCAACACTGCATAATCAAATATTCTGCTAATCAATACCGAAAACACCTCAACTACATGAAACCCAATGGATATGCACAAATAGGATTATAAACTAAACCAATCTTTAACAATCTGTGAAAGTCACCAAATATTCATATCCTTAGAGTTTATAAATACATTTTCAGGAATAAAAACATAACATCACTTAAATGTAATAATAGACATATCCATTCTTTCATAGAAAAAAAATAAAAATAAAAATAAAACCTTTAGGAGGTGGGGAGGGGCACTAGAATCTCCAACCATGGGATTTCAAATCATAGAAAATTCATGTTGGCATTTCAAATTCTCGTGTGGAATATTATAGAATCCTGGAAAGTACAGACTCAGTGAGAGCAACTGGTCACTCTAAGTCTATACTCCTACTGTACTACTTTATGCTAAAAATTCAGATATAAAAAAAGGCAGTAAAAAGACATGGAAAAAACTACAACCATGGTTACCTCAGTGCTAAAACTAAAATGATCTTATCGTCCCTTATCTTCCCATTTTGTAGTCTCCATACATATTTTCACAGTAAAAATGATCACTGACACAATTTTAAGCAAAGTTGCTATAAAAGTTCACCTAATCCCACCACTGCCCATTGAGAAAACAGGTGAAAGCACACAGTACAGTTAAAATTATACTGCATGGCCAAGAGGGAAGGGATAGCCTACAAATACCTGTGCTAGAAGTGGAAAATGCTAGAAGTATCCCTGAGAGCAAGCCAACAGAGAAGCAGTAGAAGGAAGTTTGTTTGTTTTTTCCCTAAGGAAAAAAAAAAGAAAACAGAAAAAAGAGGAACAGATCAGCTATCATCCAAAAACTCAGAGAAAAGAGAAAAAGAAAAATAATAGGAATAAGATGTCTATATAGACAGCAATGAAAGATGTGAGAATAAAAGGAAATGGTCAGAAGACAGTATTTTCCTTTATCTTAGGAATGAGTGCAAATTATCATTCTTTTAAAAGGGTAAAGGGGACTGAAGTGATGGCCCAGTTAAGAGCAATTGCTGGTTGTTGATGAGGACCCAGGAGTCATTTCCCAAGCATCTATATGGAAGATTACAACCACCTCTAGCTCTAGTTCCAGGGGTTCTGACACCCTCTCCTGGCCTCTGAAAGGCATATATGCGCAACACATACATACATGCTAGCAAAATAAAACAAAACAAAAAAAGACACAAAGTAAAGATGAACCTTAAAATAAAAAGAAAAGGTTAAGTAAGTTACTAACCACAGCCTAGTGACACATGCCTATAATCCCAGCATTCAGGAAGCTATGGCAAAGGGATTCAAAATGGTGCCAGCCTATACTAAATAAATAAGTCTTGTTGATCAAGTGAAAAGTTAAATAATAATGAAATAGAGCCACAGCTTGAAAGGTAGTCTGGATTTGGGAGGAGGGAAGGTAAACTAGAAGGAGACTACACAACAGTGGCAGGTTAATCCTATACAAAAAAACAGCAAACTGAAACCCAAATTTTAAAATTCTAAGAGATAGCCAGGTAGTGGTAATAATGCAGGGCTTTAATCCCAGAACTCAGGGAGGCAGAAGCAGAGACAGGTGGATCTCTGTGAGTGTGAGGGCAGCCAGGTCTACAGACGGTTCAAGGACAGCCAAGGCACACAGAGAAACCCTATCTCAGAAAAAACAAACAAACAATGCTCCCCCTCCCCAAAAAAAAAGCCAAGGAGAAAAGCCTACCAGTTAAGTGCTAAGCTGAATGAGAATATTCTTTGATCATAAGTACTCAATAGCCTCCTTTAAGTCTTTCATCATCGGGACCAAGGGGTCTCTGCAGTTAAAACAGGTTGATAATTCAACTGACTGTAAAATCAAGCAGTCTAAATAATCACATCTTGAACACAAACTAGCTGTATCAGATTGAGCTACCTTCCACATTTAGCAGAATTTCCCTGGTCTCAACTAAAAAGAAAAGGGTTTTAAGTGTAAAACACGCCACTTTAGTACTGCTGTGAGTACTATTAATTGTTATCATCATTTCACTCCTTAGATCTTTATCAACACACATTTACAAGTCCACTGTTCCTGGGCTGGAGAGATGACTCAAAAGTTAAGAGCATAATCACAATCCTAGCACTTGGGAGGCAGAGGCAGGCAGATCTCTTGTGAGTTCAAAACCATCCTGGTCTACAGAGTTTCAGGATAGCCAAAAAGAAACACCATCTCAAAAAAGAAAAAAAAAAAAAAAAGGCAAAAGGCACACACAAAAAAAGAGCACAAGACTTGACTGGAATTCCACTTTCAGCAGTTCACAATCACCTGTAAAAATGCAACTCTAAGAGACCCAACACCCTCTTCTGCCCTCCATTAGTGCATTTACAGTCAAAAAATACACACACACACACACACACACACACACACAGTCATCTTCAAACCACAACTGCAATTGTTCTGTCCCAATTAAGGTCAATCCTTTCCCACACAAAAACCACTGGAGAAATATTCTCAAGATTAGATAATTGTTAAAGAGAGCATGATCTGGGATGTGATGAGAACACACTCAATTTCTTTCCAGCTGAGATTCTACTACCAGCAAAAGAATCAAGATGGGGATGGCAACAGGTCAGTTTTCATTTAAAAAAAAAAAAAGTTCCTTTTGGCCTAATGTTGTTTCTTTGATTATATTTATAGTTATATATATTAAAAACTAGAAAATAAATCCTATGTTTCAATACTAACTCGCTATACTACAACTGAACACAGATATGCTTAAAACTAGATGTACTGATATAAGAAAGGATGAATATGATACTAATCTTAGTTAAGTAAGAGGACACCTTCTGTTTACTACTTCTGTGAAGAAATTTTTCTTTGGAAATAGGATATCATGAATTTGTTATGAGATAGAAGATGATGATCCTGAACTTCCAAGCTTTATTTACTAGGATTTTAAGATATACAGCTTGTCCAGTTCACACGGTACTGGGGAATCCAAACCAAGGCTAGAAAAGCACTATGCATACACAGTTCTGGAACAAAACAAAGCTTTACAAGAAACTTAACAGGCCTGTTAAAGGTTAAAAATTGTGAGAGCATCAGCTGGAAAAATAGTTTGGTCATCAAAAACAATGGCTGTACTTTCAGATAATCGGCACCCACATAGTGGCTCACAACAATCTGCAAGTCTAGTTCCAGAGTACCTGATACCCTCTTCTGGCTTCCATGGGCATCAGGAATACATATGGTGTACAGCCACACATGCAGACAAAAACAACCACAGAAATCATGGTGTGGTAACACACACCTTTTAATCCCACCAAGAAGGGAGGCAGAAGCACTCAGATGGCTATGAGGCTGTAAGTTCAAGGCCAGCCTGGTATTTCTACCACACACATCACAAAATTTACAACCATCTATAAATCCAACACCCACTTCTGAACTCCAAAGGCACCTACATAAACTCCTATGCAGACACATACATGAGCACTTAAGTTTAAAAGAATAAAAAGTAACTAAATAAAACAAATAAAAAAATTGCCTTAAAAACAAATGGGGGCCAGGGATAGGGTGTGTCAGGTAAAAGTACATGACACACTCAAGTCTAACAACCTGAGTTTGATTCCTGTAACACATGCAAAGATAGGAGAGAAAGGATGTCACGAAGTTGTCCTCTCATCTATACACACACAGCATAGCATGTGCACCCATACACACAGATCCTACACATATACACAATAATCAACTATTTTCTTAATGTTTAAATTAGAAATATGCCATTCCATAATCTAGTGGAATTCCATTTATTACATCTTTATAAGGTTACTTAAACCAACACAATCCTACTTGCAGGATTTAATTACTTCATTTGTTTCTAACTTTTGGGAGAATGTGAGATAAAGTCTAACTGCATAGCCCAGGCTGCCCCTGAATTTGCTGTGTGGCCCAAGAAGGGATCAAATTTGGATGTTTTCCCTGCCCTCCCTCCATAGTACTGAGCATACAGGAAATGAGACCATGTTCAAACCAATCAGTTATAAACATAGTACTGTAAGAAACAAATTGTATAGAACACCAACGTACCAAACAGACAAAATACTACTATAGGTATCAGAAGCAATGCTCTTGTATTAACTCAAAATGCTGACAGTTTATGTACTAAAAATGTGTAACTACAGTTGTTCAAAAGATCTAACTTGTATGAACATATAAACACATGTACTTGAAATTTAAAAAAGATTGACAATATGCCAAGGTCAATAAAATGCCAAGCATTTTAAGTGGATTGTAGAATATTTTTTTCTTTTGCTTTTGTATATTCCCTGTCTCATCATAATTACATTTATCCATATCTCAAAACTGGGCATGGGGACTTACGTATTGTTAGGACCTAAATTCTAATGTTGATGAATGCTGAAAACTTCAAAATTTTCCATTTTTAATAATGTGTGAAATGAACTAGCACATCTTTAATCCCAGCACTCAAAGAGGCAGGAGGGATTTCTGAGAATTTAATCCTAGCATGGTGACACACGCCTGTGATCCCAGCACTCAAGGAGGCAGTGGCAGGAGGATCTCTGACAGCCAGGGATACAGAAAAAAACCTTGACTCAAAACAATGAAACAAAATAAAGAACAAGAAATGACACACAGATATTAGCATTAAATTCTCAGAAAGTTAATGTTATTCAAATTAATGAAAGGTGCTATTTTTTAACCATCAGCATAAAGCTTAAATATGGCTGTTTCTGATGCTGAATGTAGAAAAACAAGAACTCTCTACTAAGTGTAACATTAAGTTTGACATTATAGTACTTAAAGGTAACCAGCAACTCCAAGAAACAGACGGACCCACTTAAGAAGACCAAGTAACTAGAGTTCCTGTAACCCTAACCCAAAGAATTCCAAATTTTATGGCAGAGGCATAACTAACACATAAAGCTGTCCCCGTTCAAAGACCTATTAACTACTTATAGGAAACAGGACAAATTATTATTTACATTTGACATTTCAATTTTCAATCATTTCTTTTAATGATTTTCCAATGTACACGACTGCCTCAAATTGTTAATTTAGGAAACCGTTCTAAAAAAAAAAAACTAGAATTCACTGACCCATTTCAAGCTAATCACCGATATCACTAGATTAGAGAACTATTTCTGAGTACTTTATAAACAATGACAGTCCATGTCTAAATCAGACACAGAATTTCACTTTCAAGAAACTATGATACTCTTCATATTACCTTATTTAAATTTAAAACAATTCCAATTAAAAAGATCAACAGCAGAGCACAAAATCAGAGAGCTGGCATGCTAACAAAGCATCTCACACGCTCCTAGCTCAGTGTTCATACGGAACCCACAGGGAAGACTAGTTTAGTCCTCACACCACCACCACCACCATCTTCAGGCTGAGTGTCAAACCCTAAATGCTTAAAATAAAACTTTTTGCTCAATAAAAATCAGTAAGTCAAGGTGTACTAAAGGGTCCCAAATGGTTTAAACACATTAAAGACATGTTGCAACATGTGTTAAGCAAATATAAAGGACAACAAAACATAATATAACATACATATGCTAACAACCTTAAAGTAGGGCCTTCATGTCAATGACTGGGAACTGAATTTAGAGGGGCCTAACTTATTTGGGAAAAGATTTAAGAATCACTTAAATCTTCTGTGCTACTGTGCTCAGAAATTAGGGAAATAACCCATACTGCAATGTTTTAGTCCTCATAATTAAGTTTTTTTAAATTTGGTTTTGTTCATTTTGGGGTTTGTTTTGTATTTTATTCCCAACTCTTTTTCATATTACCATGAAATACATACCTTCCTCCTATTGAGTCGTCTTGCGGTTGGGCCCCGGCAGTGTTCCTCTGTGAACGTCGCAGTGACCCCCCTGGATTGTTATTAGGCCGGTTGGACATTGGCACCTCTCTCTTGAAGGGACATACCCTTTCTAGACACTACCATTCACTGAAAGGAAAAGGAGGAAGAAAAGTCTAATTAGATACAATACAACAGAAATGTGGAAAAGCTACTGCCTTATTACACTGTGTAACTTGACTATGAATGTCAAGAGATGAGGCTAGAGTGATGGCTTAGTGGTTAGGAGCACTTGTTGCTCATCTAGTGGACCTGAGTTTTGTTTCTAGTACCCACATTAGGTAGCTTACAATCACTGTAATTCCAGCTCAGTGGATCCAATGCCTTCAGTTAGCCTCCTTAGGTGCAAGCATACATAATGAATAGAAACTTTGGGGCCAGAAAAATAGCTCACCAAGTCAAAGTACTTGCTGCCAAGCCTGAGTTTGATCCCTGTGCCCACCAAGAGAATTAGCATCTGCCCTCTGACCGTCATTCATATGGGCACACAGACACACAAATAAATAAATTTTAAGAATAATAAACTTTATGGTTCTGCAGTAACAGTAACAATGGAAACTAAAATTGCAGTATATTAATAGCAATGTGAGGGCTGTTCATTATATTAAATGAAGCAACAATCCCAGATATCCTGAAGTTGTACCAGATCTTGTTAGGAAATCAAATGTGCAAAGTTGTAACTTATGGAATAAAAAAAAAAAAAAAAAAAAAAAAAAAAAAAAAACAAAGACTGATGCAGAAGATGTTTCCCAAAACAAGTTCACTGTAGACCAGTTACTGCTCTTCCCATAGACCGGAATTTGGCTCCCATCAAGTGTAAGACAGTTCACAACTGTCCAGTGAATCCAACTACCCTGGCCTCCAAAAACATCTTCACCACTTGCATATCACATACAGATAGATACACACTTACACATAATTTTTAAGCCTATACTTTAATCAAAGAGTAACAGTTTAAATAAACCCAGGTATGGTATGGTGGCCCACATATTAATTTTCAGTGGGGGGGGGACATAGAGAATTAGAGAAAATCTTCTCTGTGAGTTTGAGGACTACATTATATACTGAGTTCCAGGCCAGCCAAGACTACATAGGGAGAACCTATCTCAAAAAATTAAATCATAAACCAAATCTTTCAGTTTTCGTTGTTTCTGAGACAGCTTGCTATATATACATACAGCTTGGCCTCTAAGCT
The DNA here is from genome assembly GCF_030254825.1 of Meriones unguiculatus. NCBI lineage: Eukaryota > Metazoa > Chordata > Mammalia > Rodentia > Muridae > Meriones > Meriones unguiculatus. Next base: position 70,714,215 of record NC_083362.1, read on the forward strand.
GGGATCCTGTTTCCACTACCATAGTACTATGACTACGAGAATGAACCACCTCACAAAGTCCAATTTTTTTTAAAGCCTCTAAATAAATTTGCCATCTGTATACAAGGGAAACAAATGATCTCTGACTTTATACAGGCTAACTGCCACCCCACCCTGGATAGTGCTAGATCACAACTAAATCTGTTAAATGGATTTGGAACTTTTTTTTTAACTGTGATAGGAATAAAAGTGGCTGAGTTATAATTTGACCCAATTCCACACAAGAGAACTGTTTATCCTTATTCTTACCAAACTATCAAAAAGTTCAAATGACTACCCAAGCATGATAGATACCTAGCAACAAGGATTACGTTCAAATTCAGTCTCTGGGTTATATAGTGACTTCAGGCCAGCCTGGGCTACCTAGTCAATACCTGTGTACAGCTAGACATGGTGGTGCATGCCTTTGATCCCAGCACCTGGGAGGTAGATGCAGGCAGAGCTCTGTAAGCTCAAGGCTAGCCTGGTCTGCAAAGTGAGTTCTAGGTCAGTCAGGGCTATACACAGAGAAACCCTGTCTGGGGGGGGGGGGGGAATGTTCAAAAAAGAAAAAATTTCAAAATAAGAACATGAATGTTATCAATAAAAAAACAAAATATGCAAACACTAAAAGGATAGGGAGAAAATAAAAGTTAAATTGACAAACATTGGGAAAAGACTTTCAGATATTCCCAAGATTTCATTAGAGGAAAAAAAAAAAAAAAAACAGCAGGAAGTTCGCTTTGTATATACATTTTTTTCTGTTTTATTTTTTGTTTTTGGCCAATGCTTTAAAAATTAACCAAAAGATTCACAAAATATTTTTTCTATTGACTGCTTTGAGAAAGAAAACTTAAAGTAGGAAATAATCATTTTCCTACGTTCACAAGGCAAACTGCTTTATCAGGAATAATTCCAACTACAGAGCATACCAACACCAAAAAGTACGATTACCTTGCATATAAACTCTATTTCACTGTTTCAGGTGAATATAAAAAACCTGACCTTAGAGCTGATGCCAGGAGTGGTAGGCAGCTCTATAAATCCACGCACTTAGTGAATAAAGATTTTGTTCTATCCTAACTTAATTACTTATGCCAGCTATGAATCATTTTAAGATAAAAAAAATAATAAAACGGACTGGAGAGATGGCTCAGTGGCTAAGAGCACTGTCTATTCTTCCAAAGGACCCAGGTTCAATTCCCACCACCTACAAGGCAGCTCCTAACTGTCTGTAATGCCCATTCCAAGGGATCTGACACCTTCAGGCTAATGCACATAAAATAAAGTTAATAAAAAGATAAAAAAAAAAAAAAAAACAAATAAAAACAGCTGAGTGATGGTGGCAGTCCATGCCTTTAATCTCAGTGGTCATGAGGCAGAGGCAGGAAGATCTGATTTCAAGGCAGCCTGGTCTATAGAGCTGAGCACCAGGAGAGCCAGAGCTATACAAAGAAACCCTGTCTCAGAGGGGGAAAAATAGAACACACACACAAACAATGTAACTTAAAAATAACTTAATAAGGGCTGGAGAAATGGCTCATTGGTAAGAGAACTAACTTACTGCTCTAGAAGAGAACCTGGATTCAGGACTAGCTGCATTCTGACCTCTCAGAGCACCAGGCATGCATTAAGTGCATAAAAATACTATTTTCAAAACACTCATACATATAGAATTTTTAAAATATTTTAAGAAATTGTTTTCTCTCTCCCAGAAAGGCTAGGAATGTATCTTAGTCACAGAACACTTGCAGAGGCACTGGGTTCAACACTTCAAAAAACAAAAGTTTAATATAGGCTGGCCCTTCAAGGAAAATGTCAACTCCTAAGTTTTTTTTTGTTTCTGTTTTTAAGAAAGGTCCCACTCTAATGACCCAAACTTGCCTCAAACTTTTCCACCTTCTTGCCTTAATGTCTACATGATGCAATCAAAGGAATGCATCATCAAGCTTTGCTTCCTTTCCCTCTTTTTTAAGAATCTACCTACCTACCTATCTACCTACCTACCTATTTGTACATACAGTATCTAAATCCATCCATCCATCTATCTATACATACATACATACATACATACTTACATTATTCTGTGTGCATTTGTGCCTGCAGGCCATAAGATCTCATAAATAATTATGAGCCACCATGTGGTTGCTGGGAATTGAACTCAGGACCTCTGGAAGAGCAGTCAGTGCTCTTAACCTCTGAGCCATCATCTCTCCAACCCCAGGCTTTGCTTTCTTCTAATTTCTTACCATTACAAAAGATAGGTTAAGTTACAACTTGGGGGAAGAAGAATATTATAAAGAATTTTGGTCCTCTCTTTGGTACAGGAGAAAATTGTTAGGATGTCCTAGTCAAATAGTCTAAAGATTAAAAAAGGAGCAAAAGAATACTAATATTTATATACAGAAATGATATTTAATTAACCAGGGAACAAGCCTGTAATTTAGAAACCCACAACAGTCTTGAGCAGCCCCCAAAGCCAGTTTAATCGCTACCACCTATTTGAGGTAACTTTTGAAACTGAAGGAAAGCTGAATTATTTTTACAGTGAACATTTAAAAACAAAAAACAAAGAAAAGGAGAACAAGCTACTATATGCCATGTAATGTCTGCAGGAGGTTTTCATTATGAAACTGACATTTAATGAGCATCTTACTTGTCCCACATCTTCCCCTGTTTCGTTATTGTGTGTTTTGCTTTTTAGAGACAGGGTCTCATTCAAATCATTATTATGTGAAGCACAGCCTTGAACTTTTCACCCTCCTGCCTCTAAGTACTGGAATTATACTACTGTGCTCAACCAGTGTGGCACTATGGGTTGAAGTAAAGACTTTGTGCATACTTAGCAAACGCTCTACCAACTGAGCCATATCCTCACCTCCATTTTGGGTTTTGTTTTTGTTTTTCAGACAGACTACACACATTAAGCAAAAATAAAGTTCTATAAGGAAAAAAAACACTATGGTAACAGATAAAGGATAGTATAAATCCAACAACTCCACAATAAAATAAACAGCCACCTCACTTGTGATGTCATTCTTGCTTAAGAAAGAATGTCAAAGACTTGAAATAAGCCTGTCTTTAATAAAGCAATACACAGCCTTTAACCTCTAGGCACCTCATGATGTCTCACCGTAGGTTATAGCAGAAACAGCCTTCTCAGCTGCTCTTTAAACAAAAAAAAAAGCACATTTTAAAAATGAAAAAAACTGTAGAATCCTAAGCCAAGTATCAAAACAGCTTTAAGAAGGGGTTTAGGAAGACTGAACAAATGACCATGTAAGTATGACCCAGTACCCATGAAAATTTGGGTGACACAGACACATCTGAAATCTACAAGCTGGTGGAATGGATAGAGAAGTACCCCTAGAGCTTGCTTGGCAACCAGTCTAGCTAAATCAGTGAGCTCCAGGTTCCATGGGACACTCTTGTACATAAGATGAATGATTTAGGAATATTCCCAACGCCAACATTTGGTTTTCACACACAAACTCATATGAGAACATACAAACATTCATAACTCAAAAGAGGGAAATGGAAATAAGGCTGTCTATTAATAAGATTTTACAAGGAAGCAGGGCATGATAACACAGGCCTATAATCCTAAGCACTTAGCAGGTTAAGGTAAAAGAACTATGCTGAAGTGAAAGTCAAACTGGCTACACAATGTAGTGAGTTTCAGGCTTACCTGAGGTTCAACAATGAGTTGCTGACTCATAAATATATACATAAAACAGGCAGTGGTGGTATATACCTTTATTCCTAGCGCTTGGGAGGCAGAAGCAGGGGGAGGGGAGGCAACGGACACAAGACTCAGAGACACAACTATAAGGAAGGAAATGGATATAATGTCATATTTTACCTGTGTTTAACAAAGGAGCCTTCTAACAGGAAGTTCTAATAGATAACTATAACATTAATGAGGAAGGGCAAAATAGTGAATGCCTGTATCTTCACACTCAGAAGTGGAAGAATTTAAAATCCCAGGCCAGCCTGAGCTACATTACTTCCTGTCTCAAAAAAAATAGTATGTAAAATGACCAGTTTCTCATCAACAAATACTGGAGAACTACTTCAACACAGAAAAGTAAAATTCCCTAATAAAAATCCTATCTTAGACCACATCCTTTGTATAAGCTTCAGAATACTAGCTGTATTAATATTGTCTTAGGGTCTCAAAGATTAAAATAGTCAACAACATTTCACCCATGTGACCAAAAAGTAGTGGGTAGTCCCCCTTAGAGCTAATATTAATAGATTTGTGATCTTGTTGGCTACCACCTTAGCTAGTCACTAGAGATGGGTAAGCTTCTGGCTGTCACTGTTAGTACATACTTAAAAAGGCACTATGCTGAAACAAGTAGACAGGAGATGGTATCAAACTACAGTCTCTAGAATTCAACTAAGCCTCATACTTTATAGCGCTCTAAAATTCATTTCAGCTTGTTTTTCAAGATAGGGTTTCTCCGTGTAGCTAAACAGAGAACTAACAGAGATTCGCCTGCCTGTGCCTCCCTAAGTGCCGGGTTACAGGTGCGCGGCTTCATTTCGGCTTCTAAGTTGAGTACTTAAGTGGAGCAAGCCTTTGATTCCCAGCACTCGGGGAGGCAGATGCAGGTGGATCCCTGTGAATTCCAGGCCAGTCTAATCTGTCCCTCAGGCATTTTCTACTTTAAACACGTTAGCCTGTTGAAAAGACACATATGATAATAAAACTCACACTTACTAGGTGCAAGATGGTCTCATCTACATAGCAAGTCCCAGGCCAGCCAAGACTACAAAAACACCAAAAAGACTCAAAACCAAAGAGAGACAGAATGACGGATAGAAAAAGGCAATTGTGCTTTAGATTATTAATACAGCATAGCAGAAACAGAGAGGAAGTTCAGTTATAAGGTTTGTGTTTTCTGACAAATTGATTTCTCAATAGCAACAATGAAGCCAGAAGGTTGCAAAGTTGTATTTTACTCAGCAGTATAAAGTTAAATGTTAATCAAGAATTATTCATCAGGGGGTTAGAGAGATCACTCAGCCATTAAGAGCACTTCCTGCTCTTTTAGAGGGCACAGGTTCACTTCCTGGAACTCACATAGCCAATTGTAAACTCAAGGGGTAAGCCCGCCTCTGGCTTCCTGAGGCACTAGACATACACATGGTACTACAATACATACATGCAGGCAAACACATAAAATTAAAATCTTTTTATTTAAGTTGGTAAACTTTTTGTATTTTATTTAAAAAGTGAAAATAGACACTTGCCAGAATAGTGACTCATGTCTCTGATCCCAACTCTCTGGTAGCAGAAGCAGATATTCGAGGCCAGCCAGATCTATAAAGTTTCAAGCTCACCTAGGTTACACAGCAAAACCTTGTTTTAAGTAAATGTAAACGTATAGATATTTTTTACTCCTACTATTTTAGTTTCTTTTTTACTTATTTTTTTTATTATTATCATTTATGACAACTTATTTAATCTGTATCCCAGCGGTGGTTCCCTCCCTCCCTCTTCTCCTATGCCCCTTCCTCTAGTCCACTGACAGGGAGGTCCTCCTCCCCTTCTATCTAATCCTAGGCTATCAGGTCTCATCAGGACTGGTTGCATAGTCTGTGTGCACTCTCTGTGGCCTGGCAAGGCTGCAACCCTCAAGGGGAGGTGATCAGAGAGCCTGCCACTGAGTTCCTGCCAGAGACAGCCCCTGCTCCCGTTAGTTACTAGGGAACCCACTCAGAGACTGAGCTGCCTGTGGGCTACGTCTGAGCAGGGGGTCTAGGCAATCTCCATGCATGGTCCTTGGTTGGAGTATATGGCTCTGCAGGACCTGGGGGCCCAGATTTTTTTGGCTCTGTTGGTCTCCTTGTAGAGCTCCTGTCCCCTCTGGTTCTTTCTATCCCCCCATTCTTTCATAAAATTCCATGCATTCTGCCCAAAGTTTGGCTATGAGTCTCAGCTTCTGCTTCCATACCTCATCAGTAGTTTTTCAGAGGCCCTCTGTGTGGTAGGGCCCTGTCCTGTCTTCTGCTTCCGAAATGTCTATTGCATTTGCCCTTCTGAATGAGGACTGGGTATCTTCCCTAGGGTGGTTCCTTGTTGTTTAGCTTCTATAGGAGTATAGATTTTAGTATGTATGTCCTATATGTCTAAACCATTTGTGAGTGAGTATATACCTTGTGTGTCTTTTTGTTTCTAGGTTACCTCACTCAAGATGATCTTTTATAGTTCTTTTAGTTTCTAAAGAAGTAGACAAACACTAGATTTGCCTCTATTAAAAAATAATAAATTTCAAATGGGTGCAGTGGCCAACCTCTGTGATCCCAGCAGTCAAGGAGGCAGAGGCAGGTGGAACTCTGTGGGTTTTTGAGGCCAGCCTGGTCTACAAACTGAGTCCAGGACAGCCAGGGATACACAAAGAAACCCTGTCTTGAAAAAAAGCCAAAAACAAAAACAAAACAAAATAATATTAATGAATTCCAAAAAAGTCAATAAACCAGAAAGAAAAACATGGCTAAAATTGTCTAGTTATCAGATAAGATTTTTAAATGTTCTGAGACAAATCTAAAGAACAAGTATACTGAAAGAAGATGGAAAATATGCAAATACTAAAAGCTAGTGAGGCAGCATCACCTTCAAAATAGATATTTTACAGCTTCTTTAAAATAGCAAAGGCAGTAAAAGAGTATAATGTGATGAAGGGGTGGATAAATATCACTTTAAATTATGCCAATGCTACAGAATATACAAGAATGACCTAATGTAAACTCTGGACTCTGGAAAATAATGTACTAAACCAGGGCAGCTTGTGGGGCTGCATATCTGTGACGGCCAAACTACTTGAAAAGTTTCTATACATTGACTTTAATCTTTCTATGAACTAAATTTGCTCTAAAATTGAAATGTAAGCTTTCATTATTTCATGTGTATGATAATTTTGTCTGTGTATGTGTACACGCACCATATTCATACCTACTGTTCATAAAGTGCAGAAAAGAATGTTGAATCCCCTGGAACTAGAGTTAAGAGCCATCATGTGGGTACTAAAAATTAAACCCTGGTCCTCTGCAAGAGCCAGCAAGTGTGCCAGGCAGAGGTAGCTCTCAGAGGGTGTTCTCTGTGAGTATGAGGTCAGTATGGTCTGCAAAGCCAGTCTAGGACAACCAGGGCTCTGTTACACTGAGAAAATTTGTCTCAAAAAAACAATAAAAAGTGTATGCCTAAATCACAGCATGCCAGAGTACTGAGACACAAGAATATGCAATTTTGAAGACAGAATGAGCAATACAGTATGAAATCTAGGCAATCTCCATGCATGGTCCTTGGCTGGAGTATATGGCTCTGCAGGACCGGGGGGCCCAGATTCTTGAAATCATCAAGAAGCAAAGCATTAGTTGCCACTTATACACACACCTAAAAGCCCTGCATTTATGTCTGAGGCAGGAGAACTGCTAACTTTATGCCAACTTAGGATACTAAGTGAAATCTCCCAAAGGGACAGAGACTATCTGGGATATATTTTCAGAGGCTACTTTCACAAATGAAGGAATTACTTCAAGAAATTATAAACAAAACCAGGATTATTGACATATGCCTTTAATCTCTGCACTCAGGAGATAGAATCAAGTGGATCTCTGAGTTCTAGACCAGCTTGGGACAACCAGGACTACATAGTGAAACTCTCAAATTAAAAAAAGATTATTAACAACTTAAATGCATAATCACAGCCTGGCATAGGCATTTAATCCCAACACTTGGAGGCAGAGGCAGGTGATCTCTGAGTTCTAGGCCAGCCTGGTCTACAAACTGAACATAGGAAAACCAGAACTATTATGCAGAGAAAACCAAGGTATTGAAGCCAGTGCCTCAAGAAAGTGCAAAGAAAGAACTCTGCCATTAAATCCATTCACCCTCCTCCAGCTTTACCTTGGGATTTAACTGAACTGTCAAAGCTGGCCTTGAACTTGTAATACCTCTGTGATTTGGGCTGACAAGAAGGGAGAAAATATACAGGCAACAAAACTCAGGACAAAATATGCATGCATGCATGCCCACACTTCCTCTCTCCCTCCCTCACTCCCCCTCCCTCCCTTCCTCAGGGAAGCTGGGGTTAGTGCGCAATGGAAGAGCACTTGACAACAGGTACAAGAATCTGGGGTAGCTGATTATAGTGGTTCATGCCTGTAATTATCAGCACTCGGGGAGGCAGAGGCAGGTAGATCTGCGAGTTGTAATTTCGAGACGAACCTGGTCTACAAATCAAGTCCAGGACAGCCAAGTCTACACAGAAAAACCCTGTCCCAGAAAACCAAAGAAGTAATGGGGTAGATCTCTAGCACCATTTATTTATCTCTAGAAATAAATAACAAGGCCTAGGGGTGACCTTTAATGCCAACACTCAGGAGGCAGAGGCAGGCAGATCTAGGAGTTCAAGGCCAGGCTGGTCTACAGAGAGTTCTAGGAGAACTAGGGCTAAATGGAGAAATCCTGTCTCCAAAAATGGGGGAGGGGGTTCCAAATACTCTTTTAAAACACTCTTGCCCCTAAGTAGTAAGAAAACAAAACAAAAAAAATTAATAATAATAAAACACCTTACATTAAATCCCTCAATATTTTACATAGTACAACTCTGAAGTGTACCATGGCATTTTACAAACTTCAGACCCTTCAAAACATGTTCTTACATGGAATTATTTTAGTTAACTGTTCCTAACATTCATTTGTAGATACCATCACTCAGAAAGTAACTAGTAAACTCACCCCTCCCCCTTAAATCTTTGTGTGTGTATGCCTCCATAGCAAGACAGATACTCTCCTAACCCTGAGTAACCCTTTCTCAGCTTTTCTTCCCAGAACAAAGACTATCACCTATACGGTAGGTACAACTGTCCTGTACACTGTGGCTTGCTCTAACTATAAAGCTATGGTGTACAGGATAACAAGTTGTAACAGCTTTCCTATTTATTATCTAACCCTAACAATCCCAGATGCTTAAGAACAAGTATTACTCACTTAACAGATGACAGCTCATCCACACTCAAAAGTATCTACACTGTATCTAACCAAGTATAATAACACTGTAGCCTAGGGTGGCCCTGAACTTTTAGCTATCCTGTTTCAACCTACTCAGTGTTAGAATTAGTGGATGTGAGCTACCAACACTTCATGCTTACACATATCTTTAAAGCATGAACCCTTATTCAAATCCATCTTGGATCTTTCCCTTTATGTCATATACACCATATGTGAGAAATAATCATATTGTACTGTATTATGAAGGTAAAATTTTTCTCTAAAAGAGGTAGTAAAATTAAGTAGAATTCCAGACAAACATTAGCTGAGACACTTCCAACCTTTCCCTTGACATTCCCCTCAAAAAACTAACATTATCAGCATCCTCTTTTTCTCACTATGTAGCAAGTTAAGAATATTGTGAAATTTGAAAAACTGGAAAAAAAGGCTGAATAAAATCAGTCATTTCTTCTCTACAATAAATATAAAAATAGTTCTATATAACAGAAAGCAGAGACAGAATAAGTCACTTCCACACTTCCAAAATGTAAAATTAAAAACAACAAAAAGCCAGGACAATTAAGTCTCTCCTAGACGTGGGGCTGGGTCATAAAAACCAACAAGAAGGAATGTGAAGTGATAGAAGATTCACCCTTGTGCTTTGTAGAGACATAAGGCACATGCCATCTTTTAAGACACTGAAAGTGAGAGGGGAAGACCATGACTGACTTTAGAATCTTCAGAAGGGAGGTTCGCAAGAGACCTTTTAAACTCCACAGTAGACTTTATAAAAATCACCGAAGTGAAGAGAGAGCCTAGTATAGGAAAAGCCAGGCATAGTTGTACATGCCTTTAATCACAGCACTCAGGAATAGACACAGACAGATGTATAAATTCCAGGCCAATCTGGTCTACACTGCAAATTCCAGGCCAGCCAAGGCTATACTTTGAGACCCTATCTCAACCCCCATCCTCCTAACACACACACATACATACACACACACACACACACAACACACACACACATACATACACACACACATACATACATAAACACACACACACACACACACACACACACACACACACACACTGCTGTTAAGGATGTAGGGGAAAAGAAACTGCTTTAGAGAAATGTAAATTGTATAGCCACTATGGAAATAAGTATGGAGGAACCCCAAAGAACTAAAAACAGAATGAATGTCATCTGACTCAGCTATCCTACTCCAGGGAATATAACCACAGCAAGGAAATATAGCCAGCCCAGGTGTGTCTGTCAACAGTAAATGCATAAACATAATATGATACACAAGCCAAATGGAATTTTATACATTCATTAAAAAAAAGAATGAAGTAACATATACAGGAATATATATTCTGAAATAATTACAGCACACTCAATAATAGACAAAAACCATATTTTCTTTCATAAACAAAAGCAAAATTAAAATAGGTATTTATATGTTTATAAGGCATAGAAGGAAAACAGTAATGGAACACATGCATAGGAATGCAAAGGGGACTACCTAGAAGAAAAGAGGCATGAGGAGGACAATGGTGAGGAAAATTATAAGAACAAAGTAGTCACAAATATTATGAAGATAACATCAAACACATTACTTGTATGTGAGCCTTAAATTAAAAGGGGACTGTAGATGGCTCAGCGGTTAAGAGCTCTGGCTGCTCTTCCAAAGGACCCTGGTTCAATTCCCAGCACCCACATGATTGCTCACAACTATCTGGTCTATAACTCAAATTCCAGTGTATCCGACTCCCTCACACAGATTATATTACATATAAACACAAAATGTACATAAAAACAAATTTTAAAAAATTAAAGGCCACTTAAGACTAATGGAAAACAGAATACCCAGAACATAAAGAGTAATACAACCGAACAGTCGTGCAAGACCTAAGCAAGGCACTACAACTGCCAGGGAAAGAATACAGATACTCTTAGGAATAAAAGGGTTTTCCCCAGGAGAAAAAAGGGGGGGGGGATCTAAAATATGAGGCAAAGTGGTTGTACTAGACAGGAACAATTTCAGAAAGACCTAAATAAATGAATAGGAACAGATGATGAGTGCACTTAGAAGAAAGTGTGAAAATTCTTTAACACTAGAGGACAACACAACAGTTATACAAGAAACACTCCTCCAAAGAAGTTGCAGTCTTTTTAAAAGTCACAATACCCCATATAAACCTGGAAATATGAAGAGTTACAAGACATTACTTAAGAGCCAATTGAGCTGGTGCTATAGCTAAGTGGCAGAGTACTTATCTAGCATGTCTTAGAACCTGGGTTCAATCAGTAGCAACTCACACCCCAACACAAAATGAACTGTTTGCTAATTCTTATTTAAGAGGTAGGGGGGGAACGTTGGGGAGAGGGCTCAGTCCTTAAATGCTAAGATCAAAACAAAACGAAACAGCTAAAGGTAGAAAGTTCAATGGTAGAATGAGTGCTATTTAACATTTAGGTGTCCCCCCACCAAATAATTTTTTTTACCTCTTCTAAGTTATGACATTCACAACCTTGGAATATTAAAACAGAATTTTTTAAATGCTCCAGTCTCAAAGTTCAGCTCTGCAGTAAAAATTGCCATCTTCCCTAAGTGTTTAACCAGCCTCTTGAAAAAAAACATACTGTCATAACAACAAAACAGCACATTTGTTAGGGGACTTAAGTACAAGTAATAAATCCTTTTCTTAGTAGAAACCCAAGAACAGGAAGTTCATATTGATAGAAAGTAAATATAACACTGATTTTTTTTTTAAGTTTGGGGATATTTTTTAATTATTTTTATTACATTTTTTATTACATATTTTTATTTACTTTTTTATATTACTTTCTTTACATTTGTGTTTTGCCTCCATGTATGTGCAAAGGTGTTAGATCCTCTCGAACTGGAGTTACAGACAGGTATGAACTGCCACGTGGGTGCTGGGATTTGAACCTGGGTCCTTTGGAAGAGTAGCCAGTGTTCTTAACCACTGAGGCACCGCTCCAGCCCCGGGGACTTTTTAAGGCAGGGGTCTCCTATATCCCAGGCATGCAAGGTTTTCACCAGTCTATGTGGTAAGGATATCAAAAAAGGAGTTTGTGTAAGCCTTGTTGAAACTTAACCACCTGAACCCGGGCTTCATTCCTAGGCTTCCCCCCATCCTACCACCACTGACCTAAACAGGACAGGCTACCTCTAAACTCACAACCATCCTGCCCCTACCACTAGAGACTTAGGTTTTAAAATGTGAACTATCACAACAGAACCTTCTCTTTTATAACCAAATATGAGTACAAGTTTGTTTAATAGCTTTAAAAAAACATTTTAAAATTAGATAAGTGGCCTTTAATCTCAATGCTAGGGAAGCAGAGGCAGGAAAATCTCTGAGACCAGGTATACAAAGTGAGACACTACCTTTAAAAAAATTGTTTCGGTAAAATAAAATTAGAAACAATTTAAGCTGTGTGAAAATAATACTCGTAAATGGATAAGCCTTCTAGCATATGAATTAAATCTCAATGATGTTCTTAAAATGGTATTTTAGAGCCAGCAAAGATGGTTCAGTGTGTAAAGAACAATTGCTGCCAAAGCTGACCATCTAAGTTCACTGGCTAGGAATCACATGGTGAAGGTAAGATAAGAACCCATCCTTGCCTGACCCCCACCCCCACATGCAAACAAGCAAATACAAAAATTAATCCATGTCTAAATGTGGGTATTTTACTCTGAAACTGTTTGTTTTCCAAAGTACTACACTCCATTAATAGAAAAACCTTAGAGATCTTACTGTATTTATTTGTAGAGAGGAGAGCTTTATATATCTCACCTGACAAATCTATTCTAAATCTTCAATCATGTCAACAGTTATGCCAAACCTTTCCTCAAGTACTGGAAAGTACCATAAACCAACTGACATTTACTTTGTGATGCCAAGAAACCAAATTATGAAAGTGCCTCAGGAATTCTAGACAAGTACAGAACCAGAGAACTATGTATCACCAGTCCCAGACTTTTGTTTGAGACAGTCTCATGAGCCCAAGTTGACCTCCAATTTGCTGTCCTTCTTCCACTTCCAAAATTACCAATTTCTCAATTTACCACTTAATCTTGCTTTCTCAATTAACATGTTAAATAATCACCTATAAGAATGAAAACCTATGGCTGGCTGGCTCTTTGGTCACCTCTCTCTGAGGGGAGAGAAGCCTTACCAGGCCACAGAGTAAGACAATGCAGCCACTCCTGATGAGACCTGATAGACTAGGGTCAAATGGAAGAGGAGGACCTCCCCTAACAGTAGACTCGGGAAGGGGGATGGGTAGAGAAGAGGGAGGGAGGGTGGAATTGGGAGGGAATGTGGGAGGTGGCTACATTTGCGATACAAAGTGAATAAACTGTAATTAATAATAAATAAATTTTTAAATTTCAAAGAAAAAAAAAGAATGAAAAAACTAGTTGGGTATAGTGGTACATGTCTTTAATCCCATGTTTCAGGCTCAATGCATCCAAGCCTTGGGCCTACCATGCAGAAAGCTCTGGGTTAGATCTCCATCTCCACATAACTGACTGTGCTAGTACAACCTTCAATTATCAGCATTGGGGAAACAGAAGGATCTGAAGTTCAAGGTTATCTATGCTCTGGCTATAAGTTCCAGGCCAGGATAGGATACAGGAAACCCTTTCTCAAAAACATTAAGTTGCCCTTTAGTGCATTTATCACTGCACTGAAAACCTCCCCAAAAAAGAGGCACACAAATCTGTTGGTATATACACACACTCTCCCTCTCTCTGTCTCTCTGTCTCTCTCTCTCACACACACACACACACACACACACACAGAGAGAGAGAGAGAGAGAGAGAGAGAGAGAGACAACTAGCTGGGGACCAACATCAGCGAGGGCTTACAAGCTGATAGATCTCTAGCCTCAAAAAGGAATAAACAAAACAGACTTTCCCCCTAGAGAAACCTACATTCTACTGGGGCAGAAGACCAACAGCAAATATCAGGTAGTACTATCAAGAAATTGCATGCTCAAAGGCAAGAATAAAGTTGAGGATCATAGGCAAAAGAAGGCTTTAGACAATGTTCCCTACTCAAATTCCACCTCTCTTTACCCTCTAGATACACATCACCCTATCCAGGCTAAAAAGAATATGACACAAGCCTGTCAGCCTATACAGTCTCAGATATTCTAAAGACAGTTCTTGCCAGCCTAGGCAATAGAGAAGGTGAAGAAATTCTGCCTTATAGTTGGAATAAAATCCCTTCACTTCGAGGACACTATTTCGGCAACTTCACATGTAATATCTGATCTACAGGATTTCTGATACACAACCCCTGAAAAAGAGTCAGCTGACAAGCCCAATGAGATCCCAACCACGAGGCTGAGAACCACTGCTCGAACTGAAATTTAGCATTTCGTGCTGGAATTCATTAACAGCAAGCCACGGCATCATTGGCAGTACTTTCAACCTCACACAAAGAGAATCACATAATAAAATATCACAGCTGCTGCAGTCACATTTATTCTCATTGCTCTGAATAGCTGCTAGACCAGCAGATCTCAACCCTTTCACAAGGGTGGTCTAAGTAAGACTATGAGAAATATCAGATACTTACAATTCCTAGCAGTAACAAAATTATAAATAGCAACAAAAACAATTTTACAGTTGGGGTCACCACAACATGAGAAACTGTACTGAAAGGTGGCAGCACAGGCTGAGAACCACTGTGCTGGACCATGCTATTCAAAATTCTAGGAAAACTTATTACTACAGTAAAAGAAGCTAAAAGTCTGAGAGCTAGAGATGTTAAACAATTTTTGATATATTTGGTTTCTCAAGATTTATACATGTTATTTTATGAATTTGAAAATATCCCTAGAGCGGGAAAGATAGCTCAGAGGGTAAGAGCACTGGATAGTCTTTCAAAGGTCCTGAGTTCAATTCCTGGCACCCACATGGTGTCTCACAACCATTTATAAAGGGAGCTGATGCCCTCTTCTGTCATGCAGGCATACACGCAGATAAGAGCACTCATATACATACATACATACACATATACATACATACATCCTTTAAAAAAGAAAGAAACAGATAAATAAATAAACAAGGTGACTTTAGCTTCAGGGAACGTAAACACCCTTTTCTGGCAACCACACTCATGTGCCATATAGTCACAAAACACATATAAAAATGAAAAAAAAAAAAGTAATTACTAGCCATGGAGGTTAGAGTGATAATGCAGTAGTTAGGAGCACTTACTGCTTTTGCAAAAGACAAAGATTCCGTTCCCAGAATCCATATGGTGGCTCACAATATTCTGTAACTCTGGTTTCAGGAATCTGACATTTTCTTCTGATCTCCAAGGACACCAGGCATGGAGGTGGTACACATACATACATGTAGCCAAACACTTATACAAAAATTTAAAAAGTTTAAAAAAAAAATAGTCAAGGAGCTGGAGAGATGGTTCAGAGGTTAAGAACACTGGCTCTTCTTCCAAAAGTCCTGAGTTCAATTCACTGCAACCATATGGTGGCTCATACCATCTATATTGAGATCTGGTGCCCTCTTCTAGTGTGTAGGCACACAAGCAGAGAGAACACTGTATAAATAATAAACATTTTTTTTAAAAATAAACCGGAAAAAAAAAAAGTTGTGGGCCAGGAGCCATGATACATACTCTATCAATACTCAGGAAGCAGAAACAGGCAGATCTCAGTTCCAGGCCAGCCAGGGCTACATAGTGAGAGCTTGTCACAAAAACAAAAACAAAAACAAAAACAAAAAAAAAAAGGGATTAGCAAGATGGTTCAGCAGGTAAGAAGATGACTGCTACCAAGATCAATCAACTGGGAAACTATTACCCAAAACTCCCCCAAATACATCTTGCTACAGATTTCTTTTTTTTTTTAATTTATTTAATTTTACTATTTTAAATGTGCATTAGTATGAAGGTGTCAGGACCCTTGGAACTGAGATTACAGACAGTTGTGAGCTGCCATGTGGGTGCTGGGAATTGAACCTGGGTCCTTTGGAAGAGCAGACTGTGCTCTTAACCACTGGGCCATCTCTCCAGCCCCTTGCTACAGATTTCATCAATACTCTTCAATGATATATCCTTACCATCCTAAAACAAATTTTTAACAAATTTTAAGGGAGTATAATAAGTTGGGTGTGATGCATGCCTTTGATCCCAGCTCTCAGGAGGCATAGGCAGGTAGATCTCTGTGAGTTCCAGGTTAGCCTGGTCTACAAAGTGATTACAGGACATCAAGGGCTATTATGCAAAGAAACCTTGTCTTAAAAAAAAAAAGTGAGTATAAGAAAAATTCAATTTCTCAAACTGTATTTAAAAAAAAAATCTTATCAGTAAGAATGGTTACTAGCTAGCCGTGATAGCTAACTCTTCAGGCATTATTCTAATTATTTTTCATACATTAATCCTTGTAACAGTCATAGGTTTAAGTGTTATTATTTCATTTTTCAAAAAGGGGAAATTAGGGTGGGGTTGGGAGGGGAGAAGGGAGGGAGCTACAGGGGGATATACAAAGTGAATAAACTGGGATTAATAAAAATGAGAACAAAGGGAAGAAATTGAAGCCATCACAAAAGTGATTCTCCCAAAGTTATGTGGTTAGTAATTTAGGAGCCAGGATTTAAACTGATTCCCAGCCTTGGCTCTTAACCACTTCTCAAATTCCTTTATCACTGAGACATTATCACATTAGCTTCCCAAGACTGCAGCCTGTGTATTCTACTACCATGCTCAAAGCACAAAACCAAAGGGAAGGACTGAGAAGAATTTAGTTGCTGTTGCTGACATTACTATTTAAAGCCTCTCCTATACCTGTTTTACTATCAATATATACAATGTAGTCCTAAAAAGGCTCTGGGTTGGTCAAGACTGTAAGAGATTAGTGAAATAAAATATCTCCAGCACTGTCAAAAACAAAGCAAGCAAGCTAAGCTAAGCTTCAATTTCTCAGCTAATTTAAGATACTTCAATGATGGGCTAGTATACGTTCATTAATTCTTTTTACTTCTAATTGTGAAAAATGTTTAGAGATCAAGAAGCAAGTAGTGCAACCTAAAGTACAGGCAGCTGAAAGGTAATATTAGCTGGTTAAAAGAGGCTAGAGCAGATTATCTTACAGTGCACAACCAAAGCTGAAATTCCCCAAGTCTTACCTCACAGCAGCAACTGGAAGACAAAATTAAAAAGACAAGGCAAAGAACAGCAAAACAGCATAGTTATACATGCCACATTTAACACTCTAATTTTCTAAAAAGTATTTTGAAACCAACTGTGTTCCAATGGTAACTGACAATTAGCAAGCTGGCCTGTTTAAATTAGTAAGTTAAAGCTACTCAATCTTCTCAAAATTCAACTGAATTATTGCCAACTACTAAGAAGAAGTCACAAATGCATTTGGATGTGGTACAGAGGAAGATGGATCATGGAGAAATTCTGTAGGTAAAAGAATGGAAATAAGGGACTGGAGAGATGGCTCAAAGGTTAGAGCACTGGCTGCTCTTCCAGAGGTCCTCAATTCAATTTCCAGCACCCACATGGTGGCTCATAACCACCTATACTGAGATCTAGTGCCCTCTTCTGGAGTGCAGGCATACACACAGGCACAACACTGTATACGTGATAAATAAATCTAAAAAAAAAAAAAGAAATATTTCACAAAGGAAAAACCTGAAACTACATATTCATTTTGTAAAAAGATTCCTGATTCTTAGATTAGTAAAATATACACTTCACACATTTTTATCCCAAAGCTCACACAAACCTATAAATGTCGTATTATGCAGCCTTCCTAACTCCACAAAAAGATACAGTGTTAAGGTATGTTGAAGACAGGCAGGCATTGGTAGGGCATGCCTTTAATCCCAGAGCTCTAGAGGTAAAGGCAGATCTCTGAGTTCCAAGACAGCCAGAGTTACACAGAGAAACTGTCTCAGAAAAAAAAAACAAAGGTATGACGTTAAATTATGAAATTACATTGACAGCATCATTGCTATTTCAACCCAAATTAAGTCCGGTGAGTTAACCCACACAATGAACCTAGGAGGAAGAGCAAACAGATTGCTAGGACTTTGGAGCTGGCTTGATCTACATATACATAGTGAGTTGCTAGCCAGCTAAAGCTACACAGTGAGAATGTGTCAAAACGAACAAAAAAATAAAACAAACCATAAAGAACAAATTACACCAACCTACAATCAACAGAGCCTACAAGGATACAGGAGAGACCATGCAATCAACAAGCTTAAAGAGAAGGATGGTGTGGGTTCAAGGCCAGGCTGGAATATATAGTAAGATATCATCATCAAAATAAAAAATATTCTAGAAATCAGGAAGCTAACTCACTATTACACAGATGAAGCTAGCCAACCTCAAGAATTCAGAGTGACACTTCCACCTCTGCTTCCCCAGTGCTGAGATTAAAGGTACTGGTTACTATTACATGCTTTTGCTTCATAAGATATCATCATCAAAATAAAAAACATTCTAGAAATCAGGAAGCTAACTCACTATTACACAGATGAAGCTAGCCAACCTCAAGAGTTCAGAGTGACACTTCCACCTCTGCTTCCCCAGTGCTGAGATTAAAAGTACTGGTTACTATTACATGCTTTTGCTTCAGTTTTGTAAGGAACAATTTAAGCCATTTTTCAGTTTTAAAATCTTGTTGTAGGATTTTTACATTGTTCCAGTATGCCCTAAACAATACATATAAGAAAAGTGAGGGCCTGAGTTTTGTGTTTAATAAAATTGCTGGAAACATCTTCATTATACAAGTATCTCAGGTGCAACTAATGAATAAGTATATCGCAGGCTTAGGGTGTGACACAGTGGTAGAAAGCTTGCCTACCACCAAACCTGAGGACACAGAAGAAAACAAAATGCTCTCAGTAAAGGAAGGTAAGAAAGTGTACCTTATTTAGTAGACTTCAAATTTATGAAAATACTGCAGAATATTTAATACAGTATGAAAACATAGTGACATGAGACTCAGACAAGCGCTGAAGTTACTTAAGACTTCCTGCAGGGACTTGAGAGTAGGTACAGAAGAATGGCAAGTTTAATGGCTCTAACTGTGACTATGCTACAGTGGTAAGGTTAATGGTAAGGAAACCTGGGTTGGCATTATTCCAGTATTTATTTTTGAGACAAAAACTGTATTATCCAGACTTGCTCAAACCCACAAACCTCCTCTTTCAGTCTCCTCTGTGTTGGAGAAAAAGCATGGACTTAATATATCAGTCTTCACTGTTATTCTTCAGTGGGCGATAAATAAATTTGATACACTATAGAGAATTGGCTCAGGGCATTTGCTGCTCTTGCAGAAGACCAGAATTCATCCTAACACTCACACTGGGCAGCTCCCAACTACCTGTAACTCCAGAACCATGGCATCCCACACTCTAACCTCTGTAAGCGCTGTGTGTGTAGACACACAGAGACACACATATAAACAAATCTTTTTAAGATTATCTTGAACACATAAACTGTTAAATTATCATTAACCTCTGAAAAAGAAACATGTGAATATTGATTTATAATAGACTGAAGAGGTGGGGGGGAGCCAGAGAAATGGTTCATTGGTGAAGAGCACGGGCTGCTCTTCCAGACGACCACAGTTCCATATCCAGCACACACGGCGACTCACAACTATCTGTAACTCCAGCTCCATGGGCTCTGACACCCTCTTCTAACTTCTGTGGGCACTAGGTATGCACATGGTGTGCATACATACATACATGGAAGCAAAACACCCATACACATAAAATAAATAAATCTTAAGCAATTTTTAATGAACTGAAAAGGAAAACTGCTTATTTTTATGAAAGTGCTTCACTTACTAAGACACTGAATTTTGTGCTAAATTTTGGCAGATGAATAAAATGAAGGTGTATCTGGGACAGGTGGTGTCTATCTTTAGCCCAAGCTATTCTGGAGCCTGAGGTGGAAGGATCCCTTCAAATTACAAATGAGACTAGACAGGGCAACATAGTAAGAACCATTTCAAAGGGGGTGGGGGGAGTGGAGCCCTGAAAACAGAACATTTCTTGTTCACTTTCTGGGTACAAAAGGCTTTAAATGTTTTGTAAATAAGAAAGACTTGTTTAACCATTTAACTCCCATGCTCTTTTTTCAGTCACAGATGTCTTCCTTTATTGGAAGTTGTCTTAGCACATTCAATTAGCATTTATTCAGTTGTTTTTAGTTCTGAATACTGCTTGAAACCTAATGCTTGATTGTGTTGTTCACTCAGTAATTTTTTTAATTATTATAGAAAAAATGTTAGGCATAATACAGTTTAAAAAATACTCAAGGGGCTAAGTGAAGGCAAATCACTTAAGATAGGAACGCATATCTGGCATAGATAAGGCTCTGGCTTCCATTCCCTCAAAAAAAAAAAAAAAAAAAAAAAAAACACCTTTCTGGAGTTAAACAAATGTCTCAGTAGTCAAGAACACTTGCTGCTTTTTAGTTCCTGATACCAGTATCAGGTGACTCACAACTGCCTGTAGTGTAACTCCAGTTCCAGGGGATCCAATAACCTCTTCTGGCCTCCACAGTAACACACAAACATGTGGATACACATATATCCAATGTACATAAAATTAAAATAAATCTTTAAAAAATTATACCTTAGAATACAAATTAATTCTGCCCAGTTTAATATTAAATTTTTAAAGTATCTGCCTAGCATTCTAGTTGATGACACAGGTATTTTACGTTAAAGATTATTATGCTTTAATTATATGCACATGTGTATCTGCGTGGGTATGCACACTTGAGAGCAGATGACCCAGGAAGGTTGTTTAGATGGCCTCAAACAGCCTAGTCTACAGAGCAACTTCTAAAACAGCCAGGGCTACACAGAGAAACCCTGTCTTGAAAGGGGAAAATGGCTTCCGAAAACCCTGAAGCTGGAGTTACAGGCATGAGGCACTCAACCTAGGTGCTAGGAACTCAATCAGGTCCTCTGGAAAAACAAGAGCTCTCAAGCATCTCTCCAGCCACTCACAATTTTTTTTTTTTTAACTTTCCATTAGTCTTTCAGGCTGAGCACAGAAATAGAACCAAGGACCTACTGAGCTGCTCCTCCAGCCTACCCTTTCATCTTAATAAGGTGATTCTATGTACAACAGATTTTATCTTATTTGTTTGCTTAAGGCAGAGTCTTGGGATAGAGAGTTCAGAGATTAAAAGCACTGCTTCCCTTCCAGAGCACAAAGTTTGATTCCTAGCAGCCACATGGCAGGTCACAATTGTAGATCTACAATTCCAAGGACACCAAACAAAACATACATACATATTAAATTAAAAAAAAAAAAAGAAGACAGGGTCTCTCTTTTTATCACAAGCTGTCCTCAAACTGATTATACCTTAGACTAACCCTGAACACTTACAACAACTTCTCCTGCAAATGCTGGAATTACTGGCATAAGCCACTTGTTAAATACTTATGTCAGGATTTCTAAATGCAAAAAAAAAAAAGCCTTCTGCATACCTATAGGATGATGCTCTGTGATAAATACTATATTCCTATATAATTCTGTTGTTTTTTTCATTTAGGGTAGGGTTTGAGTGCTGGCAATTACACCTAGACCTTCACATACATTAAATACAAATTATGCCAGACATAAACAACTTGTGTGTCAACTATATAAAACAAAATAAAACTCCAAGAACAGAAACTGTTTTAGGTGCCCTTTATATTCCTCCCATCAGTGTGGGCAAACAAAAAGCAATGCATAAATATGTATTAGTAAACTGTCGTCTAATAAAAAATAAAAAATACTAATACTAAATTTGGATCAATTTAACCAAAGTTGTCTTATGCCTTAACAATTCCTTAATGTAGGCTGGGGATGTAGTTCAGTTGGTAAAGTACTTAACCTAGCATGCACAAACTCCTGAGAACTCAATACCCAGCACCAAATAAAACATGGTGATTCACACCTAGAATTCTTACTAACACAAGGGAAGTAGAGGCAGAAGAATCAGAAGGTCTTCTCTATCAAATAAATAAATAAATAGGTGGGTGGGTGAGTGCGTGAGTGAATGAGTGAATGAATGAGTGAATGAATGAATGAATGAATGAATGAATCTTCCAAGGTCCTGATTTGGGGCTAGAAGAGATGGCTCAGTGATCAAGAACACTTGCTCTTTCTTGCAGAGGATCTGGGTTGAGTTCCCAACACCAGCATGATGGCTCACAACCTTCCAAAACTTCAGTTCTAACACCTTCTGATTTCATGAGCACTAGGCATACACATGGTGCACATACATACATTAAAACAAAATATTCATACACAAATTTTTGTTTGTTTTTTACAGTGTTTCTCTGGGTAGCTTTGGCTGTCCTGGACTAGCTTTGTAGACCAGGCTGGCCTCGAACTCTTAGGGATCTTTCTGCCTGCCTCTGCCTCCCTGACTGCTGGGATTAATCCTTTAATTAACCCCACACTTTTAATCCCAGCACCAAGAAGCAGTGGAAGAGTATCTTTGTCAGTTTGGGGGTCAGCCTAGCCTAGACACAGACAGACCCTGCCTCAAAATAAAAAAGTAAGTAACAAAAATTCTATTTCATAAAGAACCATCACACCGAACTGGAGAGATGGCTCAGAGGTTAAGAGTACCAGCTGCTCTTCCAGAGGTCCTGAGTTCAATTCCCAGCAACCACATGGTGGTTCACAACCATCTGTAATGAAATCTGGTGCCTTCTTCTGGCATGCAGGTGTACATGCAGACAGAATACTGTATAAATAATAAATAAATAAATAAATCTTAAAAAAAATCACATCAAAGAAAACTGTAGCTGATACTGTGTTATACTCACATAACTCTTGTGCCAGACACTATAAAAATTAAACAAACTGTCTGCTCTTCAAGTAAAAGATTTTAAAAAATAAAATAAAATAATCAAAGATTGTGTATGGAGAGATGGCTCAGCAGTTAAGAGTGGATTAGATTCATGCCCCTACATGTCTGCTCACAACTGTATTAACTCCAGTTCTTGGGAACACTAGAACTATCTTCTGGTCTCCATACGCACCAAGCTCACATATGGTCCAGTCATGCAAGCAACATAACTATATACATAAAATAAGTTACATTACAAAGTCAAAGGTTGGGCTGTAACTAACTCAGTGGTAGAGCCCTTGCCTAGTGAGGCCCTAAATTCAGAGAGGCGCCATAGATTTATAGAAACAATATTGAGGAAGGCCAAGAAGGAGGATCAGAGTTTATGGCCATCTTGAATTACATTATATAAGAAAAAAATAACAACAAACAACAAATTGTAAGGTAAGAAGGAAGAAGATTGGGGAGAAGGAAGGCTCCATCCACTGGTACCACTACAATCAAAGACCTAGTTTAGAAGTTTAGAGGGTAAACCAGTAAATATACCTGTAATTAAAGGGTACACCTTTAATTCCAGCACTCAGGAAGAGAGAAACAGGGAGGTCTGTGAGTTCAAGGCTAGCCTAGTCTACAGAGTTCCAGGACAGCCAGGGCTACACAGAGAAACCCTGTCTCAACAAACAAGAAGTTGAGGGTGAAGGCTTAGGAATTTTACTGAGTGTTAGAGCAGAGCAGTTACTTACAAAGGCAAGTCCTAAGTTCTGTTCCCAAGTACTAGGGGGAAACAGTTAAGGAGTAAAGAACTAATTATATAAAATGAAATGTACTCTACCACAAACAAATAGGAAAAAGACTAAAAATCTTTTAGAAACTATTAGAAGTATATATAATACACATTAAAAAAGGTACATGATAAGCCAGGCAAGATGGCACAAATGTGTGATCCCAGCACTCCAGGAGAAAGAGGCAGGCAGGTCTCTGTGAGTTCAAGGCCAGTCTGGTCTACAAAGCCAAGGCTACAGAAAGAAACCGTTTCGAGAGGAGAAAAAAATATAAAAAAAATAAAAAAGGACATGATGGTGGACAAAACAAAAGCAAGAGCAAGGATGCTTACAAGTTCCAAGAGCACAAAGAAGTAACAAAAACACTTATGTAACACTGAAATCAGAAATTAGGATATTTGTGTATTTCCAGTTACAAGAAAACTACAACACTTACTTTGGGGAAGAAAAATGTAAAAAAAAGGAAGGTGCTCCACATGATCTTGCTCAACCTTCCAAGAACGCAATGCAGCTTAAGTTACAACTCAACAGTGAGTTTTAGACAGGTTGTGAACACTCACTTTGGGGTTCCAGACCAGATGTTTACCATCATAAGGCCTTGTCAAACTGGGTTCATCTTTTTTTTTTCTTAAGATTTATTTATGTATGTGAGTGTTCTATCTGCATGTACATCTGCAGGCCAGAAGGGGCATCAGAGCACATTATAGACGGTTGTGAGGTACCACGTGGTTGCTGGGAGTTGAACTCAGGACCTCTAGAAAAGCAGCTGTTCTCTTAACAGCTGAACCATCTTCCCAGCCCCATGGTACATCTATTTATTCAGAATACTACCCAAAGTGCATAGAGCAGGAATTTAAGTCAAGGTAGAACTCACTAGTTATGACAGCCAAAGAGTTAAGGGCCACATTGAATTCTCTAACTTCAATGCTCTAACTTCAAGTCTTGAAGGCTTGTTTACAGATACTTCTGTTTATAAATAACTTTTAAAACTCCATGTATGGGCAACAATACTACATTTACAAAAATAAAATGCACGCCCTCTAAAGAGAAACAGACAATAAACTAAAATGATGAATTATTAACATAAACTGGTGGAGGAAACAAAGTTTTTGCATCATAATAAAACATTACTGACTTTAAATGATCAACTATTAAGACTGTCCTACTGATACCACAACTGTAGTATGTGCTTGCTACACAAGTGGATACTACACAGCAAAACCATTATTGCAAAAATTAAAAAGCTTGCTACTATATGCAAATAATGGACATTCAAAGAATATGTTACTTCCCAGAATTTTTTTAGTACATATGATTTCAAATTAACTTAGAGTCTCTAAGTGCACACTCATCAACCAGGCTACAAGGGAACACTAATCTCAGTACTTCGGGAAGCAAGAAGTTGGACAGTTTGAGACTGGTTTAGCTATTTAGGTTATTATTGTAAGACCTAAGAAAAGTGTTTCATTAACAATGCACAGTTACAGTATCTTGTTCCTACAGGGTTTATTTCCTTCAACACTTTTTAACTTTTCTGAGACAGGCCTTTGATGACCTGGAACTTACTTATGGCCTTGGAACTTAGCAGATAGCCTTGAATTCAGGGATCTGCCTACGCCTGCCTCCCCAGTGCTAGAACTAAAGTATGTACCACCAAGCCCAGCCTTCAAGAAACATTTTTAAAATATCTGTTATTGGGGCTGGAGAGATGGCTCAGCAGTTAAGAGCACTGGCTCTTCCTCCAGAGATCCTGAGTCCAATCCCAGCAACCACATGACAGCATGTGCATGAGCATGCACACACCTGTCTCAAGAAAAATAAATTTAAAAAAAAAATTTATCATTGCCAAAATGGTGATGCATGCCTTTAATCCCAGCACGTGGAAGAGGCAGGAGGATCTCTAACTTTAATAAAGGCCAGCCTGGTCTGCAAAGTGAGTCCAGCCAAGACTACACAGAGAAACCCTGTCGAGAGAGAGAGAGAGAGAGAGGAAGGAAGGAAGGAAGGAAGGAAGGAAGGAAGGAAGGAAGGAAGGAAAAGAAAAGAAAAGAAAAGAAAAGAAAAGAAAAGAAAAGAAAAGAAAAGAAAAGAAAAGAAAAGAAAAGGACACCTAGGATTTGAACCCAAGCCTTTTCTTTTATAATCAAATGAAGGTGGATTTCTGGGTTCCAATCCAGGATAGCCAAGGCAACACAGAGGAAACACTATCTCAAAAAACAAAAGAATCCTGTTCACACCTAAAAACTAAGAACAGCAACAGGCAGCTAGAATGATTTTTCTCAAAAGCAGTGTTTGATCATGTAGCCCAGGTTAACCTTGACCTCCTGAATCAAAGGCCTCCCAGGTGCTGGGATTATAGGCATGAGACACCAGACCCAGGTGGGATGCCTTTTTTTTGGGGGGGGGTGAGGAGAAACAGGGTCTCTGCCAGGCCGAAACAAAGATCCTCCTGCCTCTTCCTTGGACTGAAAGCATGCACTATTATGCCCAACTTTTGAATACCTTCTTAAATCAAACAAAATCAGGAAACTATCACTAACAGATTCCCCACACTCAAAGCAAAGCAGGAAAGCCTGAATCATAAATTCCTTTTTCTTCTGGGCAATTAAACTAAAGGAACCACCATGAAATTCGAAATCTAAATGACTTCAGGGAAAGACTTATTCAATCTAAGAAGTAACCTTTTTAGCTAATCTGAAATTATCAGTGACATTAGGTTTAAAGAATTACACTTTTTAGCCAAGCAGAATGGCACAAGCCTTTAATACATTAGTCAAATTAAAATTTAATTTTAAAAAAATGGCCCACCACAAATATACTTATCTATTTACCACCAATAAAGAGCAGGTATACACTATGAACAAAGTTTCACCTGGAGCACAGGTAGATAACGTAAAGAACTACTAGTTCACAAACCTTACATCACCTGTTAAGAACTACACACTAAAATTACACAAACTACAAATGAGATTTAGTGTACTAGACCTTTCTTCCTTATATGACATGACCTAAACCCCCTTTCAAACCTAGTCTTGTTAACTGCAGCTTAGTCTGTAAGAGGCAACTGGCTGTAGTGGCCTAAATCCTAGCACTCTGGAAACTAAAGCAGGAAAGGAAAGTAAGTTCAACACCAACCTTGCCATACAGGGCTACCACTAGACCCTGGCTCAAAATTAATGCCATATTTTTTTTGCTTCTTTATGGCATTAATCTATTGGTCAGGCGGTGTTGATGCACGCCTGTAGTCCCAGTACTTGGGAGGCAGAGGCAAGCAAATCTCTGTTGAGTTCGAGGCCAGCCTGGTCTACAAAGTTGAGTCCAGAACAGCACAGCTACAGAGAAACCATCTCAAAATAATAATAATGATCTATTGGCTTGATAATGAACCACAGAGATGACACAGCTAAACCAGCACCTTAGTGGAAAAGCAGTTAAGGGAGATAGAAAGAGGCCAAAACCACTTTCAAACTGGAGGAAGCACTCTCAAAAACCTTGGGTCAGATGATGCAGGTAAGGGTGCTTGTTACACAGCCAGAATACCTGAGTATGATCCACAGGACCCATATAAGGGTAAATGAAATTAACCAACTCCAAAACTGACTTCTAACCACATGTAGAGAAATAAATAAAAATCTATTGGAGCAAAGAATCCTTCCAAGCAAAAGACTGGTGGCTTATCTGACAAGACCAAGCTACCATTGCTATTCTTCATGCTTACCATAATGACCTAAAGTAATTCTTTTTGTTTGGTTGGTTTTTGTTTTTTGTTTTGGTTGGTTGGTTGGTCTGTTTTGCTTTGTTTTATGTGGATCAGTGTTTTACCTGCATGTATGTATGTGCGTGAGATTGTTGGATCCCCTAGAAATGGAGTTGCAGACAGTTGTGAGCTGCCATGTGGATGCTGGGAATTGAACCCTGGTCCTCTGGAAGAGCAGCCAGTGTTCCTAACCAGTGAGCCATCTCTCCGTTCCTCTAAATTAATTCTTACCCTCAGCAAGCCTAGAATCTAGTGGGGGAAAATAAAAGCAACACATCAGCAAGTACTCTTCTAGAACCCCAAAGTCAACTACATACAGACAATAAAGAAATAAAGAGAAGAACGCAGTTCAAAAAGTGAGTTGAGTCCTGATGGTGTTGGGGTGGGTTGGGGGGGCATGAACTCCCCTTTTCGGAGGACAAGGGGAGGGGAGCTAGGGTGAAGAGGGTGAAGGGACTGGGAGGAGAAAAGGAAGGACGGGGACTAAGATTGGGATGTAAAGTAAATATATAAATTAAAAATACATTTAAAAAAATGAAACAAAAATATTTTTTAAAAGTGAGTTGAAGGGATAAAGTTTGCTACATGCTCTAGCTACTATGTACACAGTAGGTGCTTACTGAGTTTGAATGAAGAGAAAGTACAAGCCAGGCTGGTATTTGAAACAAACTAGTCATCAATTACCTTTGAAAAGCCAGAGTGGCAGAACATGTCTATAATCCCAGCACTTTAGGCGGTGGGAAAAGGTAGATCATGAGTTAGGTCTTCCTGGTCACATGAAACCCTGTCTCAAAATTTCATTACCTGTGCAAATAATAATAAATAAAATTATCATATTTGCTCATCATTGCCTTACTCATCCACTTGGAGTAATAAAAGCTCCTATAAAAGATTCTATAAAAACCAAGATTCAGAAACACGTCCCAAAACAGGAATGGTGGTGCACACCTTTAGATCCCGGCACTAGGGACACAGAGGCAGCCAGGTCTGTTACACAGATAAACCCTGTCTCAAACAATAACAACAACAACAAAAAAAAAACAAAACAAAAAATCCTGATATATGATAGGTAAAACATTCATATTAAAATAGTAAGTTATCTCCTATTATGTCATTTCAATAAAATATAAGTTTAATTTAAAAATCAAAAGCTTTGGGCTGGAGAGGTGGCTCAGAGGTTAAGAGCAATGGCTGCTCTTCCAGAGGTCCCCGAGTTCAATTCCCAGCAACCACATGGTGGCTCACAACCATCCTTAACGAGATCTGGTGGCCTCTTCTGGCTTGTAGGCAGAACACTGTATACAAAATAAATAAATAAAATAAAAAAAAAAAAAGCTTATGCAGAAACACTTCCCTTAACTGTAACCTGACACTAAAAAGTCAACTGGTAATCCCAGCACCTGAGGTGGACACCAGAGATCAGCAGCTCAAGGTCATCATCAATACAGAGAGTTCAGGTCAGCCTGAGCTAAAGGAAACACAGTCCCAAAAAAAGAAAGCTGCACACCCTAGATCACAGCACTAAGGAAGCAGAGGCAGGCGAATTTCTGTGAGGCCAGCCTGGTCTACAGGCCTGGTTGTCCTAGAACTGTTACAAAGAGAAACCCTGTCTCAAAAAAACAAAAGAAGGAAAGAAAAAAATGAAAGAGAAAAAAAGTACATTATGTGAGAGCCACAAACTAGAATAGGTACAAATTCTGTCAGTAATAAAAACATAAACTCAGGGTGCCCTGGAGAGATGGCTCAGTGGTTATAAGAGAACTTGTTCCTGCAGAGGACTCAGGTTCAACTCCTAGAATCCACATGGTAGCTCATAACTCTAGTCTGAAGGGATCCAAAGCCACCTTCTGATCTCTGCAGGAACCAGGCATGAATGACATATATACATACACACATGCAGGAAACACACACACAAAATTTAAAAATTAATCTTACAAAAAAAAAAAACCTGAAGTTTCTCTAAAGAGGATAAACAAATTTATCTATAAGGACATCAAGAAATAACCGCAATGTTGATGCAAACTTTTTTTTTTAATTTAACGCTGAATTTGGGCCTAAGTTCTACTAGTAGTTAAGTAGTAAATTCTAGTTATAAAGAATTATACTTTATATCATCTCTTCCTTAAAGACAAAGACCACTAACCTCTATCATAATTTTCTAATACAAACATTCTTTAGTGGCTGGGGATATTTTTTCCACTACCAATTTATCTGCTGGGTTTCCAAAACCACCCAGTGAAAAATATTGCCTATTCAACATTTTAGGGACAAAATGGAGACCAGGGAGATTAAGGAAGTAGTTCAAGGTCATACCACTACTAACTGAAAAATCAGTGATGTGTCTTCTCTATAGAGATGTCTCTTTAAAATAGAGTAAGTGGTTAGAGAGATGGTTCAGCGATTCAGAGCACTGGCTGCTCTTCCAGAGAAAAGGAATTCATGCTGAAAAGAAAAAAAAAAAAAAAAAAAGCCTGAAACAAACACAACACACTTAAAAATATTCTTAATTTTCTTAAAGTGATGCTTTAAGAGAGATTTTAAGAGCCAGTGGGCACACCTATAATTACAGCACTCTGGAAGGCAGACGAAGGCAGACCTCTGTGAATTCCAGCAAGCCTGGTTTACAAAGTGAGTCCAGGATAGCCAAAGCTACAAAGAAACCCTGTCTCAAAAAAAAAAAAAAAGAAAAGAAAAGAAAGGTTAAGGAGATAGTAACTGTGATGGTACCCAAATACCAGAGAAAACAAAAGTCATGGTGGACTTTTCATGGCGACATGAAAATGGAGGCTGAGATTAAGAGAAAGAAAGAAACAAACAAACAAACAAACAAAAAGACTCTTCTAGAATATCATGGACAGTTTCTAGTGTGGATGGATCAGAGGCAGAAAAAAAAAAAAGACTGAAGACAAAGTGATAGAAAGACTGAGGAAAAAGGAAGCAAAACAAAAGGCTAGTAAACCCTTAAAAACTGTTAAGTGCTGCATGGGACAGAAGTTTGGTTGGAATGCATGCACTGATTTAAGCTCTCACTAAACATAAGTCATTTGTTTTCGTATTTTAATTTGGCTTTATTTCAAGAATTTAAAACCAAAATAACTCATTTGTTTTCAGAACTTGAATGAAATATCTTTCAAATATTTCTTACTACATAAAAAAATTGACATCCCTCAGTTAAAGCAGATTTTACCTTAGACTCCTATACATTTTTAATATTTGCTAATTTTACAATGGCACTTTATGGGACTGCCAAGAGTTCTCAAACTTCTACAAAGTGTATGAAAAGCTAAAACAAAACGCCTGATCAGAGAAATTCTAAATGTCAGCTGAGCAGACCTATAAACACTACTCACAATCCTGAAACATGGTGGAACAGATGGAAACAATCTTTAGAGTTCTGCAATTCTTATACTAGTACACTGGTAGAAAAGCAGTCATATACAAAGCCTGTCAGCAACCATGCTACAGTGGAGAGAAACACACCAGTTCTAGAACTAAACATGGAGCAAGGAGTAAATTAAATAGTCTTTGAAGACTTAATCCTGAAGTTAACCACATAAGCATAAGAAAATAAGACTCCCAATAATGCTCGCCACGATTTATTATCCATAAACTTGTAATGACTTCAAATGCGACACACAAAAGGCCTCTTGCCTTTTTTCTAACACAACTAAGACCTTTGTTCCCAGCATCATTTTGCCCTACTCAAAAATAGCTCATTCAACTTTCTACCGCGTATTTTTTTTCTTTGTTTTTAGAGATGAGATTCTAAGCGTCAACTCGCCAAGTCTTAAAAAAAAAAAAAATGAAACGCCAAAAATATCTAATGAGATTCGAGAGCAAGAAAAAGTTAAGACACCACTACAGGGCCTACAAACCGAAGAAAGCCTGGAGAACGGGTGATTTGGCAGCCCAGGCCAGATCGCGAGCTCAGACTAGGGAGACAGGAGAGCGGTTAGACCACTCGGAACAGAGTCACGGCGCTATCAACCGCCCCCCATCCCCACCCCACCCCCACCCCACCCCCGTTTACCTAGTAACATCCCCGCCCCCAATTAACGGAGCGAGCAAACACCCGAGCAAAAAGCTAAAACTAAAACCTCTACCAGAGAAAATAAAGAACGCGTTACCAGAAACAAATCTGCTGGAGGGGTAGGAAGCCGCCCCTTCCCGTTTTCCTCCCAGCCCAGGGGGCATCAACACCCCCCTCCCGAGTACGGAGAGGAGTTACAAGGTGTAATTTGGCCACCACCACCTGCATTTTTTTTAAATTCTAGAAATGTTTCTGCGTTCTAACTAATTAAGGCTTTCTGCTATTCCGAGGACGTGAAGGACAGAAGACTGGGCGTTAAAACCTTCGTTCGTCTTCTGAATAGCCACGTTCACTTGTCTCCCTTCAAGAAACCCACTCGTTAGGCACAAGGCAGAGTTGAGCGGAGGGACGAACGGAGTAATAGGTTTTATGTAATCCGCATATATTAATCGCCTGACTCGCTTTGAATGTTAATACGATTGGGGTGACAATTGGCCCACCTCTTTCACCCAAGCCCCACTTAACCTCTCCGTCCTATTCTCTTCCCCTGCCGGTCTTCAGAGGATGCTGCTTCCCTCAGCCAAGTTTCTCGGCCTCTTGCCGCGGCCCCTGCCAGCCCGGCACGTCGTCGTCGTCCTCCCTCAGCCTGGACTTCCCGGCTGGAAAAGCCGCCCGGCGCCGGCTCGGCCAGGTTCGCCTTGCCCCCAACCGTCCCCCTCGGCAGGAAGACCCTCACCGCGGTCCAAAGTCACTCCCGCTGCTCCCTCCTCAGACCCTCGCCTCACAACAGTTGTCACTCGAGCTGCTGCTAGTTTCCATTTCCGGGCCGTCCACGGCTCAGAGCCTCCCTTTCCCTGTTTCCGGGCCCCCCGTCCCATTTCCGGGGAACCCTTGCCGTCCTCACGCCCCCCACCTGCACTTCCGGCCCCCCACTTTCTCTCTTCCTAGACGCCCTCCTGGCTCCGAAGACCACTTCCGGTCCCCTCCCGGCCCCCGCTGGGCTCCCCCAGACCCGCACGCCCTACCTAGGTTCCGCCTAGGGCCTTCCTCATCGCGGGAGGCCGGAGCGGGGACCCAGAGCGCCCCCCCCCTCCCAAGCCGCTCGGCTCCGGCTCCTCAGGCCGCGGGCTCGCTCGAGCGCCTCACCCGTCAGCCGCGGGCTGGCCCCTCCGCCGCCGCCGCCGCCGGGCCGGCCGACCGGGAGCCCTGTCGCCACGATGACACGAGCGGGGCTCCCCGAGGCTCTGGGGCTCAGGCTCCCCGGTCCCCGTCAGCCGCCCCGCCGTCCCCACCCCCAAGCCCGGCCCCGCCGCTCCGAACGGCGCCCCAATTACCTAGTTAGGCCCCAAAGTCTCCGGTCTGGACTCGGCGGCGCGACGGCAACTTCCACGGGCTCCCCCCCACCCCCCCCGGCGGCGGCGGCGGCGGCGGCGGCGGCGGCTAGTCCTCCCTTCAATTATCAGCTGAGCCGCAGCACCGCGCCGCCGTGCGCCTCCGCCCGCGCCGCCTCCCTCCCCGCCCGCTCGGCTCCAGTCGGGGACTACTTTGCCCTGAGGCTCAGGCCTGCGGGATCCTCCGCAGGACCAGCCCCGCCACTGACCGACAGCCCGTCACATCGCCCCTCCCTCCCCAGCGCCCAGCTCCAGACGACGAGCAGCCTCCCGTCTCCTTCCGATCCCTTCCAGGGACCAGGAAGGGGACGGTGGCGCTCCGCGCGGTATCCCTCCGCTGGGGTCACCCCCGCCCCTCCGCGCCAGCAGGAACTAAATGCCGCCTCGGGTCACCCAGGGCCTGGCTGTAGAGATTCCGCCAGGCGGGGTGCCTCGTGGCCCCTGGCAAAGGAAACCATCACCCCAGGTTCAAACCCCCGCTGCCAACTCAAAAGACGGACTTGGCTCTAAAGCGGGGCTGCGGCCCCCTGACCCTCATCAAGCCCCGCCCCTTCCTGGTTGTCCTAGCGACGGTGGTGGCGTCCCAAGATGGCGTCGTGGCTGCCAGAGACGCTGTTTGAGATTGTAGGACAAGGCCCAGCGCCGAGCAAAGACTATTACCAGTTGTTGATCACCCAGTCTCAGGCAAGTGCGAACCACGGTCTCCCGCCTCTCCTGACCCCTTCCCCGCCCGCCCGGGCCTCCCGCTGCGGGCCGCTCCCGGCCAACAGCCACCGCGGCCTGCCGGAAGCGCCGCGTCTCCGCCACCACCGAGAGATCTCCCCTCGTCACCTCTGCTCGGCGGCCCGAGAGTCGGTTTTCTCCCCAAGGCCGGCTCGTCCCCGGCGAGCCTCCCTTGCTGCCCCACAATGCCGTCCGCTTCCCCTCCTGCCTCCCGGCTGCCTACCCGCTGCGTTCCCTCCGCGCGCCACAGAAAAACAGGCGTCCCTACTAGCGTGCCGCCTCACCTCAGAGTGGGAAGGAGGGAAAGAAAGACTCAGTCAAGTGTCCCAAGGAGGAGCCCGCAGGGGGAGAAGGGGACGGTCTCTTCCAGGGTAGGACTTAATCCCGGGTATTTTGAGAACCTCGCGGTGGCCGTAACAATTGCCACACCAGAACTCCTCTTTCTAGAATGAATGGCTGGCTGAAAGGTTTTTCTCTTACCTTGTTGGAGCCCCTTCTATCCCATTGAAAGTGTGCGGGGGGTGTACAAAAATGTTTCAGCTGCTCTCCTCATCAGCCCCACCCATAATGACATCTGCTTCACAACAATAAGAAACAGGATTATGTTATCGCTGGAGTAAAGCAACCCTGGGGGCCTCTTTTTTTTTTTTTTTCCAAGTGTTTTGGTTGTCAGGGGTGGGCTTTGGATACTGTATTGTGCCCATGAAATGCTCTGCTGGAGCTGGGCGTCCGCTAAACACAGTGCAGATTCCTGGCGGAGCTTATCCTAGTCATTAAGCTGTTCATGCACCCCATAGTTTTGAGAGGCCATATTCCTATAAAATTAAGTTGAAAACCTTGGGTTTGTTTGGGTGTAGGCATTGATTATCCCATCTGTTTTTCCAGGACCTCTCAAACAAAAGAGTAATGAATTGATGTTTCTTTTACCTGTAAAACAATATGTGCATTTACTTTCTATGTAAGACCCCAAAATTCCGCAAATATAATAGCCTGTCGGTTTTTTAATTTTTCAAACTCCTTTACAAGAATTTGACAATTAGGATTTTGAAGGTTTGGTTTGGTTTGGTTTCTTTGATTGGGTTGTTTTTGTTTTGAAGAGTCTCACTATGTAGCCCTGGGTGGCCTGGAACTCGAAAAGTAGACCAAGTTGGCCCTGAACCATCCGGAGTTAGGCATTATACCCAGCTAGGGAGGTGAGAGTTTTGTTTTGTTTTAGGTTGTTTTTTATTTTGGTTTTTTTCTTTCGTTTTCTCTGGCTCTGTGAGGGGTGGAACTCAGGGTCTCTTACTTGCTAGACAATTTTAGCACACACGCAAACACCCCCATTAGGGTAAGTACTGTGATCCTAATAATTCTTCACTCTTTGTATGATTGACCTAAGACAGTAGGCTTTTATTCTGTTTTTCCATTTTCATCTATTGCAAGTAAGTTCAAATTGTTTGTTTGTTTGTTTGTGGGTTTTTTGTTGGTGGGTTTTGTTGTTTTGCTTTTTTTTATTATTTTGGGGGGTTGTTTGTTTGTTTTGTCTGGTTGTTGGTTTTGGTTTTTTGAAACAGGTTTCTCAGTGTAGCCTTGGCCCGGACTCACAGAGATCCTCCCACCTCCTTCTCCCCAAGTGCTGGGATTAAAGGCTTGTTCTTTTGAACCTTTTTTTTCCTTGAAAGTTTCACAAGCAGGCTTCTCTCTCCAACCTGCAACCCCTCTCTCTGGTGTTTCCAGCCTCAGTGAATTGAGAGTGTCTATCTACATGCATCCTCTAGTCTGCTATAGGAAAACATCCCTGGATAAGCAGATCCAACGGCTGTTCCTCTATCAGGAATAATGGCACAGTTCTGGTGAGTTAGAAACAAGAGGATCAGGCCAGTCTACTCTACATAGGTAGTTACAGGGCAGCCAGGGATACATAGAGGCCTTGTCTCAAAAATTAATAAAAAAAATGTTTTAAAAGAACTATTATTTGGAACCTTAATCTTTGTATCACTCACTCACTTGTAAAATCCTTCTCAAGACTTAATCCATTTTCTTTATCAAATACACTACAGTTCTATGAGTAAAAGATTGTTTCAAATCTGATTAAATTTACCTCTTTTTAAAATAAAATTTATTGTAAAAAATAATTATCGTTCTTGAAATACACCATATCTGATGACAGGATCATTTTTCTAAGTACACAAAACCAAATATCTAGTAAGAGGTATGCCCCATTTAAGAATGGAATCTCAGCCAGGCATGCTGGTGCACGCCTGTAATCCCAGTGCTCTAGGAAGCAGAGGCAGGCGGATCTCTGTGACCTCAAGGCCAGCCTGGTCTAAAAAGTGAGTCCAGGACAGCCAAGAACTACAAAGACAAACCCTGTCTCAAAAAAAGAAAGAAAGAAAGTAGGGATGCAGAGATGGATCAGCAGTTAAGAACACTGGCTGTTCTTCCAGAGGACCAGTGTTCAATTCCCAGCACCCACATGGCAGCTCACAACTGTAATTACAGTTCCAAGGGATATGACACCATCTCAGACATAGATGCAGGCAGAACATAGATGCAGGCAGAACACCAATGCATATATAATTTAAAAAATAAATAAATTATTTTTAAAAGAAAAACTAGAATCTGTGTTCTATACAACATTCTCTCTGGAGAAAGCCAAACCCACTGTATGGAATGGACTACTCTTGATGTGTCTCTTCTCTGTTGATGACCAGTTTAACCCATATCACAACTTTTTTCTTGCCAGGTATAGTGGTACACACATTGTGTAATACCAGAAGCAAAACCATTGAAAGTTCAAGGCTAGCCCAGGGCTGCATAGGGTAATGTAATGTCTCTAAAAACAAACCAAAAAAATAATTAAAAAAAAAAAAAACTTTTGTGCAGGCAAGGTTCTTTAGGAGGTAAGGGCACTTGTCACCAAACCTAATGACCTGAGTTTGATTCCTAGAATCCACATGATGGAGAGAATGGACTGCCATAAGCTGTTCTCTGACCCTTAAGTGCATGCTGTGTGCTCCTGATCACACACACGCGCGTGCGCACACACACACACATACATACACACTTACTGTAACGGACTAAGTATCCTTTATACAACCACCACCATGCCTAGCCATATCCTGTTTTCAAAGACCTGGAACTCAAACTGGTTTCAAACTTGTGTGTCTTAGTGTGGGAATTGCAAGCATTCACTAACTATGCCTGGCTTATACTTGTATTCTTACAAAGGCATTCTCAATGAATAATTTGATACCTTAAAGCACATCCCTGTTGTTAGGTGTGGTGGTGCTCACCTTTAATCCTAGGACTTGGGAGACAGAGGCAGGTAAAGCTCTGAGACTGGCCAGAGTTCCAGGACTACACAGAGAAACCAGGTTTGTCTTGAAACACCACCACCCCCCCCAAAAAAAATAAAAATTCCCATAATACCAGCACTCAGGAGCTGAGGCAGGAAGATTTCAAGTGTAAGGGCTTTGAGGGCTTAATAGGAAGTTTGAGGCCAACTTAGCCTATATCTAAGACTATCTCTAAACAAAAACGGGGCCAGCAAGATGGATCAGTGAGTAAAGGCACTTTGATGCTAAATTTGACCTCAGTTCCACTCCCAGGACCCACATGGTTGAAGGAGAAAACCAACTCCCCAAAGTTATTTTCTGACTTTTATATATGTACCATAGCACACACACACATAAATACATACAAGTAAATGCAATTTTAAATTTTCAATAAACATAAAACTTTCACAACAGCTTGAGGCCAATGTAGTTCTATCCTCAAATCTTGCCTTTATTATGATAATCCTAGGGCTTGGAAAAATAAACATATTTTCCTTTTTGGGGGTTGGGACACAGAAGTCAAGTCTATGTGGTCCATGCTGGTCTAGAACTGACTGTAATAAACTAAGTAACTTCGAATTCACAGAAATCTACCTACTTCCACCTCTGAGGGCTAGGATCAAGGGCATGCACCACTACCACTACACATGGCTGATGGGTTGTTTTTTCAAATGAACAAGTCATCAATTTATTCTCACTCTAGTTTTAATAGTGTATATATACTATTATAGTGTATATATATATTATAGTATATATATATATTGAATTTTTAGTGATTTATTTTTATTTTATGTGCGTTAGTGTTTTACCTCCATGTGTGTCCATGTAAGGTTTCAGATCCCCTGGAACTGGAGTTACGGACATTTGTGAGCTGCTGCGTGGGTGCTGAAAATCGAACTTGGGTCCTCTGGAAGAGCAGCCCCTGTGTAATGTCATGTGAACATTAGATACTCTAATGTTCTCCTAACGTTATTCTAGTAGATTTATAGTATTGACAGGCTAGAAGAACATCTTAGATGGTACTCAAACCACAAGTATTTTTATATGTGGCATCTAAGAAAATCGTAATTGTTTTTCAGAATATAGAGATTTTCCTCAATCAACAACTTCGAATTTATTTATAGG
This sequence comes from Meriones unguiculatus, assembly GCF_030254825.1. Classification (NCBI taxonomy): domain Eukaryota; kingdom Metazoa; phylum Chordata; class Mammalia; order Rodentia; family Muridae; genus Meriones; species Meriones unguiculatus. The sequence goes on from NC_083362.1 coordinate 70,752,255, forward strand.
GCCTCCAAAGAATGTCCCACTCATCCAATACATCATATATAGAAACTAGGGAAATCTCAGTGACAACCACTTCTGCTCATGAAATATTCAGTCTGCTAGGAACAATAAATTTAGTGTTATCAACTTAACTCATTTTTTTTTCCTTAAAAAGACAAAAACCATGGGTCTCACTACTTAGCCCAGGCTGGCCTTAAACTCAAGGTCCTCCTGCTCCAGACTCCTGAGAGGTGGAGTTACAAGCAGGAGTCCTTCCTCCCAGTTAGTATAGTGCTCAGTGGATGCATCATTCAGTTAACAGTGTAGACACTTTAAAATCTGTGACTATAAGGGGGTGGCACACGCCTTGATCCCAGCACTTAGGGAGGCAGAGGAAGGCCCGATCTCTGTGAGTTCGAGGCCAGCCTGCTCTACAAAGCCAGTCCAGGACAGCCAACACTACACAGGGAAACCCTGCCTCCGTGACTACAAAAACAAACAAACAAAACAAAACAAAAAAAGCCTAGAAAATCACTTTATATATGGTTGAGGCTAATACATTTTGTCTTCTGGGACTAAAAGTATAGCTCATCATCACCAACATTCAAGTGCATACAAAAATTATATTTTTGTTTTGTTTTTGTTTTCTAAAAACTTCCTGACCACTCCACAAGGGGACCCAGAAAAATGGTTCTGTCCTTGCAGAGGACCAGGGTTCTACTCCCCACCCACACTGTATCTGACAACTGTCTGTAACTCCAATTTTAGATGGTCTGATGCCTTCTTGTGACCTCTTCAAACAGGCACACCCATGGTACATATGCATGTGGGCAAAACATTCAGACACATAAAACAAATATAAAAGAGGGAAAAGGGATTGGGGGATCTCTGTAGTGGATATGTAGCTCTGACTGTCCTAGAGCTCACTTTAATCTCTGAACTTGGGTTAAAGGCATGTGCCACCACATCCAGCTATTTATTTTATTAATTTATGTATATTAAGTATAGTAGTATTTACGTATGGTCCCTGGAATTACTGGTGGCTATGAGCCACTTCCATGGGTTCTGGAAATCAAACTCCACTTCATGGGTGCTGGGAATCAAACTCAGGTCCTCTAGAAGAGCAACAAGCATTCTTAACCACTGGGCCCATTAAGAAAAGAAATGTAGCCAGGTTTGGTGGTTCATGCCTTTAATCCCAGCACTCAGGAGGCAGAGGCAGATGGATCTCTGTGAGTTTAAGGCCAGACTGGTCTACAAAGGGAGTGCAGGACAGCCAGGGAAAAGAGGAAAAAGAGAAAGAAAGGAATGCAAAAGCGTGGAAGTGATGGTACATGCCTTTAATCATAGCACTCAGGAAGCAGAGGCAGGAGGATCTCTCTATGAGTTCAAGGACAGCCTGGTCTACAGAGCATATTTTATTTATTCTCAAATAGAAGTGTTGCTTAAGGTGGACAAAGCCAATGACTTAGACTTAATGTAGAAACTTTTAGAAATTACCACATCCTAAGGAAATAAGAGGTAGCAGATGCAGCTAGTAATGTAAGTGACCCTCTCAGGAGTACCAACATGTAATGGTCACTCCAGCAGATAAAAGGAGTTATCCAGGAAGTAGTCTTATTTATCATTTACTAAATCCTATCTAAAACTACAAAGACCTGAAGATCTAGGGAGATGGTTCAGTTGATAGCAGGATTACCTAGCTTTCACAAAGCCCAAGGTTTGATCCCTAACACCAAAAATACTGGGCTTAGCAGTATATACCAAAGGAGGTAGAGGCTGGAGGATCAAAAGTTCAGGGTCATCTTGGCAACATAGTTTTAGGCCAGCCTAAGCTACATGAGACACTGTTTCAACACCCAGGCCTAAAAAAAATAAAATAAAATAAAAACAACTAAAAGGTTATTTCTGCTTTGTTGATTGTGAGTCAAGTACAAAATAAGATAGGAGCTGGGGATGTGGCTTAATGGCAGTGTCCTTCACTGGGGAAAAACACAAAAACAAAGTAATCCACTGACTAGCTCAGTTTGGCCGCAAATAAAGGGATCTCTCTGCTAAATTGAAGTCATAGTGAAAGATTACACATTTTGGGAGGTAGATGGACACAGTTGACTTGATATGGGTTGTTTTTTCTAAGAGGACCCCAGGAGTCTGAGAATCATGCTCTTCTGGCCCTCAGGTACATAGGCTGTTTGCTTGTGTGTACTTTTTCCCTCATCCCTGTAAGAAGTCTGCTTATGTCCCAGCTCCAGTGTGCATTTTACCCACTGGATACCAGCCACAGCCCAGATGTCCCCACCTGCAAACTGCTGTCCAAACTGGAACTGTGCTGTCTGCAACTTGCCCAGCTCCTATCTTTTTTTGTGTGACCCTCTTAGCCTTTCCCCTTCTTCCCTGTAGCTAAGAACAACACTGAGCCCAGCTCTGTTCCATCCCATCCCTCACAGACTGTTTTGGTTTCACCAACTGGAGTCATTCATGTCTTCACCTGCTCTTCCCGACATGGAATAAATGCACCCTTTCCTACCCCACAGGTTGGGTCAGGTGTTTATAATAATAAACTGCATTATTCTTCTATTCCTCATACCTGATACAGTTTAGGTTGGTTCCCAACCCTGTGACACTTCAGGAAGTGCCTAATTAGAGTTGTGAAATGGCTTTTAATCAGAAATTTTAAATTCCTTTTAAGTGGCATAGGGCACTTTGGGGAGGAAGAGGGGTGACATGGTTCAACTGAAGCAATTAAACTCCTGGAAGTGTTCAGTGCTGTGCTGTGTGATAGCACAGTCACCCATAGGCTCCCCCGTCCTCACTCCAGTTTCCCGTAGCCCCTGCCCAGACCTCCCCAGCATCTCCTGCAGGTGAGTCGTTCATTTAGCACCTGTAGACACCTACTCAATCTGGCCTCACCCCATGTTGCCACATAATTATGTGGGGCAGTAGAGCACTTAATTGGGAGTCATTGAGTCACAGATCCTTTTGAGTCCTCCTGCTACCATACAAGCTCTTGACCTGGGGCAAAGCTCTTAATTTATCTGGGCCCCAGCTGCCTCATCAGCATACTAAGGTCGATAGATTTAAAATACCAGGAAGGTTGAGTGCATAGCTAAAATGTTCTTTCCTGTAGCAGTGGTGTTCGGTGTTCGAGCCTGGAGAAAGCACTCATTTTCCCCCCTTTAGAAGAACTGAATTGGCAAAGACTTTGTGTTGGTAGTTGTGTGGCCTCCTTCACCTACCTAATATTCCATCTTTTTTCATCTGTGAAATGAGCAGTTCTGCCAGGCTGCTTTACAGGACAAAGAACCAAATAATATGGAAAAAGCACTCAGGGCCAGTGTTTCTCAATGGCAAGATTGGGGAATCCTGCATGAAACAAAATAATTTGCTTCATTCTGGAATTTGTCAAACTATAAAATCTTACCATGAAAAGAGGAATAATTTGGCTTGTAAAAGAGGATGATAATGTAAGAGGTAAATACGATGCAAGTTGTTACATGCCTGCATGAAGAGGACACAATGAAACCTATTGCTTTGCATAATGATATATGCTAATAAAAACAGAACAAAACCCTGTGTGTGTCATGAATCTCCAAGGGGATACTGAAACTGAAGCTTTTCTTCCCCAGTCATGTGACCCTGGAATCTCCTTCCCTGAGGCTCTTTAGGAGCTATAGTCTCTGAACTGCTCTTTGGAATATATCAGGAAATACCCAAGGAACCAACGTCACCTTTTCCATGAAAAGAACTGAAGTAACTCCTCAGTCATCTGCAGTGATTTTCTCTTCCTCATTTGTTTTCCCAGTTGTCTCATACCTCCACAAAAATACCAAGTGATGTCTTTATTGGTGTTGCATGAGAGTATGGATGAATTTAATGAACTGCTGTCTTGTTAATATTAACCTTCCTTTGTCAGATTTCCAGGTATATAATTTTACTAGGAGATAGTGTCAAAATCATACATTTTATTTTCTTAGACTTCTAGGCATTTATTTTTCTCGGTTATCTTATTTATTTATTTATTTTGGTTTTTTTTTTTTTTTTTTTTTTTTTTTTTTTTTTTTTTTTTTTGGTGAGTCCAGGACAGCCAAGGCTACACAGAGAAACCCTGTCTGGGATAAGGGGCTTATTTTTGTCAAGTGTGGTAGTGCATGCCTTTAATCCCAGCACTTTGGGAGGCAGACACAGGAAAATCTGAGTCCAGCTTAGTCTACAGAGCAAGTTCCAGGATAGCCAGGGCTATACAGAGAAACCCTGTCTTGAAAAAACAAAAATATAGGTCACAGAGGAGGACTTTGCAGCCAGTCCTGAAGATACCTGATAAAACAGGGTCAGATGAAAGGGGAGGAGATCCTCCCCAATCAGTGGACTTGGAAAGGGGCAGGGAGGAGATGAGGGAGGGAGGAAGGGTAGGATTGGGAGGGAATGAGGGAGCGGGATACAGCTGGGATACAGAGTTAATAAAATGTAACTAATAATAAAAATAAAATAAAATAAATATTGGGCTCAGGACAGACAAAAAAGAAAAACCAAAAATAAGTAAAAAGGAAGACTTTTATTTTATGATCTCCATGTATGCCTGTGTACCATATGTGTGTCTGGTTCCCTTTGAGACCAGAAGGCAACTCCTGATGCTCAGTACTGGAGTTACAGGCAGTTGTGAACCACCATAAGATGGGAATCAAACCTGGGACCTTCATGAGCACAGCAAGTGACCCTAACCACTAAGTGAGCCATCCCTTCAGCCCTGTTTCTTTACGAGAAGTCTCACCGTGAATGTACTTGCTGCAAGTCTTGGACATCTGATCCTCCTGCTTCCACCTAAGTGCTGGGATTACCATGACTGTATCCACTCTAAATCTTCTTCCTTGCTGTATTTAGTACCTTAGCAAAGATTTCCACTAACATTTCAAAGAGAAATGATTATTTGTAGACTTATGGGAAAGCTTTTAATACTTCATCATAAAATGTTTGGGTTTCATGTAGGTTTTTGTTGTTTTTCCCTTAAGACAGGATCTGACTATGTAGCCCACAAAGGCCTTTGGTATTTTTTCCTTTTTTTTTTTTTTAAATAATTTATTCATTTTCATTTTATGTGAATTTGTGTTTTGCCTATATGTATGTCTGTGTGAGGGTGTCAGAACTTGGAGTCGCAGACAGTTGTGAGCTGTCATGTGGGTGCTGGGAGTCGAACTAGGGTCCTCTGGAAGAGCAGAGCTCTTCCCTACTGAGCCATCTCTCTACCCCCTTTCCCTTTATTCTTCATAGTGTGCATGAGTGCATATGATGTGTGTGTGCATGATCATATATTTGTGTAGGGAGTGGTGCACATATTCCAGCACACCTACTTGGAGGCCAGAGAACAATGTTTTGTGTGTTTTTGGTTTGTTTAGGGTTTTTTTGGTTTGGTTTGGTTTTGGGATAGGGTCTGTAGTCCTAGCTGTCATGGAACTCATTCTGTAGACCAGGCTGGCCTCTAACTCAGAGCTCTGCCTGCTTCTGCTTCCCAGAATGCTAGGACAGCTTTTTTTTTTTTTTTTTTTTTTTTTTTTTTGAGCCCTTTCTCTCCTTTCTTTACTTAGTTCAAGGGATCCAATTCAGGTTGTCATCTTTCACAGTAACCACTTTGCCTACGGGCCATCTCACAACCTTGACCTTATCATTTCAAAACTAAATCAGCCAGAGTTGGTGGTAGGCATATTGACACAAGCCTCAAAAGCCAGCACTAGGGAGGTAAAAGAAGGAACATCAGGCCCTCTGGCCCACATACAAACCAACCAGGAAGGGTGGCACACACCTGTAATCCATCATTTAGGAGGCTGAGACAGGATTAAGCTGAGCATGTGCCAGGCTACCTGAGCTAAGCCTTGAAAACAACAATAATAATAAAGCCAGGAGGTGGTGGCGCACACCTCTGATCCAAGCGCTCAGGAGGCAGAGGCAGGTAGATCTCTGCCAGAGCTGTTACACAGAGAAAGACTGTCTCGAAAAACCAATCATCATCATAACAACAATAATAAAACTACAGGATAATGTTTTTTCACTGGGGGAAAAAATTGAGCCTGAACCAGGCATATAAGAAAGACAGTGTTACATAGGGGACTAAAGCGGGTGTTTCCCTTGATATCAGGAGTTTGAGACTAGCCTGTACAACACAGCAGGACTCCATCTCAGGGAGAAGGAAAGAACAGGAAAAAAGGAAGCAGTTGGGGGAGAGTCGTAATAGCTAAATTCATAGAATGTTTGCCTACTTCAATCCCCAACACCTTCCAAAGGTAGGCATAATGGCACATGCCTGTAATCCAGCACTCTGAAGGTAGAGACGAGGACCGGAATTTCAGAGTCATCCTCAGCTACATAGCAAATTCAACACCAACCCAGGTTCAGGAGAACCTATCTAAAAAAAAAAAAAGCGAAGGAAACAGGGTTGGGAAAGAGAATGGAAAAAAAAAAATAAGTGGAAGAATAAATAGAGACTGAGACACTCCAGGTTGAGAAAAGACAAGAGTTTCCTTGCATGCTTGCTGCATCCAAAGTCCAGGTCCATGTCATCAGTCCAAAGCTCCTTCCCCCCAGGCAGCTTGCAGTCCACTGGATAGACAGACACAGCAGGGTGCTATGTGCAGCAAAGACATAAGCCAGGACTACAAAGTGGACAGCGAGATAAAGAGGACTCACTAAGACAGGGTGGTAGCTGGAAAAAACAAAACGGAAGACATGAAATCCTAAATGAAAACACTAAAGCTGAAAGACAGAAGGAAGATCAGAGGTCATTCTGACTCCAGTGAGAAATGCTGCTGTGGTGGAATATAAAGCCCTGAGGAACAGATTTAAGAGGTGTCAGGGAAATCAAGAATCAGAAGTAGATTCTAATCTAGGTGAGGTGGTGTACACCTTTAGTCCCAGTACTTGGAGAGACAGAGGCAGACGGATCTCTTCGAGTTCGAAACCAGCCTGGTCCAGGACAGCCAAGGCTACGCAGAGGAACCCTGTCTCAAAAAAAAAAGAAAAGAAAAAGAAAAAAAAAAAGAAAAGAAAGCAGCAAAGAAATCAATCATGGCAGGATAGGATGGCCGCAGGCACATATGGCAATAGGACCAGAAAGCTAAGATCTCACATCTTAAGCCACAAGCATGATGAAGAGGGAGTAATCTAGAAATAGTGTGAGTCTGTATAACCTCAAAGCCCACCACCAGGAGTGATCTGCTAGTGGCTTCCTATCACCATGAGGATCAACTCCAGCACGTAGAGAAAAGGAGCCAACAAGAAAAAAGGCTGGGTCTCTGTTATCTTTTGAGATTCCAGAACCAACCAGCTAGGTTGTAAACAAGCCAGTAAGGTTTTTCCCCCCCTTTAAAGGAGGTTGAGAGAGTTTTCTATCACAACAGAGCTTCCTAACTTTCTTAAAGTTTAGGTCAAATGGCCAACCTGAAGCTAGGCATGGTGATACATGCCAATGCCAATAGATCTTAGCATTTCGAGGCTGAGATGTGAGAAATGCTTTGAATCTGAGCCAAGCTATATAGGAAGGCCCTGTCAGAAAAAAAAAAAAAAAAAACATGTAGGCAGTGGTAGCACACACTTTTAATCCCAGCACTCAGGAGACAGAGGCAGGTAGATCTCTGTGAGTTTAAGGCCAGCCTGGTATACAAAGCAAGTCCAGGACAGCCAAGGCTACATGGAAAAACCCTGTCTGGAGGGAGGAAAAAAAAAGCACAGTAAATGGCCATCCTCTTCTGATCAGTCATTGCTGGAACACCAAACCAACTATCCCTCGAAGAGGCAGAAGAACCCAACTCATCTGAAAAACTAGGGGTGCCTGAGTCAGCTTGATCTACACAGCAAGTTCCAAGACAGCCAGAGCTGTTACACAGAGAAACCCTATCTCAAAAAGCAAAACAAAGAAACAAACAAACAAAAAAAAAACACATTTTAATTTTTTTAAATGCTTAGCAGCTGTGGGTTTTTTCATATTTTTTTTCTTTATTAAGACTAGGTGCCTGGGAACAAGCCATTTGAAGTTCAACATTTTGGGGATATAAAAAGGACAAGCAAGACAAAGTTGAAAAGTAAGTCACAATGGGTGTGGTCCTGAGACCCACTAGATAGCTACTCCCCCAAAGTGACATAAACAAACACTTTGAAAACCTTCTGTATTAGTTATTTTTCTGTTGCTGTGATAAACTATGACCAAGGCAACTGATAAAAGAAAGCAGTTAATTTGACCTACAGTTCCAGAGGGTTGGCGGCATGAAGAGCTCACATCTGGAACGACAGACATTACTCGGGCAAAGAGCAAGCGGCAGAGGGCAAGCGCTAGTGGGAATGGCGCCAGCCCTTTAAAACCTCAAAGCGGTTTTCAAAACGTGACCCCCTCCTCCAACAAGGCCTCACCCCGTAATCTTTCCCTAGTGCTGAGACCCTTAACACAGTTCCTCATGTAGTGACCCCAACCATTAATTATCTTCATTGCTACTTCATAATTGTAATTTTTGCTACTGTTATGAAACAAATATCTGATATGCAGGATATCTGATACGTGACCATCTGAAAGGGTCCTTCAAACCCCCCAGAAGGAGTGACCCGCAGTTTGAGAATCGCTGCCATAGAAGTTCCACTAACTGGAGAGCAAGTATTCAAATGTGTGAGCTTATGGGGTCCATTCTCATTCAAACCGCCACACCTTCAAAGAGAGGTATTCTGGGACCTCAACACTTTTCATGCCTTGCTGCAAGCACTGTGGCCATACCTGTACTTGAACCTTCACATACTACACTGCTGAAAGAGGCAGCACCCAAGATCCAGTCATCAAAACCTTGAAAACAGCAGCATGCATTGCATTAGCAGCCCATACAGGGCAGGATAAATCTGGATGAGATCATACCCATCTACCTACCCACCCCAGGTGCTCATCACATTCTTTGGAGATTCGTCAGCTTTAAAAGGAGCAGCATTTGAGAATGAAAGTGAAATGTACTCTAAAAGCAAGGAAGCAGAAGAAGTATTTGTGTAGACAGTTCACCAAGTTTCCTTCTACATTAAAATACTTGCATACGCTGGACATGGTGGCACAAACCTTAATCCAGCACTTGAGAGGCAGAGGCAAATGGATCTCTGAGTTAAAGGACACCATGGTCTATATAGTGAGTTCCAGGATAACCACAGCTCAAAAAAAAAAAAAAATCACTAATAATATACTTGCATTTGAGCCGGACAATGGTGGTACATGTCGTTAATCCCAGTTCTCGGGAGGCAGATCTCTGAGAAACCCTGTACCCCCACAAAAAAAGAAAGAAAAAGATAGTCAAGATCACTTTCTAGCCTCCTCACATGCCTGTACACCTGCACATACCCACCTGGAAAGAAAAAAACTGTGATTAGGAAGAAGTACAATGGTAGAGCCCTTTCCTAAAACACTAAGGTCCTGGGACCAGTCCACCAGCACAAAAACTTGAAAGTTAAAAAAAGAAAAAAAGTGATTGCTTCATAGACCTTCAGAAAGAAATAGGCTCAAAATATAAAGAGCCTAGAACAGAAGGTCTTTATATTCAGCTATTATATATAATATGCATCACATTAGCTCAGTTGGCAGAATGCTTTACCAGCGTGCAGAAAGCCCCAGGTTCAACCTCCCCACCCCCCGCCCCACACTATGTGAAACCAGGCATAATGGTGCATGCCTGTAATCCCTAAGGAGTGGAGGGAGGAGAACCAGGTGTTCAGGGCAGGCTGGGGTCCTAAGCTTATGTCAAAAACAAAAATAGAATTAAGGGAGCTATGCATTCAATCCTACTTACAGAGTCTACAGTTCTCAAGTTGCCCACTTACTAAGATGTATTTGTAACCCCAAATCATGACAGGGCTTTCCCAATCATTTCAGAAAGGATCACATACAGATTGTTTTCCCAGCTGAAGTCCAACAAGGATCCTTAGTGGTGGTGGTGGGGCTGCTACTGCTGCTTGCTTCAATTCTCAGATGCTGATCAACACCTTCATCATGCTCTGTTCCGTACCACATCTTGGGCTTTGTGGTTGTTGATAATCTGGCTATTTAGCAAGACCTCCAAATTAGTCCTGAGTTATGTCCAGTTTCTCAAGCACAGGAAGCTTGTAGTGAGCCCTAGGGATAATAACACCTGTTACATAAAAGCTGCTTTGGGGTATGAATTGTAGTGGCTGGCTACTACAATTGGGTTGGGTTTTGTTTGTTTGAATTTTTCTGATTATAAGTGATTTGTTTGTGAGGCAGAGTTCTCCTGTAGCTCCACACTGGTCTAGAACTCCATCAGAGCAGATGTCCTTGAACGCTCCCACCTCCACTTCCCAAGTGCTGGCATTGCCCTGTGGCACCAGGACCTGCATAAATGGCCATTGAGTCAACAGTATGTAATCTATGTAGTATCTAAATAGATGCAAACATGAAACAAGCTGGTGGGTGAAAGAGATGGCGACCAGAGGCTTGTTGAGACCTAGTCTGCACTTCCCTGGAACAGGGGGTTGGAAATGTGCTAATTCGGTGCCTGCAGTCCCCAGTCCCTTAGTAGAGACTGCAGTGAGCATGCTGACCAAGCGCAGGCTTCTGGGGGACCTCTGCTCAGTTTTACTTCTGAAGTCACTGGCCCCATCTGGTTCCTCACTAGCCTCTCACTGAGCACTGGTCTAATAGTCTACAAAGTCTCTGTTCTAACCACACTTTTTTTTTTTTTTTTTTTGCTGCTGTTCTGTCCAAAATGCATTCCCCTCACTGCCCTTTCCTACGTCTGGTCTACCTACATACCGTTGTGATAAAAATCACAAGGATGGGCACATGACCCAAGGCCTCCAAGAAACTGCATTGTTAGTTTCGACTGAACCAATAGGGTCAGCCTTTCAACCTCAGTTGCTGTTTGTGTGCGGTGATGGGAATTAAACACCCCTTCAACCCCACCCCTCACCCTGAAAGACTTCACTCACCTTGCTAGGCAAGTACTTTGCTAGCTTCCCAGCCCCCTCAGTTTAATTGTCTGTGGTGCTCCTCAAGGCTTAGGCTCTGCAGTCAGAGATAAGGAGGCCTGCAACAGTGGACAACAAATTAGAAAGGCTGATTTTCAGATGTTATCAGATGTTACCTCTGGGTCCTGGAGTGCCTGAAGGCAGCCACAGCACTGACCTCTCAAGTTAAAATAGGGCAAGAATGTTCCCTCAAAAGCTGTGGGATTGAGTTTCTCTCTTTAGGCCAGTGGCCCTAAGTTAATGCACCCAGGCTTTTCTGCTGTCTCAAATGCACTGTAGCTATAACGTAAACCCTATTTGTTCCTGATTTTGTTAAAAATTTACTGTGTTTGGATTTCCAGTGTATTTATTATTTCCTAAGATATTTTATATATTTCAGTTTGCAATAACTCTTCTGCGACTTCATGAACTTTTCAGCTAAGAGCAAATGTGTGGTCATTTCTGTTTTGGACAGAGGGAGAAATGAGAATGACAAGATGAACAGGAAGTAACACAGGAACAAAAATGGTACAGCATAGCCCTAGCCTGGGAACGAGAAGGCAGAGAGGTGGAGCCCTGGGACATGCAGCATCCAGGTGCTTTGAGGATGGTCACAGGTAGAAGGTCTCGGGGCAGCAAGATGGCTCAGCAAGTCAAGGTCCTTGTCACCATGCCTGTCAACCTGAGTAAGATTCCTCAGGACCCATGTGGTGGAATGAGAGAATGTGCTCCTACAAGTTGCCCTTTGACCTCCACATCTGCATGACATCACATGTACACACACACAACTTATTTATTTATTTACTTATTTACTTCTTTTTTTTCAAGGCAGGGTTTCTCTGTGTAGCCTTGGTTGTCCTGGAATCACTTTGTAGACCAGGCTGGCCTCGAACTCAGAGATCTGCCTGCCTCTGCCTCTGGGAATGCTGAGATTATGGGCATGCACCATCATACCCGGCTCATACACATTAATTGATTGATTGTTTAAAAACTGTTTATGGGCTGGAGAGATGGCTCAGAGGTTAGAGCACTGCTTGCTTTTCCAGAGCTCATGAATTCAATTCCCAGCAACCACATGGTGGCTCACAACCATCTATAATGAAATCTAGTGCCCTCTTCTGTCTGGTGTTCAGATGTACATGCAGGCAGATCTTTGTATACATAATGAAATAAATAAATCTTTAAAAAAATATAAATAAATAAATAAGTGTTTAAAGCCAAAAAAGGGGAGGGGGGCTTGTCAGCATTCAGGAGGATTACAGGAGGATTACAGGAGGATTACAGGGCTGAGTACAGATTACTTTACACAGTGAGTTGAAGGCCAGCTATTGCTACAGAAAGACCTTACCTCAATGAAACTTTTTTTATTTTTTTTAAAGCCAAGCATCAGGGCAGGAGAAGTGGCCCCAGTGAATAAAGCACTGGCTGCTCTTCCAGAGGACCGGGGTTCAATTCCTAGTACCCACATGGCAGCTCACAGGCAGCTATGACTCCAGTTCCAGGAGATCCAATAGCCTCCTCCTGCCTCAGTAAACACCAGGCATGCACATGGTACACACAGGAGGGACTGAAGAGATAACTCAGTGATTAGAAGCCTGTAGTGCTCTTCCAGAAGACCTGAATCCAGTTCCCAGCACTCATGTCAGATAGCTCACAACTCCCCATAACTCTACCCCCAGGGGATACAATGACTCTGGCCTCCACAGACCTCTGGACTCAGGTACATGCACACACATCCATATATAAATAATAAAATAAATACAGGTGTGGTGGCACACACCCATACTCCCAGCACTCAGGAAGCACAGGAAGGTGGATCTCTGTGAGTTCACCTCAGCCAGCCTGCTCTACATCCAGGCCAGCCAGGATGACATAATTGAGGCCCTGTCTCATAATAAAATAAAATTGGTGATTCTCAGAGAAAGTTACCCCCATTTTCTTGAGTGTATCTTTCTTTATGATGGAAAGATAGCTCAGGGTATAAGAGCACTTGATCTGAGTTCATTTTCTACTACCCACATTAAGCGCCTAACAGTTGCTTTTAACTGTTGATTTTTATTAATTGTATCATTCATTTGTGAGCGAATGTATGTGTAGCTGTGTGTGCAGGATGACAGGCTTGCTAAGCGGTGAGCTAAGAACACTGCTCTAGAGCCAGATATGGTGGCGCACTTCTATAATCCCAGCACTGGGTGAGGCAGAGGCAGGGGGATCTCTGTGAGCATTGAAAACCTCGTACCTCCTGGGGTACCCGCAGGCAGGTGTACATACCCATACACAGACACACACATAATTATTTTCAACAACAAAAAATATTTTGAATCTGGGCACGGTGGCACGTGCCTTTTTGATCCCAGCACTCAGGAAGAAGAGGCAGGCAGAGCTCAGTGAGTTCAAAGCTAGCCTGATCTACAAAGCCAGTACTGGACAGCCAGTGCTATTGGTATCTTCAAAAACCAAACAAAGCGAAACAAAAATTATTGTTTTGAGACAGAGTATTTCTGTGAATTCTTGGATGGCCTGGAATTGTCTATGTAGGCCGGATTGGCCTCAAACTCACAGAGATCTGCCTGCCTATGCCTTCAGAGAACCAGGATTAAAGACATGCTCTACTGGGCCCAATCCATTTTTTTTTTCCAATCTGCCTTTCTGAGTGCTTCTTTGCTTTTCTTAACCCTCTTTTTTTAAATATTACATTAAATATTTTTGGGCTGGATTGATGGTTCAGTGGTTAAGAGCCCATACTGCCCTTTTAGAGGGTCCAAGGCAGTTCCTAACACCCACATTGATTTACAACTGCCTGATAAATGCAGTCCCAAGGGATCTGACCCCTCTGGCCTCCAAGAATACCAGTACACATGTGGCATACACAGATCATGTGTATACATGATTTAAAAATAATGAAGTATTTAAATAATGCGATTTCAGGAGCTAGAGAGTTGTCTCAACAGTTAAGGGCACTGGCTGTTCTTCCAGAGAACCCAGGTTCAATTCCCAGCACCCACATGGGAGCTCACAGCTGCCTGTGACTCCAGGATCTGACACCCTCATACAGACATACATGCAGGCAAAATCCAAATGCATGTAGATAGATGATAGATAGAATGCAATTTCAAAGGTTGGAGAGATGACTCAGCAGATAAAAGCACTTGCTACCACAGTTATGAGGACCAGTGTCCTTTTTTGTTTTTCTTTTTGTTTTGTTGGGTTTTAGTTTTTCAAGACAGGGCTTGTCTGTGTAGTCTTGCTTGTCCTGGACTCACTTTGTAGACAGGCTGGCCTTGAACTCACAGAGATCCCCCTGCCTCTGCCTTACTCAGTGCTGGGATTATAGGAGTGTCATCCTGCACACACAGCTACACATACATCCACTCACTAATTAATAAACAAAAATCAACAGGTTCTTTCCCCATGTGACTACTGTCTCTTGAATTCACAGAACCTCTGCCTTCACTTGGGCCACTCTTCTACTGGGAATACCCTCTCTCTCATCTTTACTTAGCGATCCATCCAGTTCTCAGATTCAGATGGGCCCATCTCTGCCAGGGAACCCCTTATATGGACCTTTCTCAGGGAAGAGTGTGAGGAGAAAGCTTAGGAAATAAGTACACAAATAAGGATCAGCTGCAATATTTCCATCCTAACCATCCAGCAGACTCCTGAATGAAGGCAGCCCACACAGGGTCATGAAAGGGGGAGCAAATGAACATTCGGATATATGACAAGACACTGCAGCAAATCCATCTTGACAGGATCAGCAGCAGGCAACATCCGTTTCTTGGTATATCAGTGAGACGAATATGGGCAGAACATTCCCTTCCTAGCAAATGGTGGATGAGTACTGGCCGTTTAAAAAGCTGTACAGAATAAAGGCCATAAGGGTCTACAGTGGTCCATGTTCCGCTGGGACCGGTTGTCTAGCAGCTCTTAGAGTGCGGGTACAGTGTGAATTCAGTTAATAGTCGTTTACTTGATTTTTCTTCTTATTATTTTCTTCTTTTTTTTTTTTTTTTTTTTTTTTTTTGGACAGGGCTTCTCTGTGCAGCCCCGGCTGTCCTGGAACTCACTTTGTAGACCAGGCTGGCCTTGAACTCAGAGATCCTCCAACCTCTGCCTCTACCTTCCAGGTGCTGGGACTAAAGTCATGTGCCACCACCACCCAGCATAATTGTAAATCTTATTTGTTAATTCTGTTTTATATTGTTTTGTTTTGTTTTTCCCTCTGTACCTTATTTTCCACCCCATACTAAGGATTGAGCCCAGAGTCTCAGCACATTAGGCAAATACTCTACCACTGAACTGTTTCCCGAGCTCCTGCTGTATCATTTTTATTATATTTATTTATTCATTTTGTGTGTGGGTGGGTTATGTGTGAAGGTCGGAAGACAATTCCTTGGGTTTTTCTTTGTTTGTTAATTATTTATTTTTATTTTATGTGCATTGGTGTTTTACCTGCATATGTGTCTGTGCATGTTAGATCTTGGAATTATAGACAGCTGTAGCTGCCATGTGGGTGCTGGGAATTGAACCCAGGTCCTCTGGAAAAGCATTCAGTGCTCTTAACCACTGAGCCATCTCTGTAGCCCCAGAAGACAATTCTTAAGAACTGGTCGCCAGACTTGGTGGTGCAAACCTGTAATCCCAGCATTTGGGGAAGAGGTGGGCAGATCTCTGTGAGTTCAAGGCCAGCCTGATCTACAAATCAAGTCCAGGACAGCCAAGGCTTCGCAGAAAATCCCTCTCCAAAACAAAAAAAAAAAAAAAACAAAAGGAAAGAAAGAAAGAAGAAAAATTGATTCTCTCCTTCCACCATTTGGATCCAGGAATCAAACCTGGGTCATCAGGCTTGGCAAGAAGCACTTTGTACCTGCTGATGCATCTCATTGGCCTTGTAACATTGCTATAGAAACAACACAAAGCAAGTGGGTGCAGAAGTATTTTATACAAGGGTGTAACAGCAGGTTCTGAATCACCCATTGTGGAGCTGCTCCATATTTTCCAGATTCAGACTTAGGGAGCAGGACTAACTCTAGGAGGCAGGGATCCATTTCAGCTGTCACTGAATTGTGGTAATACGTGTGACACTTCTGATGATGCTCAATGAGGGGCAGGAAAAGAGCAGGAACTAGTCTGAGTGAACGCTGAGGAAAGATGGGCAGAGATCTCTGCAGGACCTTGCATAGCACGCCAGGGTATTGGCCTTGGGAAGAACAAATAAAGATCTCATTCACACTGGCATTTCTGGAAGAGGCTTTGGGCTATGTAAGGATGGATTGGCTCACCACCATTGAGGGGTCAATCTCCTGAAGTTTGGACCCTTTTCTCCGGGGTACCATGGAGAAGAAAGGAACGGCAAGTAACATGATAAGATGTGAAACCAGTAGAATTTGGTCATGAACCTGATATTACAGGATGACAGGAAGTGAGAGCATCTAGAATGACTCAGCAAGTGCCACCAGCATGAGGAATGCAGGAAGAAGGAGAGGTCTGTTTCTGTTCTTAGGGTTGAACCTAAAATGCTTGTGGATTACACAGGTAGGGATATGCCTTAAGCAGCCAGTGGTTTACAGGGACTCCAGGGACTAAGAATGAAGAGCCAAATTGGGTGGTGGTGGCACATGCCTTTGAGTCCAGCACTTGGGAGGGAGGCAGAGGCAGGTGGATCTCTGTGAGTTCAAGGCCAGCCTGGTCTACAAAAGTGAGTCCAGGACAGCCACAGCTGTTACACAGAGAAACCCTATCTGGGGGGAGGGGTAGAGCGAAACGCTAAACTGGGCAGTGGTGGTGAACACCTTTGATCCCAGCACTCAGGAGGCAGAGGCAGGCATACCTCTGAGGTCAAGGCCAACCTGGTCTACAGAGTAAGTTCTAGGACAGCCAGGGATACACAAAGAAACCTTGTCACACAAATAGATGGATGGATGGATGGATGGATGGATGGATGGATGGATGGATGGCTAGCTAGATGGATGGATAAATAAATAAATAGAAACACATAAATGAATGAAACAGGGCAGAAGAGATGGTTCAATGGTTAAGAGCATTGGCTGCTCTTTCAAAGGACCCTGGATCAATTCCCAGCACTCACATGGCAGCTCACAACTTCTGTAACTCTAGTTCCAAGTGATCTGACACACTCACACAGACATACATGTAGGCAAAACACCAATGCACATAAATAAATAATAAATCTTTTTTTTTTTTTTAAAGTAAAGACTAGAACAAACAAAAGTCTAGACTTTGACTCAGCAGTGTGAAAGTCCTGGATGACATTACCAAAGCATGGAAAGCAGCTAAAGATAGAACTCTCCAGCTGAAGAGCAAGGCAGGACCAGGAGGCAGCTCAACAGTAAAGTGCTTGTCTGGCATGTGTGAGGCAAGTACAAACAAGTCAAGGCAGAAAGAGACTTCAGTAGCCACATTTGGATGTCCTTGTTGGGCTGGGGAGTCGCTGAACTGATACTAATGTCAGACACTATACAAGTTGTATAAGGATTGGTTAGAGTTCAGTCTCTCTCCTAATAAATGATAAAATGTATCTGTAGCAGGAAACGATCTTGGTTAAAACATGGGAAATAAAGGTTTCTTTTGTAAGAAGTCGATAGGAATGTGACTGGATACATTCTGGTACATTCTGCATGTGGCAGAAACCATTAATTGTCCCCAGTAACTATTTCTCCTCTTTAATAATGAAAAGCTACCTGATTTGTAGCTGAACAAAGGGACTTCAGAAAGAAAAAGAAAAAAGAAAAAGCAACATTTCTAACCCCTACCCTGTAGATACATGTAGCTACATAGCCAAATTTTAGCCATGGAATAAAAAGGAGCCCCAGGGATGTCCAAATTTACCCTATAGCCCTTGGATTACAAGCATGAGTGGCCATCCTTTGCCAGAGTTGGGTGCTAGGGTCCAATTCTAGTCTTCATGCTTGCACATCGAACTCTTTTTGAAAAATGTATTTTATTATATTGTTAATCTATGTGCCTGGATGAGGGATGGATTGTACCACAGCATGCATGTGAGGTCACAGGACAATTTGGGGGAGTCTATTCATTCCTACCTTAAGGATCCTAAGCACTGAGTTTAGAGTACGAACATATCTGCTTGTAGCAGATATGTTTACCTACTGAACCATCTCAGTGGGCCTCAGTAAGCACTCTTTTTTTTTTTTTTTAAGATTTGTTTATTATGTATACAGTGTTCTGTCTGCATGTGTGCCTGCACAACAGAAGAGGGCAACAGATCTCATTATAGATGGTTGTGAGCCACCATGTGGTTGCTGGGAATGGAACTCAGAACCTCTGGAAGAGCAAACAGTGCTCTTAAACTCTGAGCCATCTCTCCAGCCCCAAGTAAGCACTCTTAATGCCTGAACCACCTCTCCAGTCCCTCCCTACCATAGCCCTTTTTGGTGAATGTATATTTTTATGTTTGTCTGATTTTTTGGAGACATGGTTTCTCTGTGTAACCCTGGTTGTCCTGGAATGCCTTTAATCCCAGCACCCAGGAGATAGAGACAGGTGGATGTCTAGAAGTTAGAGGTAGCTTGATTTATATTGTGAGTTCCATGTCAGCTAAGTGAGACAACTCGTATGAAAAGAAAGAAAAGGCCAGGCAGTGGTGGCCTTTAATCCCAGCACTCAAGAGGCAGAGGCAGGTGGATCTTTTTGAGTTTGAGACCAGCTTGGCCTACAGAGTGAGTTCCAGAACAGCCATGGCTAAACAGAGAAACCCTGTCTCTAAAAAGAAAAGAAAAGAAAAGAAAAAAACAAAAAAGAAAGATATGTTTGTATAATTAATTACAATAAAATAAAAATCACATTGTAAGATTTTAAGTAAATAAACTACTACTTTATTTTTTTTAAAGATTTATTTATTATTTATACAACATCCTGCCTGCACACTAGATCTTACTATAGATGGTTGTGAGCCACCATGTGTTTGCTGGGAATTGAACTCAGGACCTTTGGAAGAACAGTGAGTGTTCTTAACCTCTGAGCCATCTCTCCAGCCCCAAACTACTACTTTAAATTAAAAAAATAATAATAAACTACTACTATAGGCCCATTTATCTCAGTACTTACCAAATTTAGACTTGTATAACAATGTGGATTTGATTCCCAGCACTGTTAAATATTTTAAGTGATACTGTACAACACTAAGTGACCCCCACTTTCTTTGAGGGACTCCCCTCAAATAGTGAGTTTGATTAAAAGCCCCGCTGAGATCTTTTTTTTACCCTTTTTGAGGAATTTAATCCTTCTTTTTCATTACCACTTAAGAGAATCCCTTCTTCACTCTATCACACTGGCTTTCCCAGCCTCTTCCCTTCCTGCTCTTAGCATTTCCCAAAAGCAGAAAAGCTGCTGGCAAGGATGCTCTGGCCCTTTAATGTAGCCTGCTGGAAAGCAGGAGACATAGCTGAGTTATGGTCTGGATCTTTGGATCTATTTAATATGATTAAACTACTACATTCACTTACAATAGTCTTTTAATCATTCACAGACAAAAAGTGCTTCGTGCCAATGTAATAGGTGTCTCTTGTTCTTTTGTTTTTTAAGACAAGAGCTCACTCTGTAGCCCTGAAAGTCACAAGCTTCCCTTCCAGGCCTGTGTCCCCATACCTCACTTTTCACCACTCATTTTTTGTTTTGTTTTGGTTTTGTTTTTTTGAGACAGGGTTTCTCTGTGTAGCCTTGGCTGTTCTGGACTCTCTTTGTAGACGAGTCTGGTTTTGGCCTGCCTCTGCCTCCCCAAGTGCTGAGATTACAGACATGTACCATATTTTCTCCACTCTTAAGATTGCTCAGAATTTCTGATTTATTCTTTTTTTTAATTTTAAGATAACTAATTACCTGAATTACAGTAAAAATGAATGTGTTTACTTGTTTTATGCCCCCACTTCACTAGGGCTGTGGACTGAACCCAGGACCTCCTGCATGTTGTTGAGCTTTTGTCCTACCACTGAGCTACACATTCAGTCCAAATGAGTGTGTGAATATTAATATATTAACATAAGCTGGGCATGGTGGGGAACACCTGTAACCCAGAGTTTAGAAGAAAGGGATAAGAAGATCAAGAATCTAGAGCTACTATGAGTTTGAGGCCAGCCTGGTCTACAGAACTAGTTCTGGGCATCCAAGAGCTACACAGAGAAACACTATCTTGTGGGGGAAAAAGTGTTTGGAGCCAGCATGGATTACTAGAAGAGGAAAACCTGTGTCAAAAACAACAAAGCTGGGCATGGTGGCACATGCCTTTAATCCCAGCACTCAGGGAGGCAGAGGCAGGCAGAGATCTCTGTGAGTTCAAGACCAGTCAGGATAACCAAGGCTACACAGAGAAACCCTGTCTCCGTGTCTCAAACAAACAAACAAAAAAGCAACCAAAACCAACCAACCAAACAAACAAACAGAAAGACTCCCTAAAGCAGAAATACATTAATATTAAAAAAATTCTAAATGTATATGAAAGAAATACATTAATATTAAAAAAATTCTAAATGTATATGAACATAAACCTATATCTACACAATTAAAATACCAATTTTATACATAAATAAAGCGTTAACTTATTTGAACTGTAATGTCTGTCCTCATATTGATGAGGCCTACTACTTAGAAACCTTACTGTCATTTTAATCACTATAGTCTAATGGAAAAGTCTCTGACTTTTCTTGATTTGATTTCTTCCATTTATGGCTGTGTGCCATCAGATAAATCAGTGACTTAATTAATTCAGGAACTCAGGGCAGAATCACTTGTTGACTGTGCGCCCTTCACCACACTAGACTCTGCAGATAATGAAAGTAAGCCTTAAGAATGGGATGCTTTAGAGTCTTGCAGTGGAGCCCAAAAGATAAACAGTTCTCTGGGCTACTTGCCCACTGCAAAACTCTCCAGTACATACTGAGGAGTTTAATACAGCTTAGGCTGCTAAAATGCTGTACTGTGATTTGGAAAAGTTATTCTAGGCTGTCTATCTTACACACAGGTGAGGAGAAATTGGGAGGCAAAGAATCCCTGGGAAATTACCCTTGAAAACCTGGGAAAACAAAAGATGAGCACATGTAGGGGGTCAAATGATGCAAAGCAGTGAGAAAAACATCAGGGACCATTGTTCTGTGGGTAGAGGGCTTGCCTAACCTGGAGCCCTGTGGGTCGTTCTCGGAACTAAAGAAAACCAGATGTGGTGTCTTCATAGCATTCAGCAAGGGAAAGCAGAAGGATCAGAGTTCAAGGTCAGCCTACAATATTGAGTGGAAGGAAAGGTGGGAAGATCCTGGTTTGCAAAGGAAGTGTGAATGGAAGAGGAAGAGGGGGGTTAGATCGTTCTAAGAAACCTGCTCATTGGGCTGGAGAGATGGCTCAGTGGTTAAGAGCTCATGTTCTTGCAGATTCACTTCTCAGCACCCACACAGGGCTCACAACCATCTGTAACTCCAGTCCCAAGGGATTCAACACCTTTTTCTGATTTCTAAGGGCATTAGACTCACATGTGGTGTGTATGTATGTATGTATGTATGTATGTATGTATATAGCAGAGAAAGCTCTGATTAAGTGCTGAGTAAATGTGTATTTTGTTGGGGCTGGGGCCTGTGGAGGACTCCAAGACCAACCAGCCCATGAGAAGTTGACAAAACCATTTTGCCCATATGGGCCAGGCTCCAGAGAAATGGGGAATTTTCTCAGGAGCTGGAGTATGAGTGTTTGTGGATCAATGTGTCCAAATACTAGCAACTGTAGCTGCCTGCTCCTGTTTGTTTACAACCTGAGAGGCTTGCCTGCGGGGACCTCCTACTGAGACTACCTAATCCCCACACAACCCCAATCCCCATGTTATTCCTAATAAACATGCTGACGTTCCAGGCTGAGGCAGTAGCAGAATCCCACCTGAGCCTCACTTGTGTCTTTTCTCCATTCCCTCACCTCACCTCCCCTAGCAGGATTCCAGGACCCAAGGAAAGAAGGATGTGGCATACATACATGCAGACAAATACTCAGGAGACATAGGAAAATAAAATACATAAATCTTTTTGAAAACAACTTTAAAAAAAAAACAAACTTGTTTCTCAAAGAACAAATAGAAGTCTCAGCTTGTAGGGAAAATATGATCAAAGACTTCAGAGACTCTTTGGTATAAAGCCCAGAGGAATGGCTCCTACCTGTCATCAGTCCCAGGTAGTCAGGAGGGTAAGAAAGGAGTATCACCACAAATCTTGAAGCCAACCTGAGCTACAGAATGAGACCCAGTCTTAAAAACAGCCAATGGTCACATACAAACCATGCCATAAACATGGGAAAACATGTTTGTCTTCCTCCAGTGTCAGAATATTATTGAATAAAAAATTTACAAGGTTTAAAGGATCCAAAAACAGGAATTTGTCATAAAATCTGCCTTCCTGAGTAGCCTGGTCAAGGCAAATACAAATTCTTTATTCCAGTCTTAATTAATGATATTATCTCTTCATATCACACATCAAATAGCACACAGTCAGTATATTTTTCTGTATATATACACATATGTATGGGTTAGAGAATGAATACAAGCTAAAGAGGCTGCAGCAGCATTCAAGAGAATTAGAAGTGGACTGAGCCAGAGTCAAGTGCCAGGAGAGGGCTGATAGCAGAGCTGCTGGAGTCAGGTTTGTGAGCAAAGCTGCAGAACTCAGCCTCCAGTTAAAAGGCTTTAGTGGGTTTGGAGAGATGGCTCAGTGGTTAGGAGCACTGACTGCTCGTCCAGAGGACCCAGATTCAAATTACAGCACCTACATGGCAGCTCACGACTGTTGGTAATTCAAAGATCTGACACCCTCACATAGACATCCATGCTGGCAAAACACCAATGCACATAAAAGAAAGGTTAAATAAATTAATAATAAAAGGCTTTAGGAACAGGAAATTACAAATCAGGTTCAGGTGCAGATAGGAAGACAAGTAGACTGGTAGGAAGTTGAGTAGATTACATCAGCAGCAGGGCATGGAGCTGAGTCAGTCAGTTCTCCATTTGAGGCCCATGGCATCAAATACTAGAACCTGAGTTATAGCTGGTTGGAGCCACCATATGGTCACTGAGAACTGAACCTGGGTCCTCTAGAAGAGCAGCAAGTACTCTCAACTTCTGAGCTGTCTCTCCAGGCCCTGTGGTTAGAAAAGTGTGAGGATCATTTTCATTTGTTTTTATTTTATGTGTATGGGTATTTTGCCCATGTGAATGTGAAGTACATGTGTGTCTGGAACCAATGGAAGTCAGAAGATGGTGTGGGATTTCCTGGAACTAGAGTTACAGATGGTTACCGCGTGGGTGCTGGGAAATCAGACCCAGGTCCTCTGCCAGAAGAATACATACTCTCAACTGCTGAGCTATGTTGTGAGGATGTTTAAAGGCTGAAAGAAGGAGTTAGTGGAAGGAGGGGCAGACAGAGAGCAGAAGGGATGTGGTGCAGTGTATGCATTTTTGTATTAGACCTGTCTGTCACTGTTCACAGGAACACAGCTCCTTACCACATCTGCAGCTGCTTGGGTTCTTAGCTGCCTCCAGTCAAGCAAACCAGGGATTTGTGGCATCCATCAAGAAATTAATTCCAGGGCGAGCCAAAAATGAAGTAAGGTTGGATTTATGGGGGAGGGAGGGGACAGACTGGACAGGACAGGTGTGAGCCTCTTTAAGGGAGGCCTTTAAGTGGCTTTACAATGGGGCTATGTATTCTTGTGGCTTTCTGAATTATACCTCTAAAGGTTGCTAAGGACTCCCCCTTCTCTCTAGCATTGTCTAAAGAATGTAATTTATAACAAAGTTAAAAGCTAAGGAAATTTTCTCAGTAAACAGGTTGTAAAGAGGATTTATGAAGGGTGCTATTTAGGGTTAGGGAGGAGAGGAGAGTGCTGGAAACCTAAGGTTAGGTATCATTTCAGCCCTAAGTAAATGCAGCCTAATTATCATCTTTGACATCCTTGATTGAGGTGTCTCTAGAAACAGCACCATCTCATCTGTTGTGAGAGCAGTGTGTTTATTGCTTTTGATGATGCCTTTGGGGGAAATATAGATGGTCTCTGTGGCTTTAGGTCCTTCTCCGTGGAGTCCAAAGACTCCAGCCTTTCTCTGCGGTAAAGGCAGATCAACTTTCAGCCTCATTCTTTCCCCGCCTTTTCTCCCTATATCCTGTATCACCATAATACCCCCTCCACACACACACACACACACACACACACACACACACACACACACACACACACACATACACACACACACACACACACACACACACACACACACACATGCTTTGTTCCTGTCCCAGATATAGTTAAAATCATTTGCTGAGCGAGGTGTTAATCCCAGCACACAGGGATCTGAGACCAGAAAATCTGAGTTCAAGACCAACTTACTTTTCACATCCATGCCAAGGCTAGTGTGGGCTACAGGACATAGCAAAAGTCTATCTAAAATGATATTATTAGAGGTCTGTACCACCACATCTGGCTAAGGATTTCTTAAATGTTTGTGTGTTTGCCTGCATGACTGTTTACCACATGTATGCAGAACTTGCAGAAGCCAGAAGGTGTTGACTTCCTCAGAACTGGAGTTACAGGGTGTTGAGAGCAGTTTAATGTAGTGGGAGGAACCAGACCCTGGCCTTGTGTAGTAGCAGCCAGCGCTTCTTAAGCTCTGAGCGATCTCTCCAGCCTGATTTTAAAAAGATACTTTTAGTTACTTTTTACACTTAAGAGAGAGAAAGCTAAACAATAAAAACTGGATGGCTGCGGGCCCTGATTAGTTAGTGGCACTGGACAGGAATTCCTTCTAGTCTGGGGGTGGGGTGGGGTGTGTGTCCTAATTTTCTCTCTCAGATATTAGTGAGAACATAGGTAAACACAGCAACCCCTGCCAAACTATGACTCTACAGTAACCAGCCTTTACTTGAAGCTCACACTGCCAGAGCCAGGAAAAGCAGAATAGACAGGCCTAGGTTCCTGATGACAGCCTTCAACTACAGATCTTTCTGTGTCTGAGTCTTCCCTGGTAAGGTCCCATGGCAGCCTGGCAGAACTTTTGGCGCCGACAAAAGCATTCTTACAGTTCTGGGTTCATACGAAAGTGAAGTAGAAAAAATATTGACCTCTGTGGAGGTCAGAGGACAACTTTTAGAAGTCAGTTCTTTCCTTCCATCATAGGTTCTGGAATCAGATAGTGCTGGTACCTTCTCTGCTTTTACCTCATGTTGTGCCATTATGCCACAGGTCTAAACAAGGTTTTCTGTTCATTTTTATTTTTATTATTTATTTATTTATTTATTTATTTATTTATTTATTTATTTTTTGCATTGAAACTGTGTTTCATGTATCTCAGGCTGGCCTTGAACTCACTATGTAGCTCAGGGTGGCCTTTAACTTCTGATCTTCCTGCCTCTACTTCCCAGTGCTGCTGTTATTTAAGTCCTAGTTCTGGTTCCCAGATAATGTCTATAGAGAGTTACAGACTCTTGTTGTTGCTGCTTGAGTCAGGGTCTCTCTTTGTAGTCCTGGCTGCCCTGGAACTTCCAGACCGTTTATATGAAGCCAGGGAGGAAATATTTCGAGTTTATAGATCACCTACAGTCTGTGTTACATATTCCTTTTTGTTTTGTTTTCACAGTTTTCCTCTTTAAGTGTTTAGGAACCTGGGGCTGAGGAAATGGTTCACTGGGGAAAGCACTAGCCAAACAACCATGAAGACTTAGGGTCAGATTCCCAGAAACTATGTAAAAGGACATGGTAGCATGTATCTGTAAGCCCAGCGTTCCTACAGTGAGATGTAAGGCAGAGAAAAGGGAATTCTTGGAAGTTTGCAGGCCAGCATCTAAAAACATAAAAAGAACAGTAACAACAAAACCTGTTCTTTGGTAATGGGGTAATGCATATTAATATACATACATATTCTGTTGGCTGGAGTTTGTTAGCTCCTACAAACCCTGTGAGAGGAGACTGAGACTTGGAGGAAAAAGCATTGGTTTCTGGTTTAAAAATTAGGGTAGCACAGCCAGGTAGACATGTTCATAAGCCAAGAGATGTGGGCTGAGATATAAACTGTGAGTCATAGGCATACAGGAGACAAGGAAGGAGGCTCAGGGGTGGCTAACATCATGCTGGAGAGGCAGAGCTAGAACTGAGAGGGCCTTACCCCTCACCAGGACCAGACTGGAGGTCAAAGTCCTGAGCAGGTTGGCCGGGAATACGACAAGAAAGCCAGTTTGGATGCAGTGGCTTAAGAGCTCTGAGAGATTTATGTGCAGAGCCCCTGAGACATACAAACCAGCCTGAGCTTGAAAAGAACTCCTGACACCCTGCCTAATAGTGTAGGACTGGGAGACAGCCAAATGTTCCCGGCAGGAGCAGTGGCAGGCGAACACAAGTGCTGGTAGGCAGGCAAAAATAATACCTGAGGGGGGACACAGGCAGGGTGAACAGGAGAGATGGGGAAATCTGAGTGTGAGGCAGAGCGTTGATTTTTCCTCAGTGCTGGGGATGGGACCCAGGGCTGCTCACCTGCTAGCCAAGAACTTGCTCACTAGGCTACACTGCACTCTAGCCTCCTTAGGAATTTGCTTAGCAGCAGCTAGGAGCAAAAAATGAGAGCGGGACAAAAACAAAGCTCTCTGGCTGGATATGGTTGTGTGCACCTGTCATCCCAGCACTTAGGAAGGCTGAGGCAGGAAGCTCACCACCCTGAGCTACAGAGTGGGTTAGAGAGGTGCTGGTTCTTTCCAACTGGCTGAATGAAGGTCAAAAATGAACGAGAGTCTTCCAGATTTCTGCTTCTGGAGACTGGGATTGTGCTAGCCCTGAAACAAGGAAACAGAAGGGTTGGGGGTGTAGCTCAGTTGGTAGAGTACGCAAAGCCCTGGGTTCAGTTCCTGGAATTGCAATGGTGGCACACACTACACACTTGTAATCCCAGCACTAGGGAGGTAGATGCAGGAGGTTCAGGAGTTCAAGGACAGCCTTTGACACATAGTAAGTTCAAGACCAACTGGGATACAGGAGACCATGCCTAACGTTTTCTTCCCCACCCTCCAAAAAGGAAGAAGGCTATGCATTCTTTCTTCCTCAACTGATGGAGGCTTCACTGAGACAGGGATTTCTATTTATCATTTGCTTAAATTTTGGTTTTTCAAGAAAGGGTTTTTCTGTGTAGCCCTGGCTATTCTAGAACTCGCTCTGTAGTCCAGGCTGTCCTCGAACTCCAAGAGATTTGCTTGCCTCTGCCTCCTGAGTGCTGGGACTAAAGGCTAGCACCACCACCCCTTGGCTTATTTACTTATTTCATTATTTTTGTGTGTGTGTGTGCCATCATCCCTTGGTTTGTTTATTTGTTTATTTATGTATGCTCTTATTTGAGCCAAGACACTCATCATAAAGCCCTAGATGGTTTGGCCCTCGGTAGCAATCTGCCTGTGCTGCATCCCATGTCCTGGGATTAAAGAGATGTGTCATCATGCAGGGCAAGAAAGGAAATTTTAATCATTTTGTGCTCTGCTTGTATCCCTGAAACCCAAAGCTGGATGGCACTGGTTGAAACTCAATAATTTTTTCATTCTTATTTCTTTGAGGCAGGGTCTTGTCTTGTAGCCAAGCAGGTCCTACCTTAGCCTCTGTAGTGCTGGGAATACATGCATGCTCTAATGCCCACTCCTAGACACTGAGTTAACATCAACACTCCTTTTCTTCCTGTGGTACTGGAGACTCTGCCCAGGCTATCTGCCCATGTGCTAGGCAAGTACTCTTTCACTGAGCTAAATCTCTAGGCCTGTTTTGTTTGTTTGTTTGATTGATTTTTGGCTTCTGGTTTTTCAACAGGGTTTCTCTGTGTAGCCTTGGCTGTCCTGGACTGGCTTTGTAGCAGTAACTCAGGAGATCTGCCTGCCTCTGCCTCCCAGAGTGGTGGGATCATGGGTGTGTGCCACCACGTCCAGACTTATGTATGTATGTATGTAGCTCAGGCTGGCCTTGAATTTAGGATCTAACTGCCTCAGCCTCCCTAGTAGCTCTAATTGTCTACCAGTGTCACCAGATCTGGTCAATGAAATAACTGGTTTTCCATTAAATTATTAAAGAGATCATTGTTCACATAACAAGTCAGTAAAGTACCCATGAAGGACATGTGGAGCCACGTGTAATAGAAGTTTTGGTTTCCTTAAAAAACTCAGTTATGTTATGCAGACTTGTTTTGTTATAATTCCAAGTGTGGGAATTTAGTCTGTCCACACCTGATAATTGCCTAGTGCAGGGGCGTGGTCTTTGCCAGCTGATGTTAGCTGAATTCTGAGGACTTTGAGGGGTGTGAATATAATAGCCCAGAGGAAGAAGGTGCAGAGGCTTGGGTAGGCAAATAGAGGACTGCTTGCTGTGTTTGCTGGTTACCTAGACTTCTGGATATCCTGAAGACTGCGATTGGTATTGCCCCAAAAAAGACTCCTATGACCCTACCCAGCCAGAAGAAGTAAAGAGGTCTATGTCCCCTTTCCCTTCCAACCTTCTTTTTCTCCTGCTGGGTTTGGGGGGGTTAAAAGGGAGGTACAGCTTTAAGGAACCCCCAAATAAGTAGCATTTGAAAAACTAGTGCCTATAGCCAGGTGCCGTGGGCCGAATGATGTGGGGAATATTCGAAATTCAAGACACCTTTTAGGTTACACTGAAAAATGTATTAGGCAACTGGAGGAATTTACATCTCCTGGCCTCGGGAGAAATGAATTCTTACGTGTAGTTTTAACGCTGCCAAGCGCCACCTTAGGAAGCTGACAAGAGCAGAGGGAAGAGCTTGCACTAAAATATAGTCTGAAAACCCAAGGCAGGACCGAATGAGCTGGCATTAGAGGACACAGTCTTCCAGGTAAAGCCATCACCATTAGACTCTCAGATCGCCAGCGGAGGCTTGCTGGAGACCTCAGAAAAGAGGGTGCTGGGGAAGAGCATTGGACGCTCACCTGGGAGTCCAGCTGCCCCTCCCGGCTATCTGTGTGCAATCCAGCACTAATTGTACCAGGCCTTGGGGAGGGCTCTCAGGAGGTGCTATTGTATATAGGCGGGGTAAGGGTAACAGGACACACCATTATAGGGAAGAGGAAAGTGATCATTCTTCAAGCCATAGACTTTCTATCCTTGTGGTCACCCACACTCCTGTGGGCAACTCCTCACCCATGTTCTGTAAGTAAGCCCAATAAACGTTAATTCGCCAGGTTGAGTGTTGTCAGGGTCATACTCGCTGCTGCTGAAAAGTTTGAGAGTCAAGCAAAGCCAAAGCTTATGAAGAGGCCGATTTAGCAGAGTTTAAAAGAAAATCCCCAATTCCAGCAATCTGTGCATCTCAGCTGCTGCCCAGAGAAGGGGAATGGAGAAGTGAAGGGAGGAAGCCATGTTGTTTGAGTCAAGCCTTCGCCACAGGGCAGACAAAACACAAAGAGGGGAAGGGAACTTTAAAGAAAGGATACAGAAGCCAGGAAAGCACCAGGAAACAGCACCCAGCTTCAAAAAGAAGAGAATTAACTCCTTTCTGAACCTGGATTTAGAAGCTGAACTGACCCAATCTCACCTCGTAGAGGCCTGTAAGGAGGGCACTAGGCAGGGCTAGAATTCTGGGAAGGAAAAGCGCATTATCTCATTAAAGAGGGCCTGCCTATCTCTTTAGCCTGGCCACGTGAGCGCCTTTCCTAGGGGTGGCTCCGCCCACTCGCCCTGCTCTACAACTCCTGGGGCGTGTCTCAGAGAAAGATTCTGTTCTTTACTGTATCTTTCCCCCATCTGGAGGTCATTTAGGAGATAGGATGAAGCTGGGCAATAGATGTAATTTTCACCATGCAAATCAAAAGATCCAGTTCCAAAGCCATTCACAGAGGAGTCTAAGGCCCCACCCTCAGGTGTCGCCTCCAGTCGCTCATTTAGAAGAAACCAGAGCTCTCGCCCTAACCCCGCATTCCCGAATAGAGAACCAAGGATGTTTGCCTTTGAGGTCCCGCCCTACCCTAATCTACCCTAACAACTGGGACCGTAGGAGTGGGTAGTCGTTGCTTACCTGCTCCCGAAGGAAATCTCAGAGCAATCAGCAGAGGGAGGGGGAATATGAGCAGGTGAGGTGACCAAAAACTGCTGTAAAATACATGACTTACCAGTGTTTACACAGTTCCAGTTTAGCCTAATCAGAAAGGCCGGGAATTTTTGGCCAGCCGAACCTGAGACTGGAACCTCCCAGGTGTCGACAAAAAGTTGTCGCCTGCCAAATCTGACACTGTAGCCACTGATGTAACCTGTGGGTGAAACAGTTGTTGGGATTAAAGGCCACCCCCCAGGCCTTATTATTTATTTCTTAAAATTGTGGAGCTAGGAATTACCCTGATTCTTTGTTTTGTTTTGGCTTTCTCTGTGTAGCCTTGGCAGTCCCGGACTCGCTTTGTAGACCAGGCTGAGATCCGCCTCCCCCTGCCTCCCAAGGGCAGGGATGACCGGTGTGCTCCACTGTGTCGGGCTCCTTTCTGTGTTTTTCTTTTTGAGATGGCCTCACTAAATTGTCCAGTCACACCTTACAATTGAAATCTGAATTTAAAAAAAAAAGAGGGCATGAGGGCTGCCCGAGATTGTGGTGGACAAGGTTTATGGTAGATATGGTGGGGGGGGGAAACGTTGCTTTCTGTGGTTGTTTCTCCGGTTTTCTCTGTTGCCTGTGGTTAGAGGCACCAGGAAGGGTTCAGACTGAACCAGGCCACCAGGGAAGAGGGGATGAGAGAGGGAGAGGGAGGAAGCAGAAGCCAAGAGAGCACCAGGAGACCAAGAGGCCAAGAGAGGAACCTCAGGCCAAGAGAAATCCAGGAGCAGGGCCAGCCAGAAGCCAAGAGGGCAGGAGGCCAAGAAACCAGTAGCCAAAATGGCCGAGGTTATAAAGGGGTTGGAGAAGCTGGGGTGAGGGAAGAGACGCTGGAAAGAGTCAGGGTAGGAGTGTGATGAGAAGTGCTGAGGAGCCAGATAGTGATGCTTCTGAGACCAGCTGCCAGCCTCAGCTTTGATTTGTTAAACAGGCACCTCAAGCAAAAGCCCTAAGTCCCTCTGCCAGAGATAAGGAGAATGACTCCTTTTAGCAAGTGGGGACTATCTTAAGTCCCTGAGGGAATGCTTGCTTTTGTCTAAATGCCAGCTTATTATGAGAAAAGGAGCTTCTTGGGATCTAACGCAATTCTCTTGCCTCAGTCTCCATAGTAGCGGTATTATACAGGGCTCTATCGGTCCTGGCTAACATTTAGGCTTGCTTCCGCACTTGTCCTCTCAGTTTCTTGTCTTCTTTCTCCGCCCATACATGCTTTGGTCTCTCAGTCCTGCCTTGGGGAAACTTCCTCACCCACTACTTGACATCGAGAAGCCTAGTAACTTTAAATATTTGAAACCAATCTATGGGTAAATGGTGGGGGTCTTCAGAATATCTACCATAAACCATAGATTGGTTAAAAGATGCTGGGAGCCTCCTTAATCTCTGAACCATCAAACTTGAGGATTTCTGGGGAGAACCTAGAGTCTGATAAGAGAAAAGGAGTTGAGCTTTTCTTTCTGTTTTTCTTCTTTTTCTTTCTTTCTTTTTTTTTTTTTTCTTTTTGAGACAGGGGTTTCTCTGTGTAGCCTTGACTGCCCCAGACTCACTTTGTAGACTCATAGTGATCTACCTGCCTCTGCCTCCCAGAGTGCTGGGATTACAGGTTTGTGCCATCATAAATGGCTTTTTTTTTTTTTTTTTTTGTGGGTGGGGTGGGATGAAGCTGAGTTTCTTCTGGGTCCTGGGGGACGGGGACGTCCTCTGTGATTTTCTTTTCAGCTAGTTTGAGAGTGGAGTTGAGTAAGTCAGTAATCCCTTTCGGTAAAGCTGAGTGGACCCTGCCCTTGTTACTGGAGTCAAAGTCAGAGCCAGCGCTGGACATTAACTAAGTTAGCAAGTAGTAGTGAAAAGCAAACACTGGGAAAAGAAAAAAGAGATCCAGTGACACCCCTACCTCTACCCCAACCCGGTTTGTCTTCAGGGTGTTTACATGAGATTTAAGTAGAAAGTAAGAAGAATGCACAACTATGGGTTGTCAGTCACCGGTTATGTCAGCTCCAGAGTCTCCATCGAGGTCTTCTGAGAAACAAGTATTTTTCTCCCATGACAGGTTTTGTCTGTGCTAGGACCTCAGCCATTTCCACCAAGAGATTGCTGGGAATTTCCAGTTTCTTAAGATTCCGTTGTTTCAGTTGTCTGGAAGCCATAAGAAGGGGACACAAGTGTTTCTTTAAACTGTCTTTCAATGGGGGCATGAGGGTGGGGTGGGTGGCCGGAGAGGTAGTTCATCAGTTAAGAGCACTTGCTGTCCTTTCAGAGGACTGGAGTCCCTTCCCAAAATTCCCTTCAGGCCCCTTTGAAGGGTCTGCAACTCCAGTAAGGGAAATCTGACCCCCCCCCCTTCTGCCTCCACAGGAACCAGCCAGTGAGTGTGCATTCCCACTTACAGGCATAATTACACACACACTTTTTAAAACATCTTAAAAAAACAAAACAAACAAACAAACAAACAAAAAAAAAAACACAGACAAACTTCCTGCCAAGAAAGTTATAGAATCACCTCTGGGGAAGAGAAGGACACATTCCACAGGTGTGTGTGGAGGTCAAAGGGCAGCTAGAGCTATCTCCAGCACCTTTTTTTTTCTTTTTTTTTTTTTACTCAGAAGAATAAGGAACATTAATTCACCAGGGCACTGGAACTGGAATGGTGGCCAAAAGGTTTTACAGACTCTCATACTATAATAAAATGGCTAAAGTGGTGCAGTCTTCTATTGTTGTTATTAATTTTTTTTTTGTTTGTTTTTTCTTGTTTTTTCAAGAGAGGGTTTTTCTGTGTAGCCTTTGCTATCCTGGACTCAGTTTGTAGACCAGGCAGGCCTCGAACTCATCTCTTGAGTGCTGGGATTACAGGCCTGCAATACCACCACCCAGCTGAGTCCTCAAAAAAAAATTTTTTTTAAGATTATTCAAGTATTTTATGTATATGAGGGCTCTGTGTTCAAGCCTAGTAAAGGAATCTGCCCTTGTTAGAAATGGTCATGAGCCACCATGTGGTTGCTGGGAATTGAACTCAGGGCCTCTGGGAGAGCAGGCAGTGCTCTTAACTGCTGAGCCCTCTCTCCAGCCCTCTTCAAAATTTATGCTTTTTGTTTCATCTTGTTTCTAGGCAGGGTCTCCTCTGGATTACAGGCATGTACCCTATGCCTTCAGATAGCTCTCTAGAGTAAGGAGAAGCGGACTGTGACACATGCACTGGCTGCTGCTGTGTGTCTAGCGAAGTACCAGGTAGCACACACACAGGCCCCCCATTTTCTCTTGCATTACTTGAAGCAGAATCTTTTCTCCAGACGTGGAGGTCGTGGAGGTCGTGGAGGTCCGGTGGTCAGTAGTCTTCCTGCTGAGATGGGGCTGTTGTCTTCTACAGTCTGCTTCAGCTGGTACTGGGGAATCAGAGAATGGGGTAATTAGGTCTTATCAGCAGGTAATTGCTACTGTTTGGGAGAAGAGCAGGAGGCTTGGCTCCATGGGTGTGAGCCCGCAGGGCTCCTAATTCCTGCAGTCTGAGGTAAACTAGGGAGAAAAAAGTGACCCAGAGAGAGGGAGAAGTAGTCAGAGGACAAAAATTACCAGACAAAGGCCATCATCAGTGGCTTCCAGGTCTGCTAGTTGCCCATCTAGCTGCCTTAGCAGAGTCAATCAAGAGGAGGCTGGGGTCTCTAATTCCTGAACATAATGTGAGCAGACGTCTACACAGAAGAACCAGAAGGTTCAAGAAAGTGGGAGGAGCTGGCTGTGGGAAGGACAGCCTTAAGAATTAGTGTATGGGAGAACAGGGAGAAAGGGTGGAATTGGGAGGGGCCGAGGGAGGGGGCTACAGCTGTGATACAAAGTGAGTAAACTGCAATAAATAAAAAAAATAAAAAATAAAAAAGAATTAGTGTGTGAAGCTGGGCTAAGGTGCCACATGCCTTTAATCCCAGCTCTCCAGAGGCAGAGGCAGTTGGAGCTCTGAGTTCAAGACCACTCTGGTCTACAGAGTGAGTTCAAATAAAACTTGGGGGCGGGGGGAACAAGTGTGCAAAGGAATGTGAGAAGTGTGCACACTAGCTTCCTCTGTTTATTTTTTATTTTGTTTTCTGAGACTGTAGCATAGGCTGATAGCAAACTGACCAGTTATCCTCCTGCCAGTTTCTTGAGTGCTAGAATTACCAGGATGTGCCATCATGTTGTTAACTACATTTATTACCACAAATTTAACGTTTAGTTTTTTGTTTGTTTGTTTGTTGTTTTTGTTTTTAGCTTTGAAGTAGAAGCATAGCTAATTGTATTCACGCCATTTATGGTCTGTTTAGGACTCCTTTCTTATTTAGGAACTTGCTGTATATACAGCAGGATAGCTTCTAACTCACGGAGATCCACTTGCCTCTGCCAAGTACTGAGCTTCAAGTATGCACCTCTTCCAGGAGGTGGTGATCATATTTTTAATCCTAGCACTTGTGAGGCAGAGGCAGGCAGATCTCTGAGTTCAAGTGCAGTCTGGTCTGCAGAGTTCCAGGACAGCTAACATACTCAGAAAAACATTGCCTTGGAAAAACCAAAACCAAAACCAAACCAAACAAAAAATAATTGCCACCACAACCAGCTTGTTTTGAAACAGTCTGGTGTAGCTTTGTTTGACCTCAAAATCAAGCTCCCTGTATAGTTGAGGGCAACTTTGAACTCCTAGTCCTCCTATCAGTACTGCCACAAATGTTGACTTTACGGGTTTGTGCTACCCTGTCTGGCTCTTCTGGTTCATTTTTTTGTGTTTCAATTAAAGATTTATTTCTCAAATAAATAAACATACAGGCAGGGCCTAGTGGCTCATGCCTATAATCCAACACTGAGGAGGCAAGGAGAGGTGGATCTCTGTGAACTTCAGGCTAGCCAGGTCAGCCAGGGCCACATAGTGGGCTCTCTTCAAAAAGGAAGAGAAATACAACTAAAATCACTGATAATTTTTGTTTGTTTGTTTTTCAAGACAGGGTTTCTCTGTGTAGCCTTCGCTGTCCTGGACTTGCTTTGTAGACCACACTGGTCTGGAACAGAGAGCTGCCTGCCTCTGCCTCTAGGAGTGCTGGGATTACAGGCATGTGTAATAAAATGTGAGTACCTGACTCACTTAATTTTTCTTTAATTTAAGATTTATTTTTTTATTTTTATATTTAGACAGTAGTGGCACATACCTTTAATCCCAGCACTTGAGTGGCAGAGGCAGTTGGATTTTTGTGAGTTGGAGGCCAGCCTGGTTTACAGAGTGAGTCCAGGACAGTCAAGACTGCTCAGAGAAACCCTGTCTTGAAAAAACATAAGTAACTAAATAACTAACTTTTTATTTGTGGGCATGTGTTGTGTGGATATATGCCTGAGAGAGCCTGGAGGAGGCCAGAGAGGGCGTTAGATATCCTGGATCTGGAGTTACAGGCGATTGTAAGTCTCCCCTGTGGGTTCTGGGAACCTAACTCAGGTCCTCTGGGAGGGATCAAGCACTCCTGAGCTCTGCGCTCTCTCTAGCCCCTTCTGGTTAACATTTAGCTAAGTAGGTCTGAGCAACTTGAGAACTCCTTGGTGCAGCGTTAGGCTCTGAGGTGTTTGGGGTTTTGTGTGTGTGCTTGTTTGTTTCTGTTTTTGCTGGGTGTAGGTTAAAGACAGTAGTCCAGCTAAGTAGTTTAACTCAGTAATCCAGGCTGGAATTCCTCCTGCCTCCTGCCTCCCCAATACAAGGGTAAACCACCACCCCAACAGCATTTGACAATGTGAGCTGTCCTTTTGGAGAGATTTCCTTGTCTACCAATTCTCTAACTCTTTGGCTATCCCAGGACTTCCATCCATTTATTTTACCTTATGAATTGGCAATAATTTGGTGCCCTAAAAAAACAAAACGGACAAATAAGCTGTGTGTGGTGGTGCCTTTAATTCCAATGCTCAGGGAGACAGAGGAAGGCAGATCACTGTGAGTTGGAGGCCAGCTTGGTCTACAAAGCAAGTCCAGGACAGCCAAGGCTACACAGAGAAACCCTGTCTCGAAAAAACAAAAACAACAAAATAGACAATATTCATTGGTATTCTATTTCTATTAATTTGGGAAGGAGTGCTTTTCTTTTAATGAAATGTGGGTTTCAAATCTGTGAAACATTTCTCAGTTTGTTCAGGTACAGACTTTAGGTCCATTAATAAGATTGGGGCAAGTTGAGCACAATGGTACATTCTTGAAATACCAGCATTTAGGAGGCAGAGGCAAGAAGATTGCTCTCAGTTTGAGGCCAGCTTGTACTACATTCTGGGTTCTGGGCTAGCTTGGGCTACATATCCTTTGTCCCAAAAAAATAAACTTAGCCAGGCATAATGGATAATGGCACACAAATTTAATCCCAGCACTCCAGGGACCAAGGCAGTCAGATCTTTGTGAGTCTGAGGCCAGGTAGTCTACACAGTGAGTTCCAGGCCAGTCAGGGCTTCGAGGCTAGACAAAGTCTCAAAAAACAAACAAAAAAACACCTAGTGTTTATTATGTACACCTGTCAGACCAGCACTAGGGAGATGGGGGCAAGAAAATCAGGAGTTAGATAACAAGGAGTCAAGGCAATCAACAGCTAGTTGGAGGCCACCCTGGGCCATGTGAGGCCTTCTGTCAAGAAGTCAAAAAGTCAAAAAGTCAAAAAAAAAAAAAAAAAAGGCTTTTAAAAAGCCAGAGGTAGAAAGCCAGGTGTGGTGGCAAACACTTTTAATCCTAGCACTCAGCAGTGGGGAGGCAGAGGCAGGTGGATCTCTGTGAATTTAAGGCCAGCCTAGTCTACAAAACAAGTCCCAGGAAAAAAATCCCGATGAGGTGGCATAAATTTCTAATCCCAGCACCAGGCAGGCAGAAGCAGGCCGGTTGGCTCTGTGGCTGTGTGACCAGCCTGATCTGTATAGCAAGTTCCGGGCCAGCTAGGGCCAACTAGTACTGCAGCCTTGTCTCGGGTGAGGAAAAGAAGAAAAAAAATGGCATTAGTGGAGGGGTGCAGGTCTGCAACCCCAGCATCTGGGAGAGGAAGGTGGGGACCAGATGTTCAAGGTCACCCTCAGCTACCATTTTGAGGGTAAGCCAGGCAGCGGTGGCGTGCTCCTTTAATCCCAGCACTCAGGAGGCAGAGGCAGGTAGATCTCTGTGAGTTTGAAGCCAGCCTGGTCTTCAAAATGAGTTCTAGGACAGCCAGGGCTACACAGAGAAACCCTGTCTCAAAAGACCAAAGCAAAAATTTTTTTGAGATCCTGTTTCAAATAAGAGGAATTTTACATTCTTTACATTATTATTATTATTATGGTTTGGTGATTTGTCTATCTATCTATCTATCTATCTATCTATCTATCTATTTATTGAGGCAGAGTTTACGGGCATGTGCCACTGCACCCAGCTCCTTTACATCATTTTATTTTTGGTGTTTTATAGCCTTAAATCATTGTATACTTGAGATTTATTTCTTCCCAGAGGGCACAGCTGCCTTCACACTCTACAAAGCTGAAGATGACTTGGAATTTCGGATCCTCCTGCCTCTATTTGAGGGCTGGATTTATGGGTATGGTTCAGTTTCTAGCACTCACTTGGCAACTCACAACTTTCTGTAGCTCCAGGTCCAGGGCTTGAACTCCTTCCTCTGGCCCCTGTCGGCCCGAGCATGCAAGTGATGCACAGGCCACATGCAAAGCATTCTCACACGTAAAAGTAACAAAAGCAAAATTAAAAAAAAAAAAAAATTAAGAGAGAGTGGCACAGAGTCTGTAGCATTTTAAATATCTTACTTACAGAACCTTCCCTTCAGCACCACCAGTACAGTGACAGCCATAGGGTTTCTGTAAGGCATAAGCCTAGAGAGATGAAAGGCATTGAAACTAACCAAAGGAACATTTTTTTTTCTTTTTTTTTTTTTTTTAAAGCCAGAAAGTAGGTCATCGTGGAATCTGGTCTAAAAACCCTGACAAAAGTAAAGCTCAGCCTAGAGCTGGGGAGGTCAAAGAGCAAAACAAGACGGAACGCAGTGAAAGCCCAGTGGAGGTGGGGAGATGCAGGGACTGCCTGTGAGAGCGCCCTGTGTCATCCCCTGTGTGCTGCCTCACGTCTGCACCACACGCATGCAGTGTCCGGGGACTGGAGTTACAGATGGTTCTTAGCCGCTACGTAGACGTTAGGAATTAACCCTGGTCCTATGGGAGAGTAACCAGTGCCCTTAACCACTGGCCCACCTCTGCAGCCCCAGTGGCCTGAGAGATCTTAAAGCTCCTTCCAGCACTACAATCTTTATTAACACTGATCTCTAAGGGAATGTTCACTGATGCCCAGACATTTCCTTCACAGTATGAAGTCAACGCTGATATTGGGGACATAGTCCAATGTGTGTGCCACAGGCACCTCCCAAAACCCGAAGTTTAAGGCAGGCACGGTAGATCATGCCTGCCAGCACTTGGTACACAGAGACAGGAGTTCAAGCCTAGCCTGGGCTACATGAGACCCCGTCTCAAAAATAAAACATCCTAAACTGAACTGCCAGAATTAAGAGTAAAATTTTAACTTCCACCAACCCTTGTTTAATTGCAGATCATCTTCAGATGGTGGAAGATTTCCCTAAGAAGTGAGTTTCGGTCAGCAAAACCTGGAGAGACAAAGGAAACCCACGAAGACTTCTTAGAAAACTCTTCTCTGCAAGGTGAGGAGGTCACACCCCAGCGCATGTGACAGAGCTGTGTCACGCACTCCATACTTGCGCAGTTATATCCTTAGAAATAATAGAACGTTGGATTTGAGTTTTACTTTTGAGTTCTGGAGAGATGGCTTAGTGGTTAAGAGCGTGTACTGCTCACTTAGTTCCCAGCACCTGTGGGAGGAGGGGCTTACAGCTGCCTGTTAACTCCAGCTCCCTGGAGTCCAGTGACCTCTCCTGGCCTCTGTGAGCAATAGCCTTCGCTGACACCCATATAATTACCTTTTTTTTTTTTTTTTTTTTTTTGAGATGGGGTCTCATGCATCCCAGTGCTGTGCCATTTTCTGGGGGAGGTGTGAAGAAATGGCTGTTTATCCCACATAGGACAGCCATCGTCACAGACCAAAGGTGTGAGTCTACCCAAGTACACTGAGTGTGCTGGGGTTAGTCATGGGCATGTGGGTGACTCAAAGGTAGCGTGTCACTGAAGAGCCCAGCCGGAAGCGGCTGATGACGCACCAAGGCTGTGCTCCCATGTGACTCGCAGGCCGCTCCCATCCTCATTTTGCTCATCTCCACCCTCCCCTCTTGGAGACCCCTGCAGAAAGACTTCTCCTGGGGGAGTGGAGAGGGAGGAAGAGGGAGAGGGAGCTCATAGCTATACCTAGCAGGGCTCTGGTGTCATTCAGCCAGCTGGCGCCTCAGTGCTGCCACTAGCCAGGTATGTGAGCACAGTGACAGCTCAGCCCCTTTGTGAGTCAGTTTCCTTGTGCTGGGCTGGGGATAATTCATGGTTACTTCATTTGGTCATCTTGAGCCTTCCGTGACTTGCTTGGCATTATATATAATCAGCTCTTAATTATTGTTTGCTGTAATTTTTTTTTTTTTTTTTTTTTTTTTTTTTTTTTTTTTTTTTTGGTCTCCTCTCTACAAGATTTCCTCATGCAGGCATCCTGGCAGAGGATCTGAACAAACCACTCTAGTTGTCTAGTTGCCTGGACCTTTCAGCAGTACTTAGCAAGGATGTGGTATTTTCTGTCCTGTGACCTTGTTCCTCTCCCTTACTGGCTTCTTAGTCTTCAGATCAGGATGACGGGAGTGGGAGTTCAAACCTGTCTGTGCCCTTCCACTGTCTATAATTATTGACCTAAGGGATTTTGGTTCAATTTGGTTCAATCTCTAGCTTGTTCCTTCCTTCCTTCCTTCCTTCCTTCCTTCCTTCCTTCCTTCCTTCCTTCCTTTTTTCTTGTTGTTTCTTAAGACAGAGTTTCTCTGTGTGGCCCTGGCTGTCTTAGAAATTGCCCTGTAGACCAGAGTGGTCTTGAATCCAAAGATCCACCTATTTCTGAAGCCTCCCCAGTGCTGGGACTAAAGGTATGCTCCACCACTGCCTGGTTCAATCACTGGCTTTCAGTGCCATTCATCCATAGGGCTGGAGAGATGGCCAAGCGGTGAGGAATACTTTCTGCCCTTGCAGAGGACCCAAGTTCAGTTCCCAGCACTCATGTCAGATGGCTCTCAATATCCTTCAATTCCCATTACATTACGAGGGATCCAATTCCTCTTTCTGGCCTACATGAACAGGCACACATGTGATATGTATACACACACACACAAAATAAAAATAAGAAATAAACATTTAAAAGTGATCTTCACAGAGGCCAAGTCCTGGGCTAAAGAGAGGGCTCAGAGGTTATGAGCACTGGCTACTCTTCCAGAGGTCATGAGTTCAATTCCCAGCAAGCACATGGTGGCTCACAGCCATCTATAATGAGATCTGGTGCCCTCTTCTGGTGTGCAGATATACATGCAGACAGAACATTGCATAATAAATAAATAAATAAATCTTAAAAGAGGCTAAGTCCTAAGTATCTCTCCTCTGAACTTCTCTAAATACCACACTCTAGTAGTCATGTAAATGTGCCCATGATCAATCCACATGAGTGTCTGCTCACCAGTGTATCCACTATCCAAATATACCTTCCGGCAGAGGAGTCACGGGGCAACAGTGCCTGCCACCAGTCTTGATGACTTGAATTCCACATGGTAGAAGGAGAAAACTGACTCCTATAAGTTGTCCTGTGGCCTACACACACACACATACACATACACGCACACACACACACACATACACACATATACACATACACACACCCACACACACACATACACACATACACACACCCACACACACACATACACACATATACACATACACACACCCACACACACACATACACACATACACACACCCACACACACACATACACACACCCACACACACACATACACACACCCACACACACACATACACACATACACACACCCACACACACACATACACACAATTATATATTTTGATTTACATATAATGTATTATTAGACAATATAAATTAAATTATATCAATTGTATAAATTATATACATATAATATATACATATATATATGTATATTAAAGGTGTGCACTGCCACCACCACCCAGCAACTTTCTTTCTTTCTCTCTTTTTTCTTTTTCTTTCTCTCTTTCTTTTTTCTTTCTTTCTCTCTCTTTTTCTCTCTTTCTTTCTTTCAAGATTTATTTATTTTACGTATGAGGCTCTATCTGCATGTACACCCACATGCCAGAAGAGGGCATTAGATTCCAATAGAGATAGGAATTGAACTCAGGACAGTGCTTTTAGCTACTGAGCCATCTTTCCAGCCCCAACCTTGAGGGTTTTTCTTTTAGATTTATTTATTTATTATATATACAGTGTTCTGCCTGCATTTGTGCCTGCACACCAGAAGAGGGCACCGGTTCTCATTATACACCATTGTGAGCCACCATGTGGTTGCTGGGAATTGAACTCAGGACCTTTGGAAGAACAGCCAGTGCTCTTAACCTCTGAGCCATCTCTCCAGCCTCCAAGCTTTCTTGAAGGTAGATCTTCCAGCTTTTTCAAGACCTTAGATGACACAGTGACACAGTCCCAACCTCAACCTCAAGAGACCCCATTTTAAAAAGAAACAAACACAAAAGGGACATTTTTCTGGGATGTCCCCATTGGCTTGCCCATTATTCAGTCTGTGCTGAATAATGCACAGACTTATTAGCTCTCTTGACCCATTAGACAGAAAATCACAGCCTTTCTCTGGACACCAACTGACGCCCACATACTTCTTGTCAAAGGAGACACTGTGCGTCCAGCTGTTTGTTTCTTGTCCACTTTACTGTGGTAGGAATGTTGCTTGTTGATGGGTCTTTGGTGCCACTCAGAACAATGGCTTGTCCACAGCTCAGTAAATAAATACCTTATGAATTATTTAAGATAATTCTTTCTTTCTTTCTTTCTTTCTTTCTTTCTTTCTTTCTTTCTTTCTTTTTCTTTTTTGGCAGGGTCGTCAGGATAGTCTTCGCTATCCTGAAACTTGCTAAATAGAGATTTACCTACCTCTGGCTCCTAAATGCTTGGAGTAAAGATGTTCAAGAATACTCCTGGCTTAGTTCATTTTTTTAGACATCATTATTTTATTTTAATATTTATTTTTTTATGTATATGAACACTGTTTTCATGCACACCAGAAGAGGGAATCAGATTCTATTACAGATGGTTGTGAGCCACCATGTGGTTGCTGGGAATTGAACTCAGGACCTCTGGAGGAGCCGTCAATGCTCTTTTTTTTTTTTTAATGTTTTTATTTCTTTATTTTACATATGAGTGCTCTATTTTGCATATACATCTGCATGACAGAAGAGGGCACCGAATCTCATTATAGATGGTTGTAAGCCACCATGTGGTTGCTGGGAATTGAACTCAGGACCTCTGGAAGAGCAGACAGTGCTCTTAACCTCTGAGCCATCTCTCCAGCCCCCGTCAATGCTCTTAACCGCTGAGCCAGCTCTCCAGACCCCCATTATTTTATTTTATTTTTTAAGTATTTCATTTTTAATTATATGTTTGTGTTGACATGCGGGTTTGTGCATGTGTGAGTACAAGTTCTACCAAAGTCCAAAATAGGCCCTCAGGTTGCCTGGCGCTGTGGTTATACATGGCTGGATGTGAGCTGCCTGTGAAACCTTTTGGAATATATTAACTTCAGAAACCAGTGCGCTTCAACAACTTACTGAGAATGGCCTCAGATAGTTTTTGCTGTGTGTAGCAGAATTTCCTTGCCCTTCTACCCCTGCACCTTGCTGTCACCCACGTGAATGATGTTCCCACCAGCATATTTGAAAAAAACATTGATAGATGACTTCCTTTGTCCTGTTAATCTAAAACCTTAATGAAAATGTTATGTTAGAACACGGCATTTGAAGTGCTGCAGAGAAGGCTGAGGGGTTAAGAGCACTGGCTCCTCTTCCAGAGGACCCAGGTTCAATTCCCAGCCTGCACAAGACAGCTCATAACTGTCTCTAGCTCCAGTTCCAGGGGATCCACTGCCCTCTTCTGGCTTCCATGGGCACTACACATACATGCTGCAGACATAAATATAGGCAAAACACCCACACAAATAAAATATTATTTAAAAAAGAACACAAAATCTGGAGCAACCTGAACCTGTCCTCCCTCAATATTTGACTTCAGAATAAACAGTGCTATTCTCTGAGGTTGCAGTTATGGTTTTGCATTAACAGGTGTTACTGAAGGAGATCTTGACGACTCTGTTCCTCGTCCTGAGAAGAATCTAGCTAGGAGTGTGTTACTGAAGAATCTTGGTTTTCATTGGCAGGCTTACTCTCATTGATAAAAAGAATTTCAAAAATGGACTCTGAAGGAAACTCAAGGACAATTTTATTAGGCTTGAGAGAAAAGTCAAAGGGTAGGTGAGCTCTAAATACTGGCAATGGCCGGGAGGAGGCAGATGAATAAAACAAGGTTTGA
The DNA here is from genome assembly GCF_030254825.1 of Meriones unguiculatus. Lineage (NCBI taxonomy): Eukaryota > Metazoa > Chordata > Mammalia > Rodentia > Muridae > Meriones > Meriones unguiculatus. The sequence goes on from NC_083362.1 coordinate 70,795,826, forward strand.
GTTAGGATTCAAGAACACAGATAGCTGGGGCTGAGGAGTTAGCTCAGCTGTTAAAGCACTGGCTACTCTTCCAGAAAACTCAGGTTTGATTCCCAGCACCCACAAAACCATTCATAACCCACTGTAACTCCAGTTCCAGGGGACCTGATGTCCTCTGCTGGCTTCTTTAAGTACTATGTGCACATGGTGCAGAGACATACATAAATAAAAATTTTAAAAAGGAAAGAGAGAGAGAGGAGAGAGTGCAGGGCTTGATGGCATATGTCTTTAAGCTTAGCGTTCAGGAGGCAGAGGTAGGTAGATCTTCATAGCATGGGCTACAAAGTGAGCTCTAGGATAGCCAGGGCTTTACAGAGAAACCCTGTCTTGAAAAGGAAAGAAAAACACCTGTAATCCTAGCACTCATGGAGGCAGAGGCAGGCAGGTCTCTGTGAGTTTGAGGCCAGCCTGGTCTACAAAGTGAGTCCAGGACAGCCAAGGCTACACAGAGAAATCCTGTCTTGAAAAACCAAAATAACAAATAAATAAATAAAATTTTAAAATTAAAGAAAGAAAAGAAAAGGAAGGAAGGGGAGAGAGACAGAGAGAAAGAGAGACAGAGAGAGGCAGGCAGGCAAGCAGCTTTGGCAGGGGAGGTCAGCAGACATGTTTATTAACCAAAGAAGAAACAGAAAGGAGAAGAGGTGAAGAGTATGTTTCTGAGTTCTAACCATCTTCAACTTGAGCTCCATGGGAACGTAACCCTCTTCTGGCTTCTGTAGATACTCCATACATGGCATGCTCACACATAGGTAGCAAAGCCTAAAGATCAGAAACACAGGGCTGAAGAAATGGTACGTTACTTGCAAGGTGGCCCACAGGCTTTCTTACTTCCAGTTTCAGGGGATCTGCTGCTTTCTTATGGACTCTGTGGGCACCAGACAGGCATGTGGCACACATATAAGTGGGCATGCAAGTACTGATGCATATAAACAAAAAAGAAGCCTAAAAAAAAAAAAAAGACCAGAAACTCGCTATCAAAATTGATCCTGAAGGTACTCAAGGTATGATGATGATGATGATGAAGAAGAAGAAGAAGACGACGACGACGACGATGACGATGATAATTTTGGTTTCTTGAGACAGGATTTCTCTGTGTAACCCTGGCTGTCCTGGAACTCGATTTGTAGACCAGGCTGGCTTCAGACTCACAGACATCTACCTGTCTCTGCCTCTGGAATGCTGGGAATAAAGACATGCACCACCACACATGGCAAGGGCCACAATTATCTTGGGTCTCTCTCTGTGTCTGTCTCTCTCTTCCCAGCCAGGCTTTCTCTGTGTAGCCATGGCTGTCCTGGTCTCACTTTGTAGACCAGGCTAGCCTTGAACTCAGTGATCCGCTAGCCTCTGCCTCCCTGAGTGCTGGGATTATAGGCATGTGCCACTGTGCCCAGCTTGGGTCTCCTCTTTTGGGGTCAAAAGAAGTAAGAGTTTGATTAACAGCATGTGGTTCTCTGGTTTGACAGATTAGGTCATGTAATCACCTTTCTATGGATAATTTCTCTCACTTGAATTATGTGCATTTCATAATTTTAATTTTGCCTAGTCATAAAGTGGTAAATAATGGATTCTCCCTGAAAGTTTACCTGAGGACACAGTTTGCCTTATGGATCAGGCATCCAAAACCAGCTCTGGCTGGACTGGCCCTTCTATCCTGGGACCAGCAAGTATTGGGCATACTGTAGACCACAGACAGTTTGGTTGTCCCGTTGTTCAGAGGGGAGTCCATGCAGACAGATATATGTGGGCCGGATGCTAGGTGCATTGTTTGGAGAGGGCTGAGTGTATGGAGGAAGAGGATTGTGTTGTTAGCACAGAATAGGTAGCATGGTGTGCAAGCCTTTAATATCAGTACTTTGAAGGCCAAGGCAAAAGACCTGTGAGTTTGAGGCCAGCCGGGTCTACATAGTGAGTTTTAGGACAGCCAGGGCTACACAAAGAGATACTGTCACAAAAAAAACAAAAAAACAACAACAACGAAACCCAAACCCAACCAAAACTCATTTCCATTCCTTGATTATTCAGGGAACTGAAAAGTGAGAGGGATCTTATTTTTTATCTAAAAATGTTTATTACATTGTGTGTATGTGTGTACATGTGTATGCATGTTGTGTGTGCAAACATGTGTGAGTGTGTAAGTGTATCTGCAGCACAGTCATAGCACAAGTCTGGAGGTCAAAGGGCAGTTTGTGAGAACTGGCTCTCTTTCTTTCCTTTTTTTTTTGGTTTTTTGTTTGTTTGTTTGTTTGTTTGTTTGTTTTTTGTTGTTTTGAGACAGGGTTTCTTCTCTGTTTTAGCTCTGGCTGTCCTGGAACTCAACTCTGTAGACCAGGCTGGCCTTGAACTCACAGAGATCCGTCTGTTGCTGCCTCCTGAGTGCTGGGAGGCACTTTTCATCATGTGTGTCCCAGGGACTGAACTCAGAAATCACTTTTTCTGCTGTACGGTCCTGCTGGTGTCAGGTTGCCTGCCCCTCAGCCTCCTGAGCGCCCTCACTTGCTACTTCCAGCCGTTTCTTGACTTCTCTCACACTATGCTCCGTCTCTTGCTTCTCTAGCCCTGGCCAGGCCCGATCTACTTTTCTCTCAGTTCTGGACTCCTCCAGATGCCTCTGGATCTTTTTTCTCTTAGCCACAATGAACACCTTCCCCCTTAGGGAGCCATCATGTTGGCCGTTTTTCTACTCACCCCCCCCCTCCCACACAGCTGACCCATCTCTTTTTGCTTCTACATCGAGTCTGTTTATGTCAAGCATTCCATTAGTCTGTTGTTTGTGAGCTACTGTTTCCCTTGCAAGTAACATTTTAAAATATCTAAAATTACAAGGCAGAGCTGGGCATGGTGGCCCATGCCATCATGTCAGCACTGGGGAAGCAGAAGCAAGTGGATCTCAGTGAGCTGGAAGTCAGTCTGATCTACATAGGTAGTTTTAGGCCTGCCAAAGTGACATAAAAAGATCCTGTTTCAACCCCAACCCCATTTAAAAAATAAAAATAAAATAAGTTTACAGAACAAAACTATAAATGTTTTTATGAAATAACCATCTGTTTTATGCTTTCATCTTCACCTCCTAATTTATTAAATTACGTAAAGATGGGGATGAAAGAAGGTAGAGAGGAAGGAATTTTAATAAGAAAAAGTAAAATAATAGGAGTCAGTTGAACTCAGGATACTGTGTTTCAGATCATTTTGGGGCAGGAGGGGAGTGCACAAAGACCATGCTGCCCATCACAGAGGCAAACCCAAGAATTTCATCTTGAAAATACCTTATTCATAAAGCCCTCAGGCTAGAGAGCCCCAGTGGAATCGGCCTCCTCAATCCTTTCCCCATTAGCATTTTTATAGAGAAGAACCAAAAAATCAATTCAAGGGCCTGGTTTATCCAGGTGGCTTTGGTCTCTGAGGTCCCCTCCCCCTTATCTTTCTGCCAGTCTCTGCATAACTAGAGTGTTTGTGGGCATCAAAACTGGAGTCTTGCATTTCTCCTTTTAAATTATTATTATTATTAAAAAAGATTTATTTATATATTATTTATTCAGTATTCTGCCTGCATGTGTGCCTGCAGGACAGAAGAGAGCACCAGATCTCATTATAGATGGTTGTGAGCCACCACGTGGTTGCTGGGAATTGAACTCAGAACCTTTGGAAGAGAAGCCAGTGTTCTTAACCTCTGAGCCATCATTCCAGCCCTAAAATTATTTTTTTAAGATGTACTTATTTATTTTTTTATTATTTTTTGGAAACAAGGTCTCTCTTTGATGCGTTGGCTGATCTGGAGCTTGGTGTGTAGACCAACCTGACCTCAAACTCATAAAGATTCACCTGCCTCTGCCTCCTACTGGGTTAAAGGCCTGTGCCACAAGTAAATATTTGTTTTTATTATTTTATTTATGTGTATGCCCATTTGTCTGTCTATGTGTACAAAGGCTACATGTGTGTGGGTGACAGAGGAGGCCAGAAGAGGGCATTGGATCCCTTGGAGTTGGAGTTCCAGGCTGTTATGAGCTGGCTGAGTGGTGGTACTGGAGACCAAACTCGGGTCCTCTGGAAAAGCAGCAAATTATCTTAACTGCTGCAGCCTTCATTTCTTCTCTAAATTTTATTTTTAACAAAAAAATTTATTGTGTGTGTGTGTGTGTGTGTGTATGTATGTATGTATGTATGTGTGTGTGTGTGGTGTTTGTGTATGTCTGTCTATTTGGGTATGTATATGTGTGGTGTATGTGTGTGTGTGTGTATAGCAGGGGGGAGGGTTTGTAGATTTTTAAGGTCACTGAATCTTGCATCCCTTCACAATTCTTTCTTTTTGCTGTCAAGGTGAATTCCCAGAAAAAAAGCTTTTAGTAAAAGTTTCTTTTACTAAAGAAACTGATTGATTAGAGTGACAGTGGTGTGGAGAGGTGGGAATGTTACAGGTCCAGGCCAGTTTCCCTATTTTGGACTAGTTTTGCTCCAGAAGCTATTCCTATAGCCTGTGACTAATAGATAAAACTAGTTTGGAATGTGTCGATTAGCAGACTTAGGTTCCCTCAGCTCAAAAGCTGTGAACGTCATCAGACATCTAAGGCCTCTACAAAAGCTTCCTCCATCTTTCTGTAATCACCTCTGATATAGTCATCAATGTATTTTAAACTTGCCTAGATTGATGACTTTCTTTGTTCTATAAAACTATAAAACTTAAAGAAACTGCTCCCGGGGCTGGAGAGATGGCTCAGAGGTTAGGGGCACTGTGCGCTTTCTGAGGTCCTGAGTTCAATTCCCAGCAACCACATGGTGGCTCACAACCATCTGTAATGAGATCTGATGCCCTTTTCTGGGTTGCAGGCACTGTATACGTAATAAATAAATAAATCCTTAAAAAAAAAAAAAAAAAAAAAGAAACTGCTCCCACATTGGAAAAGGAATTTGGGTTAACCTAAACCTGTGTTTCTAGGCCATGGTCACTCAGATATGGCTCCCAAATAAACTCTTACCGCCTTTAAGATGAGAGCTGTGTTGTTTGTGACAGTATGTAGCGTGGGAAGGATTAACTCAGAGCTAAAAAAAAAAAAAAATCACTGGCAATGTATCCATGCAGATTCCTTCTTAGAGAATGAAGTACAAATGTGCTGTTATACCATGAATAACACAGACCATCTTCTTCTCTCTATCACAGGCACTGCACAGGAGATGGGCTGAGAGGAAAGTGTTGAAATTAGTGGTCCAGGGCTGGAGAGATGGCTCAGCAGTTAAGAGCACTGGCTGCTTTTCCAAAGGTCCTGAGTTCAATTCCCAGCAACCACATGGTGGCTCACAACCATCTATAATGAGGTCTAGTGCCCTCTTCTGGCCTGCAGGAATACGTGCAGGCAGAACACTGTATATATAATAAACAAACAAATAAATAAACTTTAAAAAAATCTGTGGTCCAGAAAAATCAGAATTGGTACTGCTGAGATCCAGAGGGTGAGAAATCAATTTGTTAGATGACTAGCGCTCACAGCTTCTAATTGCAGGCAAGGACAGTGTTTGCATGACAGGGGAAATCTTTTTAAAATTCCTTTTCACCTTACAGTGCCATTCTCTTTCATCAGCCCAGGGGAGTGACCCACAGCTGTGTGTCCAGGCCTCTAGTTCCTTCCACTTCTTTTCTTCCGTCTTTTCCTTTCTTCTATTTGAAAATTTTTTCCTTCAGTGCCAGACTGAGAACCCACTGGTTTTGGACACTGACCATTCTAGGCACGAGCTATCCGAGTGAACTGTGCCCTCTCCCCACCTACTCTGCAGTCCAGATGGAGAAGAACCCACAGCTCAGTTTTGGTCCGACCACCGTTTCCCCAGTTTGGGACAAGATTGGCACCATAGGCAGAAAATGCACATAGCAGTGACCTGCTTATTTCTGCGACGAAGTCCATTTCCTCATCAAAATAGTGTGTGCCCCTTCTGGCTAGAGGAGGAGCCAGCATTGATGCCTTTTCTGCACCCCCCCCCCCATCAGGGCAGTTTGTACCCTCCTCCCATGCCTGTACGCCCACATCCTCAGTACACACATCACTAAAATACCCCATAATGTACCCAGTTTGGCCTGGGGGTAATAGGAAGAGGGGCAAAGTGGGTCCCATTGAGACCAAATAGGTGGCAATTGGCAATACTTTATACATATCCCTTTTTTTTAAATTTTTTAAAAAAAAAATTAACAGAGACTTAACAGCTTAAAAAAAAAAATCAAGCCAGGCGTGGGGCCGATGCTTTTAATCCCAGCACTCTTGAGGCAGAGGTAGGCAGATCTCTGTGAGTTCGAGGTCAGCCTAGTCTACAAAGTGAGTCCAGGACAGCCAGGGCTCTGTTACACAGAGAAACCCTGTCTTGAAAAACCAATCAACAAACAATCACTACCCTTCATACAAGGGTGATCTCCAGAGGATGATGAGATTGCTTCAGTCTTTGACATACTTACCTTAGGGGAATGTGCAGAGAAAAGATGCTGGTGATTCGCAAGGCTCACCAGGAGCCAGCTGCCTCCGTTGGAAACACCCAGCAGGGACCCTACAGATGTGGCCATCCCCCATGAAGACACCCTATGGGCTCTTCATGGTGGGGATCTGACTGAGGTTGAGTGTTACTGGAAATTTGTTCTGGGGGGGGGCTTAGAGAAGGCTGCTCATTATTTTTTTTAAAGATCTGTTTATTATTTATACCGCATTTTGCCTGCATACCAGATCTCCCTATAGAGGGGTATGAGCCACCATGTGGTTGCTGGGGATTGGACTAAGGACCTCTGGAAGAGCAGCTGGTGCTTTAACCTCTGAGCCATCTCTCCAGCCCCAAGGCTGCTCGTTATCATGACAGGAATGCTATGTTCATCGGAGCAGGGGGCTCCAAGCAGCAGACAAGCCGCAAAAGGCTGCTTGTTGGATGTGTGAGCCACAGCCATTGTCTAGCTCCTCAGCACTACTGTTGTATGTGTCCCTACTATGGGCAAGTGGCTGGATGAAGGGACATTTGATACTGGACACTCAAGAAGATTTGCTTTCATTAAAAGACACAAATATGGGGCTGGAGAGATGGCTCAGAGGTTAAGAGCACTGGCTGCTCTTCCAGAGGTCCTAAGTTCAAATCCCAGGAACCTCATGGTGGCTCACAGCCACTTATAATGAGATCTGGTGACCTCAGGCAGAACACTGTATACATAATAAAGAAATCTTAAAAGCAAAGCAAAACAAACAAACAAAAGACACAAATATTCCCCAGTGGCTCATAATGGAACGATAGATCAGCCTGAGACATGGGAAAATATCCTTCCTTCCTCAGAGCTACTGTTAAGCACGGGGCTACCAGTAATCCCCAGTGAGGAAGCACTTGTTGGCAAAGGCCCAGCATTCTTAGCAGCAATCATTTGCACAGGACAAATGTGGGCTTGTGATACAACACCTAAGTGTAGGGCAATGGGTAGGACACTTCCATAGTCCGTGTGATAGGGGCACTTGTGTTACATGCAATTGGAAGGAATCTTCATATATGCTAATGATGATTTGTTCCCTTTAAGTTAGTTTTCTTGGATACTTTTTTTTGTTCTTTTGAGATAGGGTTTTTGTAGCCGGACAAGCCTTGAACATTAGCTGAGAATAGCCTTGAGTTCTTGATCAATCTGATTGCACTGTGGTTGAGTCATTTTCTATTGCTTCGGAGAGGCACCACAACCAAGGCAACTTGTAGAAGAAAACATTTAATTGGGGACTTGATTATAGTTTCAAGAATGAGCCCATGGCTGTCATGGCAGCAGGCATGCAGGCATGGTGCTGGAGCAGTGACTGAGAACTTAACATTTGACTCATAAGTTGAAAGCAGGGAGATAGCCTGCCTGGGCCTGGTATGGGCCTGGGCTTTTGAAACCCCAAAGTTCCACTAACTGAGGCTCAAACACTGAAATATACAATCCTATGGGTGTCATTCTCATTCACACCACCACAGACCTCCCTGTTCCAAGGACTAGAATTTTAGGCCTGTGCTGCCATGCTTGGGTCTTACTTTAGTTTTCCCTTTGAGGTGGCCTAGCTGTGTGTCTGAGATAGATTGAGATGGCCTAGCTGTGTGTCTGAGATAGATTGAGGTGGCCTAGCTGTGTGGCTGACACTAACTTGGAATTTCCCAGGCTGACCTAGAACTCATGATCCTCTGGCCTCTGAGTCTTTTAGTTCTAGAGTTGCAGGTGTGAGCCACTTAGAGCCAGGCCTTTGCTCTTTTTAATGTTGAATTCTCTGCGTAGAGATGTTTCTGTCACCATTCTTTCAACATAGAACCTATGTGGAAATGTGGGGACAAACTTCAACAAGACCCATGCTTTGCTTGGGTGATGATGGGCTTGGGGAAAAGATGGCTCTGGAAATAATCATGGGTTGGTGGGGGCAGGAGGATCTGTTGGACTGCCAGTCTTACAATAAACTTGTTTGCTTGCCCAAGCTCCTTGTCTCTCAGGCCTTTGACAGAGGCAATAGCCAAATTTGGATCTAATAACCCTAAAGGGCAGTAGTGCCTTGAATAGAGTTTTTAAGGAAGAAGAGTTTGGGGGAGCCAGCCAGCCTGCTGACACTGGCTCCAGGGTCTATGCAGTTGCAAACCCTTTTTATTTCTTATCCCTAGTTTTCCAATCTCTTGCTTAAACGTAACGTGTATGTATGTATGTATGTATGTATGTGTACTGGCTGTTTTGTGAATCAATGTGACACAAGCTGGAATCAACAGAGAGGAAGGCGCCTCAGTTGAGGAAATGCCCCCATGTGATCCAGCTGTAAGGCATTTTCTCAATTAGTGATTAATGGGGGAGGGCCCAGCCCATTGTGGGTGGTGTCACCCCTGGGCAGGTGGTCCTGGGCTCTATAAGAAGGCCAGCTGAGCAAGCCAGGGGAAGCAAGCCAGGAAGCAGCATTCTCCATAGCCTCTGCATCAGCTCCTGTCTCGAGGTTTTAGCCTGCTTGAATTCCTGTCTTGACTTCCTTCAATGATGGATTGTGATCTGAAAGTGTAAGTCAAATAAACCCTTTCCTCCGCAACTTGCTTTTTTGGTTATAGTGTTTCATTGCAGCAATAAAACCATGACTAAGACAGTATGTATGTATGAATGATTGATTGATTGAATGAATGAATGAATGTATGTTATTTGTGTGTCTGTCATAGCACAGAAGTCAGAGGATAATTCTCAGAACTTAGTTCTCGATTCCGAACTATATGGGTCCTGGGGATCAAACTCAAGTTCTTGGCCTTGGCAACGTCTGCCTATTGAGCATCTCACAAATCCTTTCTTTTTGTTTTTCTTTTTGAGACATGATTTCAGTATGCATCGCAGGTTTGCCTGGAACTCACTGTGTAGACCAAACTGGCTTTGAATTTAAAGAGGCTCACCCACCTCTGCCTCCTGAGTGCAGAGATTATAAACACCCAGCCAGGCTCTTTTCCTTTTAACCGTAAAGTCCAGGCTTAAGGATGGAGCCCTTGGAAGGCCTTTACATTTTATGCAAACTCACCCCGCACTTCCCTACACAACCAAGGAGGTGGTCAAGCTCTTTTTCTGCTCTGTTCACCCAGCTACGGGTGGGTGACAGGCGCTTCCTCACCTGTCTCTAGCTGACTCTTTGTTAGCTGTTAGCCTGGGTGAGCATCACCAGTCATGCCAACCTCAAGATGTTGCTGGTCTAGCCACTGGGGGGAGGGTACTGCTAGCCAATAATTAGATCAGGTTCTCTTTGTTCTCACGTATTCATGATCAACTTACCATTTTTAAAAAAGATTTATTTATTTATTATTTATACAGTATTCTGCCTGCATGTGAGCCAGTAGGCCACAAGAGAACATCAGATCTCATTATAGATGATTATGAGCCACCATGTAGTTGCTGGGAATTGAACTCCCGGACCTTTGGAAGAACAGTGAGTGTTCTTAACCTCTGAGCCAGCTCTCCAGCCCCCAGCAGCTGACCTTTTCACCAGGACAGAAAGCCAACCCTATCAACAGGATAACAAACAAATGCCTCAAAAAAAAAAAAAAAAAAAAAAAAACCCTCTTCCTTAGTGCCACAAGCAGCTCGGTGAGAGTAAGAACGGCTGGGTCTATGATAATGTCCTCAAGCTTGTTTCTTACTGATGATGGTGGTTGTGTTACTGAATGTGGTACCTGTGGTTTGTGGTTTGGCTTACAGTTCAAGTCGCCCTAATATTTGGTGCAAAGATATTAGACTATGTCTCCAACCTGTGCAAAGGTAAACTTGACTACCTGGAGCGGCTCTCTGACAATCTGCTGCTGAAGATCATCTTCTATCTTGACATGGAAGATATCTCCAGGCTCTCTCAGACATCAACCAAGTTTGCTAAGGTAACAGTCCCTGTTGCCGTGTGGGCTGCACCAGGAGCCCTCCCACTGAGCTAACCCTGGGCTCCATATTTCTGTCGTTTCTTATTATTTAGCTTGTTGGTCTCTCTCTCTCTCTCTCCATCTATCATATGTGGGTGTCTGGCCTGTGTGTGTGTGTGTATGTATGTACACTATGTGCGTGCAGTACCCCTGGAAAACAGAAGAGGGTGTCTATTCCTCTGAAACTAAAACTAAAGGCAGCTATGAGCTACCGTGCTGTGTGGGTGCTAGGAACCAAACCTAGCTACTGCGCAAGAGCAGCCAGTGCTCTTAACTCCTGAGCCACCTCTCTAGGCACTGTTCTGTTTTCTATCTATCTATCTATCTGTCTGTCTGTCTGTCTGTCTGTCTATCTGTCTGTCTGTCTGTCTGTCTATCTATCTATCTATCTATCTATCTATCTATCTATCTATCTTTTCAACCATCATCCATATAGCTAGCTATTTATCAAGGTAAATGTGTGGTACATGTTAGCCTTGAACAACAACTACTACTATAATTTCTTCTTTTTGTTGTTGTTGTTGTTTGTTTTTTAAGTGTGTTTTTTTTACATCTATTTATTTTATTATGTATACAATGTTCTGCTTGCATGTTACCCTGAACACTAGAAGAGGGCACCAGATCTCATTGTAGATGGCTGTGAGCCACTATGTGGTTGCTGGGAATTGAACTCTGGACCTCTGGAAGAGCAAGCAGTGCTTTTAACCTCTGAGCCATCTCTCCAGCCCTGTTTGTTTGTTTTTTAAAGTTTTCGAGATGGTTTCTCTGTGTAGCCTTGGCTGTCCTGATTTGCTTTGTAGACCAGGCTGGCCTCAAACTCACAAAGATCTGCCTCTACCTCCCTGAGTGCTGCGATTAAAGGCTTGAACCAGCATGCCTGGCTTTCTTTTTTGTTTTTCAAGACAATGTTTCTCTGTGTAGCCCAGATTGTCCCAGGACTTATGTTGTAGACTAAGGTGGCCTCAGAGATTTGCCTGCCGCTGCCTCCTGAGTTCTGGAATTTAGGATGTGGGCCACCATGTTTTCCTTAGCTTTGAATTTCTAATCTTTTTGTTTCTACCTCCTAAGCACTGGAATTATAGGCCTGTGCCACCATGGAAAACTTATTTTTCTGTTAAGACAGTTGATACTGTCTCTTTCTGTAGTACAGGCTAGCCTTGAACTCATGGGAATTCTCCTGCCTCAGCCTTCCAAATTCTGGGATTATAGATGTGAACCACCACACCTGGCTTATTTGTATTTAATCTCTATAGCCATTTTGACTCCTGCCTCTATGACATGCACTGTCCTAGACACCCAAGCAACAAGAGGGCATTATTCCCACCCTCAAGGAACATGCTATCATATATTAGAGAGCTAAACAGAGTCAGTTGACCGCAGTATAATATGGTTTGAATAGAAACAGTCATGCAAGGTACAAGGACTGTATGCTAAGTGGTTCCTGTGCTTTGCTTCTTAGAAGTGGGTAACTCTATCTGTTTTTAGGGTTTCTCTGTGTAGCCTTGGCTGTCCTGGACTTACTTTGTAGACCAGGCATCGATCTGCCTGCCTTTATCTCCCTGAGTGCTGGGAATAAAGGTGTGTATCACCATGCCCGGCCAGAGTCAACATAACGTTTTCTTCCCACAATACAGTAAAGCTGTCTTTATGATCAGAATTTATTTTCAGTATTCTAATTTATTAGTATGCATAATCTTTATTTATTTCTATTTATTTAGTTTATGTGCATTGGTATTTTGCCTTCATGTAATTCTGTATGAGGGTGTTGGGTCCCCTGGAACTGGAGATACAGACAGCTGTGAACTGCCATGTGGGTGATAGGAACTGCGCTGTTCTTCCAGAGGTGGTGCTCTTAACCACTGAGCCATCTCCCTGCCCCTCTCTTTATTTCTGAGACCAGATCCCAGTATAAATTAAGTTGCTGTGGAACAGGCATGATCCTCTTGCCTTAGTACCCCAAGTGCTGGGCTTATAGGGTGTGGCATCACATCTAGCTTACATTTTTTAGACTTGACTTTTATTTTCTACATGTGAAGGACGAGAAATAAGTACTATGAGTAATTATTGTTTGCATACATCTTTTGAAAATATTTTATTACTTTTTGGAGGAGGGTATTTTCAAGACAGGATTTCTCTGTGTAGCTTTGGGAGTCCTGGAACCAGCTCTGTTGACCAGGCTGACCTCAAACTCACAGAGATCTGACTGCCTCTGCCTCTGAAGTGCTGTGATTAAAGACCTGCACCACCAACTGCCCAGCTTATTTTTTATATGAATTAATTCATTTGTTTATTTATTTTGATAAGGTATTATTATGTAGCCTTGGCTGGCTTGGAACTCATAGAGATCTCCCTACCTCTGCTTCTCAAAAGTGCTAGGATTAAAGGTATGCACCACCAGGCCCAATCCAGGTATTCATACGTTAAAGAAGATGCTGAGGTGATCAGAATCCACTGGTAGGGCCCTAGTGAAAGCATCTGCCAGGGCCTAAATTTGTTGTCTTGTGCCATTGCAAGGGCTTGGCAGGAACTGGCAGCATCTGGGGATCTCTGTCCTCATGCTGGGCATCTACTTCCTTCAAGTTCTCAGGCCTACTCTGTTTCTCCTGTTCTCACTGTTCTGCCTTTATTGCAGCCCAGCTTGCATTGCATAACATTCCCAGTGCTCTGGAGCCAGGCTGTCCGTATGTATGTTTGTTGTGTGTTTGTGTGTATGCATGGGTACACATGCCATCGTGTGTGTATGGAGACAGAGGACAACATTGTGGAGTTAGTTCTCATCTTCCATCTTTATGTAGGTTCTAGGGGTTGAACTTGGGTTGCCAAGCTTGCATGGCAAGTGCCTTTACCTGCTTCACCATCTCTTCAGCCCTTTATTCTCTCTCTCTCAGATATCATGAATATAGTGTTCTGCTTGCATGTATGCCTGCAGGCCAGAAGGCTCCAGATCTCATCACTGATGGTTGTGAGCTATCATATGGTTGCTAGGAATTGAACTCAGGACTCTGGAAGAGCAGCCATGTGCTCTTAACCTCTGAGCCATCTTTCCAGCCCCTCCCCCCTGAACCCTTTTTAAAGGTCACTACGTAACTGTGGGTGACCTTGAATTTCTGACCTTCAAAGTCCTGGGATTCCAGGCATGTGCCACCATACCCAGTTTATGCAGTGAACCTTGGACCTAATGTATATTGGATAAGCGCTCCACTACGTGAGCTGCAGCCTCAGCATTTTTTTTTTTTTTTTGAGACAGTCACACTATGTAGCTTTGGTTGGTCTGGTACTTGCTATGTAGACAGGTCAACCTCAAACTCACAGAAGTCTGTGTGCATCTTTTTCCTGAGTGCTAGGATTAAAGATATGCACCACCATGCCTACCTCAGTTTTTTTTAAATTACATGTATTTATTTGTTTATCTGTGTATCTATCTATCTATCTATTTTTTTGTGTGTGTGCATGTATGTTCATGCACACTTTTGTGCCACAGTATTAGTGTAGAGGCCAGTGGACAGCCTCTGAAAATTGATTATTTTTTTCTACTTTGTGGGTTCAGGGGAATCTTAAGATATCAGGCTTGGTAGTAAATGCCTTCACCTACCAAGCCATTTTGCCAGCCCCTTGGATCTTTAAGTATTGTACTCCCCCCACCATTTAAAAGACTTGTGCATGTTCATCCATGTTCACTAGGGGCTGAAGCCAGGGCTTCATATATACTAAACATGCACATTGATGTGGCTATGGTGCTCACACCTGTCGTTTCAGCCTTTGAGAGGCTGAGGCAAGAGGATCCTGTGAGCTGGAGGGCAGCCGAGTCTACACAGTGAGCCTTGGCCAATTAGAGCTACATGGTAAGACCCCCATGCATCACATGTACTAGCATGTCCTACCTCCCTTGACTTTTATTCCTGTCAGACTGAAGACTCCCTTCACTTAAGTTGGTACGTCTACCTTGGCAGAGTACCTAGCTTAGGACAGCTCCAAGGATATGAAGATTTCTCAGTGATTAAGAGGGATTGCTGCCCTTCTAGAAGACTTGAATTTGGTTTCCAGTGTCCATGTCAGCTGGATCACAACTACTTCTAACTCCAGCTCCAGGAGACACACACCCTCTTTTCCCCTCTGAGGAAACTTCACACACGTAGCATATACACACAGGTGTTGCTAATGCACACCTTTAATCACAGCAGCAACTAAGGATCTGGTGGGCTCAGTGGCTTTATTTTTCCGTATGAACAAAGAAGCCTCCTCAGAGCTTGACTCACAAGAGAGCAACCCTGGAGGTGGCTTGGATTCTAGACAGACAGAGTTCTACATCTGTCAGGCAGGGTTCTACACCTCAGATGGAAGGCCGACCCTGAGCTGAAGGACGTTCACCGAGATGCACAGCCACGCAGCCGCCTTCCATGGGTGCCTGCTTCCCTTCTATCCTCTCTCCCGACCCCCTTCCCTGCCAAGGCACCAGAAATGACCCAAAGAAACCTCCAGTGTACTTAGAGAGGCCAGAGACTCAGGTTGGGATGCAACAGTGACCACATTCCTTGTGGTTTAGAAATGAGGTAAGATGGGTGCCTGTAATCCCAGCACTCTGGGAGGCACAGGCAGGTGGATCTCTGTGAGTTCGAAGCCAGCCTGGTGTACAAAGCAAGTCCAGGACAGCCAAGGCTACACAGAGAAACCCTGACTTGAAAAAGAAAGAAAGAAAGAAAGAAAGAAAGAAAGAAAGAAAGAAAGAAAGAAAGAAAGAAAGAAAAAGAAAGAATTGGGGACACTAAGCTTCCTTGCACTTGAGATCTGCCTCAGAAACAACATAACAAAATGGCTGGGGTGGTGTCTCATAACCTGGAAGACAGGAAGGAGGATCTCTGTGAGTTCTAGGACAGCCAATGCTAATAATGAAACACTGTTACAAACAAACACCACCAAAACAAAACACTCTCCACTGTCAGATTTTAGCTGAGGAAGCAGATTTAATTTTTTTAAGTGTGTGTTTGTGTGTGTGTGTGTGGTATGTATGTGAGCAGGTAGGTGTTCTATAGCATGTATGTAAAGGTCAGAAATTCCAGGGATCAAAGTCAGGCCTTTGGACTTTGTGTGTGTGTGTGTGTGTGTGTGTGTGTGTGTGTGTGTGTGTGTAGAGACAGGCTTTTCTGTGTAGACTTGGCTGCCCTGGACTTGCTTTGTAGACCAGGCTGGTCTTGAACTCACAGAGATCTACCTGTCTCTTCCTTCCTGAGTGCTGGGATTACAGGCATGCACCACAGCACCTGGCTGGCCCTTGGACTTTTTAGAGAAGCAATTTTCACTGCTGAGTCACCTCACCAGTCCACAGGGATGTTTATTTTCCTTGAGTCCACAAACTCCCTTTGAAGGGGATCCCCAATTCCAGACAAGGAGAGCAGGTGAACACACGGCTGTCAGGTCTCTCCCTATGTGGCTTTGAGGGTGCCGAGGGGACCTAGAGAATGCGTGGGTAGTGTGTGTTTTACTGTCTGTGTCATTATCTTGAGTCAGGGTATTACTATGTA
This sequence comes from Meriones unguiculatus, assembly GCF_030254825.1. NCBI lineage: Eukaryota > Metazoa > Chordata > Mammalia > Rodentia > Muridae > Meriones > Meriones unguiculatus. The sequence goes on from NC_083362.1 coordinate 70,811,770, forward strand.
ACCCTGACTGTCCTGGAACTCACTATATAGACCAGGCTGGCCTTGAACTCATAGAGACCCACATGCTTCTGCTTCCCAGGTGTCGGGAATGACAGTGAGCGCTGCTTCTCCCAGTGCAAGATCCACGCCATACTATTCTGCTCCGGGGATGGAGCTCAGTGGTAGGGCTTGTGCTTAGCGCCTGCGAGGCTCCGGGTTCAGCCGCGGGCACCCTGGGCTCCAGGGGGAAACTGTCTCCCCAGATAGATGTTTGCACAGCAGCTGGGCACCTTTAAACAAGCACCAGGCCAGAGAACTGGGCTTTGTTCTAGCTGCTCCCCATCCTGAGGCAAACATTCTCTCTTGTCCGTTCTGAGCACCGTTTCCTGGTTTATAAAAAAGCACAGGTTTTAGCTTGAATCCACTCAAGCCTTTTCTAGAATTCCCATGTCAACTTCATACAGGAATTCTAGCTTAGCACCTCCAGGGGGTACTAATCCTATGATTCGCTTTCACTGCCTGGCAACTGAGCCCCAAAGTTTGGGGTGCTCAACAGAGAAAAACAAAACAAAAACAAAAAACCCAAGCATTTTCACCTGGCGTGGTGGAGCCCGCCTTTAGCTCCGGCACTCGGGAGGCAGAGGCAGGCGGATCTTCGTGAGGCCAGCCTGGTCTACAGAGCGAGCTCCAGTATAGCCAAGGCTACACAGAGAAACCCTTTCTCGAAAAAGAAAACAACAACAAAACACAAAACAAAAAAGTCAGGATTGTGGCACATTTTTACTCGAAGCACTCAGGAGCAGAGGCGGGCAGATCTCCGTGAGTTCAAGGCCAGCCTGGCCTAATAATGAGTTCTATGCTAGCCAGGGCTAGATAGCAAGACTGTTTAAAAACAAAACCCTCAGAAATGTTTCAGGATGAAACCCATGATTCAGTGTCACTGCTTCATTTGCCTGGTGTGACTTGTAATGGCTGTCCCGGTTGCTGTTTATGCAGATTTGGGGACGAGCTTCACTAGTTCAGGTTGGCCTCAGTTCTCTGTGAGTGCAGCCGTCCCAGGTCCTTCACTAGGTCAGCCCAGCATTCCACCTCACCAGCTAGCAGAAGCTACCTTCAACTTCCCAGCCTCCCGCCTTCCCGTCCCAAGCTCCTCCTCATCAGTTAATGTAGTGCCCGGGGCTGAACCCTCTGCCTCACGAATGGCAGGCAAGCACTAATACTCTACCAGCTGAGCCCCGGAGTCACGTCTTTTTCATATACATATAATTTATATGTGCACTGGTGTTTCACCTGCATGTGTGTCTGTGTGAGGGTGTGGATTCCCTGGAACTGGAGTTACAGACAGTTGTGAGCTGCCATGTGTGGGTGCTGGGGATTGAACTTGGGTCCTCTGGAAGAGCAGCCAGTGCTCTGACCCGCTGAGCCCATCTCTCCAGCCCCAGGTCTCACATCTTTACTGAGTGCAGGACTTGCTTTTTTCCACTGCTTCTGTGGGTGTCTGTAGATCCTGCTGCACTTGCCTCTTTTCTGGCTAGAGCAATTTCTGAAGGCCAAACCTTCCTGGCACCCGAAGTCACGCCTTGCCTCCTAGATAGCAGGCGGTTTGTTTCATAGCGGTTCATGAGCTGGTGGATGGCGTGTCTTACCCTGCCCCTGGCTCTCCCGCCCCGCAGCTGTGCAAGTCCGACCCACTGTGGGAGCAGATAGTTCAGACGGCCTGTGACACCATCACCCCCGACATGCGGGCCCTGGCAAAGGACGTGGGCTGGAGACAGATGTTCTTCACCGACAAGATCCAGCTGCAGAGGCAGATCTGCCGGAAGAGGCAGAAGCAGAGGCAGGCAAAGCAGAAGGAGAAGCAGAAGAGTATTTAGGGGCTCTTCCCACCAGCAGGGGCCACAGCCTGCTTCTCTCACGTCTACCTCTCACGCTCTCACCTCTCACCTGTTGAACAACAGGTTTTGACGTTAAGCGATTCTGGGAATCACTTGCAAATCTGATTTTGCACACACACATGCAAATCCACCCAGTCCCTTGCTTGAGCAGCCTCTTCTGTCCTGCTCAGGCCAACCCCACGGCCCAAGTACTAAGGGCGATGAGACAGGAAGCTCAGGCCGCCACCTTCCCCGTCCCCTGTTCCCCTGAGGAAAGAGGCACCTGTTGTGTGTGAACTAACAATAAAGAGATACTAGCTGGCTTGTGTTTTTGTTTGGATCCCAAGCTGGACTTTGAGGATGACTTTGAACCCTCTTGCCTTCACCTCTGCACTGCCGGGACTCCAGGCATTCACCACCATGCCCAGTTCATAAGGTGCTGACCTTTGTGCCAAGTGCACACTGTATTCATGGCACCCCCTCCCTACCCCCAACACGGCACATGGCTGCTTAAATGTCTGTTCTGTCTAGGCATTCAAAACAGCTGCTTGGCTTTTGATTTTTTCTTTCCCCCGATGTTGTCTTACCTGCATCTCTCTGTAGAACGGGTGTCTGGGAATCTCCACCCAACACTTGGAGGCGCAGGTGCCAAGGGAGGCACCCCAGGAGAGCACAGCTGCCTCCTCACTTCATCCAGCAGAGTTTTTATCCATTCACTGTCCTTGTGGACCCGGGGCGTCATCTACCACACAAACATCCCCTGACAGCCCTGGAGTTCAGGCAGCCCTTACTTAGAGGATGGGTACCACTGTTTAAACTGCCACTTCTTCGAGGGAAAGCGCTGCTTTCTGAAGGGAATGCAGACAGCCAGCACCTTGCACAGGGATCTGAAGAGCGTAGACGGTGGGTGACCAGTGCAAACAGTTCACGTGGCCCAGGGATGCGCCTCCTCTGCCACACAACAGGTTGAAGACCTTGTCTTTAAAAGGAGGTAGGGCCTGGCGGTGGTGGCACACAGCTGTAATCCCAGCACTCGGGAGGCAGAGGCAGGCAGATCTCTGAGTTCGAGGCCAGCCTGGTCTACAGAGTGAGTTCCAGGACAGCCAGGGCTACACAGAGAAACCCTGTCTCCAAAAAATAAATGGGGGGGGGATCAAATGTGGCAGGGAAGGCTGGAGAGATGACTTAGCGACACTGTTGTTACTCAGTGTACTTGAGGTCCAAGAGAGAACTGAAAGCCCAGAATTTCTGGTCCCATCTTTCAGTTGACAAGCAGTCAGAAAAAAGCTCTGAATTGGTAGCTCAGAACTTTTGTTTTTTACAGATTTCTTTTCATTGTATGTGTATGGGTGTTTTGCCTACATGTAAATCCGTGAACCACTCAAATGCCTGGTGCCCACAGAAGCCAGAAGAGGCTGTCTGATCCCTTAAAGCCGGAGTTGCAGACTGTTGTGAGCCATCATCTGGGTCCTCCGGAAGAGCAGCCAGTGTTCTTAACTGCTGCGCCATCTCTCCAGCACTCAATATCATTTAAAAAGTCTTTCCATGTTGTATATTGTTGATTATGGTTTCCGTTTGAAAAGGCTACAAGGAGAATTCCCTCAGCATGCCCACAGAAGTCCAGATCACACTCGTTGGTTGGAAAAGAAGTTAGCCAAAAGAATCAGGTAGCATCTCCAAGTGCTCTGTAGGTAGTGCCTGACCAGAATGCAGTGTGACGTTCATAGGCAGGCACAGAACTTGGCAAGCAGAGGCAGGTACATATATGGAGTTGAAGGCCACTGAGGGCTACATAATGAAACTGTCTCAGTCAGTCAATCAATCAAACAAGTAAATGGCAGGAACATGACTGAGTGAAGACAGATATCTAAAACCGATTGAAATGTTTTGTTCTTAAACATACAGAGAATAGTTCTCCAGTAGTTCTGTATAAAACAATTGGTGCCTGCCTGTAATCTCAGCACTCATATATGTTTAAAAAAAAGGAGAGATATCGGTTTTATACAAAAACTTGACCACCTAAGACAACAACATTTACTTAGTTGCAGGTAAATAAAAAAAGCACAATTACGCAAACAATAAACTATAAAGCATATGGTATGACTACACAAGTAAGCCTTGAGAGCTTCTTCAGGACACGGCAGGTATGAATAGGAGCCGTTCTTTGCCAGCAGGTCTTGCTTCAGTCCTGCAGGGACCTCTGATTCAGGAGAAGCCACTGCACCCTCAGGGCTACTAAGTCCACAGCAAGAAGCACGAGCAGTCTAACCCGGACGCAGTTCCAGCTGGGCCAATGGGTGGAAAGGTCGCGTTTCTGATGCGCAGCCAGCAATACAAGCATCCCCTATCATGGGCTGTAGCACCATTGGACACACTTAACACCGCCTCCTGTTAACTGAGGTTGCAGACGATGAAAGTAACAAAGTAATGAAGTTTTCAAAATACATAGCATGTTGTTTAATGGTTCCTAATTGTATGCATCTTTTTTTAAATGAAAACAGTTATCACTGCTTCAGCTTTAAAGGTTATCCTTACAATTTATTTATTTTTGAGACAGATTCTATGTTGCTTTAACTGATCTAGAATTCACTACGTGGAGCAGGCTGGCCTCGAACTCCCAGAGATCTGCCTGCCTCTAACTCCCAAGTGCTGGGATTAAAAGTATGCACCACCATTTCTGGCTGATATTACCTTTATTAAAACATCAAGTTGTGCTACAGATATGATGGTAATAAACAAGTCTTTGGCCAGGGGTGGAGGCAGAGGCAGGCAGAGAAAGGCAGGGCTCTGTATAATTTCAAGACCAGCCTGGTCTACATAGTGAGACCTTGTCTCAAAACAAAACAAAACAAAACAAAACAGAACAAAACCCAAACGTGCTAAGCCAAATGGAGCCTGACATGCAAATTATTATCTATCTACTTTCCAGGCAATGCTCAAGTCATTGGAGGTAATAGCAAGTACGTGCATTGGTGGGGCCTTCGGGGCTCCTTTCTGTGAGCCAGCTTGCTTAGTACTGGTGTTGTCTGGGTAGTTTCACAGAGCAACCTTTCCACTAGTCCTTAGGGCAGGAGACAATGGAGACCAGGCAGAAAGAAAGTGTTCATTTAATTACCTGTTAACATCTGGGAAGCGCTCCTTGAATTCTGCCTGCAAGTTAGACCTTGGGAGCGTTCTGCAATTCCAGTTGCTAGCATTCTGCCTCTAATTACCAAAGATAATTGAGAGTGGGGTGGATTCGCTTTAGGTAAATTTGACCCAAGACACTGCCAGTTTTGTTGGAGGAGCAAATTGTGAGTAGAGGTTCCTCGCTTTACGGTGTGGAGGTGGATCCTGGGGTCTTGAGCATGTTAGGCAAGCACTCTTATTGCTGAGCTACAACCCCATACCAGAAAGTAGACATCGGAGTCATTTAAAGGGCTGTATAAACAAGTAAGGCAGTCGGAAACTTCAAAATGATCCTGGGAGGAGCATTCCAGTCTGTAGTCTGAAAATGGTTCAGCTTTAGAAAAATAGAGATCTCAGCTAAGGAAGAGTATTTGTTTTTGTGATGTCCCAGACTGGACGTCTTCATGTATGAAGCCTACAAAGAGGACTATTTTTAACATTGTGCCAAGCCCAGACAAATGAATCCTCTGTATGGCAAGAGGCACCGGAGCTGAGCTGTTTGACGCCACTGCCTCAGTGTAAGCACGTGGTCAGCTACAAGGCAATCCAGCTATGACCCTCACAGCTTGACTCTTAAAAAAATGGTATTTGTGTGTGTGTGTATGTCTGTGAACGGGGTGTTGTGCAAATGAGAGTCCAGAAGAGGGTGGCTGATCATAGGCAACAACTAGCTCTCTAGCGTATTTACTGGGCAATAGAAACTCCAAAAAGATGAATCACTGAGACAGAACTCAGTGATCCGCCTCTCAAGTGCTAGGATCAATGGCGTGTGCCACCACACCAGGCTCTAAGAAAAGATGGTTGAATCTAAGGCAGTGGTATGAATCAAAGCGTCGGATTCATAGCCCTTAATTCGATAGTCAAGTGCACTAAGAAACACAGCTGCCGCGAAGGACATCATAGAACACATGGGAAGGATTTGTGTTGAGTTGCGGATAGGGCTGACCTCACCTTCAATGTTAGAAAGGATGGCCAGTGTCACTTCTTAAAGGAAGAGTTAGAAACGGTACTTCTTAGCTACAGAATTCTTTCACAAAAATAAAAACTGTGTGTTTTTTGTTTGCTTTTGTTTTTCGAGACAGGGTTTCTCTGTGTAACCTTGGCTGTCCTGGAGTCACTTTGTAGAGCAGGCTGGCCTGCCTCTGCCCCCCAAATGCTGGGATTACAGGCATGCGCCACCATGCCCAGCTTCTAAACTATGTGTGTTTTCTTTTTTTAAATTGTACTAATTTGTATTTCCTTTTTTTTAAAGTTTTTTAAAAAAATTTTATATTTCATGTGTATGTATGTTTTGTCTGAGTGCATTAATGTGCACCACATGAGTGCAGTGGCTACAAGAGACCAGAAGAGGGCGTCTGGTCCCCTGGGACTGCAGTTATAGGTGGTTGTGAACCAAAATGTAGGTGCTGAGAGATGAACTCCAGTCCTCTCCAGTCCAGACCTCTTAACCATCTCTGCAGCTCACAGACTACATTGCTTTTGAAATGATACGATACCGATACCAGCATTTCAGTAACTCCTTGTAAGAATTAATTTATGGAACCCATATTCTCATGCTCAAAGCCCATTCATCTGGACCCTTTGTGGAAATATAGACACTTGGGTTTTGCCTAATGAAGAAGTGGTTGAGTTACAAAGCCTTTATTTCCAGTCTATGTATGTAAAACCTTAGCCCCAGTGGATGACAAGAGGAGAGAGAGGGAAGGAGAGAGGAAGAGGGAGCAGGGAGGGAGAGAAATAGAGGAAGGGGGGGGGAGAGAAAGTAGGAGAAAGAAAAAGAGAAGGTGGGGTCTTCTTTGTTTGTTTTTTGATAGGGTCTCATGTAGCCCAGGCTGGCCTGGAACTCACTAGGTAACAGGGACTAGTCTTGAGCCTCTGACCTTCCCACCTCCACCGAGAGCTGGAATTACAGGCGTTTGCCACCATGCCTGGCTCGAAAGTTTTCCTACGGGCATCTGTATGAACTATTTCATAAGCTATAGACACCATCATCTCTAAAACACCTCTGCCGCCTCTGCAGAGAGGCCATGCGAGGACAGACGAAGTGAGGACAATGGCATTCACAAGTGATACCGCCAGTTACCACACAGAGCATCCCTCTAGCAGCCAGGTGAGGTAGGCACGAGGAGGGAATCCACACGATAAAGTCCATGACACTAAGCATGTGCACCTTCTATGTACTTCCTTCTGGACTGTTCTATCCTCTGAATACACGGCTGAATGAGCAAAAAGACTATTCCTACCATGTAAAGCAAACCACACACATAAAAGGAAAAGTCATATTTTTGTGTGATGTCGAAGATCCACCCTATGAAAACAAAACAAAACAAAATATATTCAGTATAATATAGTTTAAGACAAAACTCAAACAGACAAAGCAGGCATTTATTGCTACCTCAATTTTTTTTTTTATAAGCGTTTGCACTGAGGATGTAGCTCAGTGGTAGAACATTTGCCTAGCATACGTGAGAGCCCAGGTTCAGACCCCAACACCACCTGGCCAAAGAAATTTATTAACTTTTCTTTGTGACGCTAGGGATGGAACCCAGAGCACCGAACATGGGACCGCCCTGGGCCACACATATGGGCCACATTCAAGCCTTTTTTTTTTTTTTTTTTGATAAAAGATCTCACATATTCAAGGCTGGCCTCCAACTCACTATGATTTATTATTCTTTCTGTCTCTATCTCTCTTGCTCTTTTTCTCGAGACAGGGTTTCTCTGTGTATCCTTGACTGTCCTAGACTTGCCTTCTAGACCAGGCTGGCCTCAAACTCAGAGAGATCTGCCTGCCTCTGTGTCCCTGAATCCTGTGCCACCGGGCCTGGCTGAGTTATTGTTCTTTAATTCCTAGTTTTTGATTGTTCTTGAGACAGGGCCTCACTATGTAGCCCTGGAACACACTACATAAACCAGGCTGGCCTAGAACTCACAGAGATCCCCCTCCCCGTTAGGAGTGAGCCACCAGGCCTGGCTGCTGATATTTGGGTTTTTATCTCTGTGTAAGTGTACCTTTGTGCGTAGCATTCATGTACCATGTGCGTGTGTGGAGGTCACAGGACAACTCTTTGGAGTAAGTGCTCCCCTCCTACCGTTCTGTGGGGCTCCAGGGATCGAACTCAGGTCATCCAGCATGTCGGACTTGGTTGGCAAGTGGCAAGCATGTTACCCACTGACCCATCTTATCAGCCCTGTTAAACGTGTTATTTGATTTCAAAAGAGAAGGCAGGTGTAGCAGAGGCAGCTGATCTCTGTGAGTTTGAGGCCAGCCTCGGCCTAGTCATAACAAGGCCAAATGGAGCTACCCTGGAGAACCTGCCTCAAAACAAAACAACAAACAAACAAACAAACAAAAATCCACCACCAACAATAACCAAAGGCTTTTTTTTTTTTGGTCTGTTTTGGTTTTTCAAGACAAGGGTGTGTGTGTGTGTGTGTGTGTGTGTGTGTGTGTGTGTGTGTGTGTGTCTAGCTCTGGTTGTCCTAGAACTAGCCCAGTAGATCAGATCTGCTGCCTCTGCCTCCTGAGTGCCGGAATTAAAGACATTCGCTTATGACCTGGCTAAAGGTCATATTCTTTAGACGTGGCTTAGGCAAACATCCTGCCCTTATCTCCATCTGGAATCTAAACCAAGATCAAGCGCATAATCCAAAAACAGTGATTTCAGCTTCAGAATCTGAAAGCGGCACTGACACTGACATCTCGGCACCCCGACTTCTGCTCAGTGATTCGAGCAGAAACAGAGGACCCCTATGGGAGAGGGCAACGTGAGTAAGTGAAGATGCTGCAGAGTTGAGGGCATCCTCCCGAACACCGAGCAGACGGAGGTCCATAATCTGAAAGTGATCAGGGCAGGACCTGGGGGCAAGCTCTGTCATCCCAGCTCCAGGAAGAGTAGGAAGGAAAGGCCCGCCAGTGCTACAGTGTCCTCGCAGGGTCAGCCTCCGCAACGTAATGAGACCCGGTCTCAAAATGAAAGGGAGCCGAGCCTGACCCGCATCTCTCATCTCCTCCCCCTAAAGTCCCAGCACTTGGAAGGCAGAAGCAAGGCAGATCTCTGTGGGTCTGAGACTAGGCTGGTCTGCATAGTGCATTGCTGGCAAGACGGAGCCACACAGTGAGACCCTGTCCCCAAGAGGAAAACCAAAAATAAAAAGGACTGGTGATAAAGTCCAGTGGTGATCACTTATTTCCTTATCATGGGAAGAGGCCCTAGGTTCAACCCAGCACCACCCAAAACACAGCAAAACAGAACCGCTATAAATGAAGTTCTGTTCTGCTCAGCTCCAGCAGAAGGTGGAGAAGGTGGCTCGATCCCTTTAACAGTTAAATCTTCAGTCTTTTTTTTTAACTCTATATTTTTTATTAATTACACTTTATTTACTTTGTATCCCCCCATAAACCCCTCCTTCCTCCCCTCCTGATCCTACCTTCCCTCCCCCTTCTTCATGCATGCCCCTCCCCAAGTCCACTGATAGGGGAGGTCCTCCTCTCCTTCCTTCTGATCTTAGTCTATCAGATCACATCAGGAGTGGCTGCATTGTCATCTTCTGTGGCCTGGTGAGGCTGCTCCCCCCTCAGGGGGAGGTGATCAAAGAGCAGGCCAATCAGATTATGTCAGAGGCAGTCCTTCTTCCCATTACTATGGAACCCACTTGGACACTGAACTGCCATGGGCTACATCTGTGCAGGGGTTCTAGGTTATCTCCATGCATGGTTCTTGGTTGGAGTATGAGTCTCTGGGAAGACTCCTGTGTTCAAATTTCTGGTTCTGTTGCTCTCCTTGTGGAGTAAATCTTCAGTCTTAAAACGGCCAAGCAGTTAAGAGCCAGAACTACAGCCCTTAGTCTCAACACAGTGCCGGAAGCAGAGTGGACTAGTATTGCCACTGTTTAACCCCAACTTCAGACATAGCACAAGACTCCATCTGACTGGAAAATGGAGTTGTCTTGATTTGTGTCTGTGTGTGTGTGTGTGTGTGTGTGTGTGTGTGTGAAGCTGTGGATTCTCTGGAGCCTGGAGTGGTTGTGAGCCTCCTGACGTGGGTGCTGAGAACCAAGGCTCTGGAAGAGCAGCATGTACTCTTAGTCACTGAGCCAAGCCCCCAGCTTCCTGCTGCCTTACCTCGGACTGAACCAACGAGGGCCTCACACTTAGGCAAGCGCTCTTCCTATGTGCCACATCCTCAGCTGTTTGAACTCATGAGCTAGTGATCTCCCAACCAGGCACGTACCACTGCACCTGGTTGTGATCTCTGTTCTTTGATTTGGATCCTGGGACCTTCATAATCCCTTCATCCATTAACTCAAAGCATTTGCTTCAAAGTAAAACCTCGTTTCCTATTCCGTTGCTCTCCCTTTTTATTTGAGCATGCCCCAGGCGAAGGCTTGGTGTCTTTCTTATCAATTAAATTGCTTCCAGCTCTTGGACAACATTGACAATGGCTGTTAGGGTGCTAGATTTGAGCAGCTGGGTGAGGTAGTGCACGGCTGTAATCCCAGCACTCAAGGAGACAGAGGCAGGCGGATCTCTGTGAGTTCAAGGCCAGCCTAGTCTACCAAGCAAGTCTAGGACAGCCAAGGCTACACAGAGAAACCCTGTCTCAAAAAACAAACAAACAAAATGATGAGGGTAAGCCATGCAGATACTCAGTTAGCCAAATCTGGTTGGCTGGGTTTTTCTAGAAAGTATTCTGGAAACATCTAGAAAAGTCACCTACTTGCTATGACGTCTTTTAAGGCGACGTGAATACCCAGGTATGCTCTAAATAGATTGGATTGAAGTTGGTGTTGTCTGATGCCATGGCTGAAATGTCTGTGTAATGGCTTGAATTACATGTCTTCCCTAAATGGAATCACAGGAATGTCCAATGTGGCACTAAATTGTACCAGATTTTTAAATGGGACTAGAAATCTTGCTGAAAAAATGAGAAACATGTTTGCTTCTGAAACCATTTACTCCCTTTCCCTCCCCACCCCCCCAAACAAAAAGGCAACTGGAGAAGTAATTTTCTTTGCAGCACATTAGGCAGCATTTGAGGCCATTTGTCTAGCAAGAATTAAATGTGCTTATTTAGTCGTTCGCACTGCCAGGCACCCTGACCCCACAGAGCTTGAGCGCTGGGCCCGCACCTCATTAGGACTTTAGTTTCTTGGTTTGGAGAGTCAACTAAACATTATGCAGGCAGCCAGTGACTGCCCTTCACCCTCAGTGTACGAATGGGTGGGAGGGGAGGAAGCGACAAACAAAAGGAGGAAAGGCCCTTTACGCCCTCAGCATCTGGCCAGGTGCCCCCAGAGCAGTGAGTTAGGCACCCACACAGACTTCTCTCTTTGACTGTTTCTGTTGTCGTAGTGAGTTTTTTTTGTAGCTCAGGCTAGCTTTAAATTCCTGATGCTCCCACTTCCAACCCCCTCCCCCACAAGTACTAGGATTACAGGCTTGCATCAACATGCCCTACCTGAAAGTTCTCTCATAACTATATATTTTTATAAGTATATGTGAAAGATGTGTATTTATGTGTGTTTGTGTGAACATACACATGTGTGTGCTCAAGTGTGTGCACCTGTGTATATATGTGTGTTCTGAGTACTTGGAGGTTGAAAGACAATGCTGTGTGTATGCCTCTCTTTCTCTCCATCTGTTCCTTTGAGGCAGGGTTTCTCCCTGAACTTGAGGCACAAGTCTTCTTGGCTAGACCTCTGACTGCCATGAGTCCAGTAAGATAATGTTAATGGCAGCTTATTATAGCAGCAACAGGCAACAAACATAAGTCTAGACTCAAACATGGATGCCATCTTTGTTTTGCTTTGTCTTTTGAGATAGGGTCTCATGTGGCTAAGGATCACCCTGGACTCCTGACCTCGTCTCTGCCTCTCAAGTGCTGGGACCACAGGCAGGCACTGCCATACCCAGTGTATGAAGTGCTGGGTATAGAACGCAAGGCATTGCGCATGCCAGGCCAAGACTCTACCAGCTGCAACTCATCCTCTGCCCTGTTCTCGGTTCCTTCTTTTTAAAAACTTTCATCTAGTGTGTATGTGTATGGGTCCGTGCCACAGGATGAATGTAGGGGTCAGAGGACGATCTGCAAGATTCTGTTCTTCCCTTCCACCATGTGGCTTCCGAGAATTGGACTCACCATCAGCTCATTAGGCCTGCTGACAAGCGCCTTTACCTGCAGTCATTTCACAGGCCCCTTGAGACAAGGTCTCATTATGTAGCTAGGGCTGGCCTGGAATTTATAACAATCCTCCTGCCTCTATACCCTCACTGCTGGCACTACAGGTACATACTACCACGGCTAGCCTTTCTGTTTTTTTGAGACCATGTAGGCTGACCTCTAACTAGCAGTGTTCTTCCCACTTAAATTCCCCGAGTGCTGACATCACCAGCACCTGTCACTACGGCCAACTCTGGCAATGGATATTGGGAGGTGGGGTGCGGACCATCCATCACACATCCTACCCTCCTGCATGTATGCTAAGCTCTGGGCACCTTGGGGCACTCACCTGCAAATGGTGGTCCCAGTAAGGCTGAGATGCCATTGGCACAGATGATGATGCCATAGGCATTGGCCAAGTGCTCAGTGCCAACCAGGTCTTCCGTCACCACGGGCATGAGGGAGAAATACCCGCTAGAAAACCCAATCAGGGCGCAGATGACAGCCAGGCTCGCATAGGTGTGCATCAACGGCAGCAGGAAGATGCTGAGGACGAGGGTGAAGTTGGCAATGAGGAAGACGTTCCAGACGCTGATACAGGGGAGGTCAGCCACGGCCCCCAGCATCACCTTCCCCAAGATGTGAAGTATTGCTATGATCGAGGTCAGAGGGAACACATCGTTTTGGTCCGACAAGTTATACAAACTGACGATTTCCGGCAGGTGGATGAAGGGGATGACAAAGCTGCTGTATGCGAACAGAGCCCAGAAAATAAAGGCTACAAACGTGCGGTTGGTAAAGAGTGAGGCTGTCCCAAAGTAGCCCGAGTACCAATCCCTGAAGCCCCTCTGGACCCGCACAGTAAGTTGGCTCACTGTCTTCAGAACCCGGAAGGCACACATGTTCTTCCTGGGACGGGTTTGACCTTGACTCTCCTGTGTTTGAAGGTCACAGACCGTCTCCTCATTCCCAAGCCTTCTCTCCTGTTCTTCAGTCACGCCCAGTGGTCCTCCTGACTTCACAGATTCAGTGGAGTGAGTTGGGAGGGCACTGGGCTCCTCCCGTCCTGAGCAGCTTTCTACCCTTCCAGGAGAGAGAGGCCTCATGAGCGCTCCACAGACACACAGGTTCAAGGACACAGCACCCTGAATGAACATGGCGTTCCGCCAGCCATACTCTGCACATAGGTATTTCAGCAACACGGTCATCAGGAAGGTCCCGAATCCTGTCCCTGTGGTGCTGAGGCCCTGGGCCAGGGCTCGTCTCTTCTGAAAATACCTTCCCACCATGACCACTGCGGGCAAGTAGACCATCCCGCTGCCCAGGCCTGCAGGGGGAAGGAAGCACCGAGGCACCATCAGAATTCATAGGACATAAAGATCACCTGCTGTGTGAGGCAGTTTTCCAGATTATAGCAAAACACCTGAAGCAGTCAGCTTCAAAAGAAGAAACGGTTACTTTGGTTAGCAATTTTAGAGAACTTAGTTCTCTAATGTTCTCTTAGTTCCTGATGCTTTGGGGCATGGCATGGCAGAGCAAAACTCATGGCTGCTGGGAAATAAGGGAAAAGAGGAAGAGAGGACTAGTGATCTATCTGTTGGCACAGTGCTTGCGATAGCACGCACAAATTCCCAGCGCCATGTAAAACTGGTCACAGTGACACCACAGGTACATAATCCTAGCACTTAGGAAGCAGAGGAGGAGGATCAGAACTTCAAGGTCATTCCCAGCTACATAGTGAGTTTGAGGCCAATATGGGATGCACAAGGACCATGTTTATTTGTTTGTTTGGTTTTGTTTTTTCGAGACAGGAGACAGGGTTTCTCTGGATAGCCTTGGATGTCCTGGACTCGCTTTGATCCACCTGCCTCTGCCTCCCTGAGTGCTGGGATTACAGGCGTGCACCATCACATCCAGCTAAGGACCATGTTTAAAGGGGCATGTTCCCTTTTATCTATTTCTTCCACTAGGCCTCACTCCCTAAAGATGCCAACACCTCTCACAGTCTCCACTTCACAGCCTCCAGGGGCATTTAAAATCCAAACTGTGCTGAGTGATGGTGGCACACTCCATTAATCCCAGCATAGCAGAGGCAGTAGGATCCCTGTGAGACCAGTCTGCTCTACATTGTGAGTTCCAGGACGGCCATGGCTACCCAGCAAAACCTTGTCTTGAAAAAAACAAAAAACAAAAAACAAAAACCCAACAACAACAACAACAACAAAAGATCTACCTCCATCTCCTTACACCCTGGTACTTTCCATTCTAATGAAAGAATAATAGTGACTCTGTAAAGAACCTCTGAGGAGGGGTGCCAGAAGAAGCTGCCATTTTTTTCCCCATCAGGCTTTACAGTGGTTTCCACCAATAACATCAAAGCAGATCCCTCCTGTAAGATCAGAAGACTGAAAACACAGTGAGTTCCGGGCCAGCCCCACCTAAGAGCGGGGCTCTGTCTCAGGCAGAATCAACCAGAAGAAGAAAGTGGCAAGTCCCTTGTCAGAGAAAGGTCAGAGGAGATTTCTGAGACCTTGTGAGAAAACTCTAAGTAAACAAGGTTCTTGTAATCTCTGTTCCTCCGTGACATGACCTTGTTCTTGGAATGTGCTTCCTGCCCCTCCCAGGTGTAGGAAATAGGATTGGGCTTACTTTAGATTGCCCATCATCTTACCCATTATTATTCAGAATGATATTTCTTTTTTTTTTCTTTTTTTAAATAATTTATTTAATTTTATTGCATGTGCATTAGTATGAAGATGTCAGAGCCCTTGGAATTGGGGTTACAGACAGTTATGAACTGCCATGTGGGTGCTGGGAATTGAACACAGTTCCTCTAGAAGAACAGCCAGTGCTCTTAACCACTGAGCCATCTCTCCAGCCCCCAGAATGATGTTTCTAATCATGAGACTGTGTACAGCCTACACTTGTGTTACTCTGTCCTTGTGACTGTAAACAGCTTGGATTCAAGTGAACTTTGCCTAACCCTCAGAATGCCCTGAGAATATAAACTGTCTGATGCTTTGAATAAAGATGGCTATCGCATGAGACTTTCATCCGCCTCATCTTTGGGCTCCACTCTCCCAGGTTCACACCAACTAGAGCTGGAACAACCCCTAAGCCTCCCGCCAGCGTCAGGGATATCAAGACACAGTCTTCAGCATTGGGCCAAACTCTGGACCAATCTTTATAAGTCTTATGATCGCAACGGTAGAAATCTAGAATTTCTTAGAATGTGTGACAGACTGAGGAAACATCCTTTAGAGACCAGCAAGACGCCTGGAGGGGCTGGCTTCCAAGCCTGACAAACGGAGTCTGATCCCTACGATGCACACAGTAGAAGGAAAGGACTGAATCCTGCAAGCTGTTCTCTGACATCCAAACTGTGGTACCACACACACACACACACACACACACACACACACACACACACACGAGATGGGAACTGGGAAGATGGCTCAGTGGTTGGGAACATTTGTTGCTACTGCAAAAGACCTGGGTTGGTTCCTGGTGCCCACATGGCAGCTGTAACCATTTCTAGAGGGTCTGACACACCCACCCGCCTCTGCAGCTTGAGCTTCTAACCTCTGTGGTCACCACATACACTTGTAGTTAATATATACACATGCAGAGCAAATCACTCATACACACAAGATAAATTTTAAAAATCTAGGGGTGGAGAGACGGCTCAGCAGTTAAGAGCACTTGCTGCTCTTGCAGAGGACCCAGGTTTGGTTCTCGGCACGCACAGGATGCAATTCTAGTTCCAGGGATCTGACACCCTCATCTGGCCTTCCAGGGCACTGCACACACGTGGTACAGATGCACAAGCTGGCAAAGTTCCCATAAGCATAAGATAAAAATAAATAAATCTTTAAAAAAACAACTAAAAAATTAAAAAGACATCATTCCATGGCCCACCTCCTCCTCATGAGTCGATTGGCTTTGGATCATCAGTAAGATCTGCCTACTGTTTATCTAGTTGACTGTGTATCTTTATATAAAACCCTAGCTTGATCCTCCAAGAAATGAGAAACTCGCATAGGTTTCTGTGGCTAGTGTGGATTTTTGAGACACTGTCCCTTAAGAAGCTGGCTACGAAATGTCACCATCAGACAGACCCTGCACTCATGCCCTCAGCTCCCAGCCCATTTGACCTCAGACATGCCATCTGGACCACAACGCTGTGAAAGGGAACCACCCCTCTCCCACCCCGTTCATCACTCCCTTGCTCAGTAGTTGATTAATTCTCTCCTTCTATCATGGGTCCCAGGGTGTCGGGCTGTGGATAAACACATCTGTCTGCTGAGACATCTCACATACTCAAAACAAATCTTTTGAAAAAAAAGATTAATTTTGCTTCTCTAAAGATAAAGTTTTTGTTTTGTTTTACTGAGACAGGGTTTCTCCGTGTAGCCCTGGTCATCCTGGAACTCTCTCTTGTAGACCAAGCTGGCCTTGAATTCAAAGGTCCTCCTGCCTGAGCCTTCCAAGTGCTGTGATTGAAGGTGTGAGCCACCTTCAATAAGATAAAGTCTCTTAAAAAGAAAAACCTCTTTCATGAGTGTGTCTATGCTTATTCTTAAAAAAAAAAAAGCCCTGTTTGGATGAACCACAGGGGATGCCTGAAAAATGCGTCAGGAGGTAGTCGTGTTGTCTGAGTATCAGATGTCATACTTATAAAAAGTGCTTGTCCAGCATGCAGGATACCTTGGGATCCATCCTCACCACATAAACCAGGTGTGAGACACACCCGAATCCCAGAGCTCAGAGGCAAGACATGAGTATCCAGGTTACTCTTGGCTAGATTAGGATTTAAGCCTGTGCTATGTAAGAGAGCCTGTCTCAAAAAACTAAACAAAACCCAAAATCTAGGATGACTACATCAACAGAGAAATATGATCTTAAGATTCATTTTTGTGTGAGTGTCTGTGTATGTGCCAGTGTGCAGGTGCCTGTAGAGGCCAAAAGAAGGCATTGGGGTCCCTGAGCAAGTGTTGTAGGAGGTTGCAGGCTGCCCAAAGCAGGTGGTGGGAACTGAACTCCAGTCCTTTGGAAGAGCAGCAAGCACTCCTAACTGCTGAGTCATCTTTCCAGCCTCTAATGGAACAGTTTAGATCAAATCAAAGGGAAGCTTTTAAAAACAGAACGATTTAATGACTCTTCATGCCATCACTTAGCTTCAACAAATCTCAATGCATGGCCAATTCTGTAAATACCACATATTATTTTGAAGCAAATCGAGAATATATTATCTCATGTGTGCATATTTTAGTACAAATTTCCAAATGTAGGAATCATTTAAATAGCACAGTTCTCATATCTTCATCTCACTGGAAAAAATAATATCTTGATACCATTAAATATCCAGAAGGTGCTCCAATTTCCAAATGTCTTATAAATGACTATTCTTTAAAAAACAACCTCCCTAAACTTGTATGTTTAAGCCACAATCCAACAAGAATTGCTGTTTGTTGATGTCTATTTTAAAGACTTCTGGCCCCCACCCCCAATGCCTTTTGCAATTTATTTGTTGCAGATCCTGGGTGAATGGTTCTGTAGAATTGTCATACTCTGGATTTTGATGATATAACAAAGTAAGCTTACTTATTTCACACAGGGTCTCTTATAGACCAGACTGGCCTGGAATTTGTAGCTGAGGATGGCTTTGAAATTCTGATCCTAGCTACGTGGGTGGCATACACTTTGAATCCCAGCACCATGGAGGCAAAGCAGGCCAAGGCCACTCTGGTCTACAGAGCAAGTTTCAGGATAGCCAGGGCTACACAGAGAAACCCTGACTTGAAAAAACAAAACAATTTTTTTTTCTAATGTCTTCTAAAATTTTATTGTTATTACTATTATTGCGTATATATGATGTGTGTGTGCCTGCACATACACACACAATGGCATGCATGTGGAAATCAAAAGACATTGGTTCTCAACCTGTGGGTTGCAACTCCTCGGGGGTTTTTGAATGACCCTTTCACAGGGGTGGAATATCAGATGTTTACATTACAATTAATAACAGTAGAAAAGTTAAGAGTTATAAAGCAGCAGTGAAATAATTTCATAATTGGGGGTCACAACATGAGGGCACAGCATTAGGGGTGGCAAAATCAGGAAGGTTGACAGCCTTCCTAGTTTTACGAGGCAGCTCTTACCTTCCCCTCGGGGATCTGAGATCACTCAGAAAGTCCAGGCTTGTACCTGTCATAGGTAAGCACCTTTGCCTGTGAGACATCTTGCCAGCATCTTGACACCAGGCTTTAGTGTTTGATTCCTCTTGTCTTAAGGGATAGTCTTGAGTTTATAATGTCATATTTATGCTACACATATGCTATCATGTTTCTGTGACAGCTGTCACCCACTAAGCCCTTTAGTATGGACCATGGTGCTCAGTACTTTAAGGGAATTACTTCAGTCATTTCAATGTGGTACTCTGGTACTCTTATTTGTCCCCAGTTTGCACATAAGGAAACTGAGGCATAAGGAGACTCAGCAATGTGTCTAACGTCACACAGGTTCTAAGTGGTTAAAAAAGGAGGACAGTTGATGGGATGCAGCTCAGTGAAAAGTGTGTTTGCCCAGCATGAATGAAGCACTTTAGAAGCCAGGCCTGGTGGCACAGTGCTACAATCCCAAGGAGTTGGAGGCAGGAGGATCAAAGGTACAAGGTTCTTCTTTGCTAAACAGTAAACTCAAGGCCAGCCTGGGAATACATAGGACCTGTCTCAAAACAGAAATAAGTGAATAAAAAGACAGAAATCTTTTTGTTTTGTTTTTCGAGACAGAGTTTCTGTGTTTAACCGAGCCCTAGCTGTCCGGGACTCACTTTGTAGACCAGGCTGGCCTCGAACTCACAGAGGTTCCCAAGGGCTGGGATTAGAGGCGTGCGCCATCGTCATCCAGGCTAGTTTTAACCATCTTGTCTCAAGCTCCTAAGCGTTAGCATTACAGGCATTCTATATGCCAGCACATCCCAAACAAAAGAACTTTTAGTTGCTTGTGTAGCCCAGGCTGGTCTTGAACTCATTATGTACATAGCTGAGGATGGCCTTGCATTCTGGATCTTGCTGCCCCCACCTTCTGAGGGCTAGGATGATAGCTATATGCTACAACAGGACATTTTTGTTTGTGATTTTTTTTTTTACACAGGGTCTTATTGTGTATCCTTGGGGGGCCCGGGACCATTTTGTAGACTAGCGGAGCTCCTTCTGCCTCTCTTTCCAAAGCACTGGGATTTTATTTATTTATTTATTTATTTTAGGAAGTCTCTCAGTATATGGCCTTGGAGCTAGCCTGAAATCCTCTATGTAACCCAAACTGACCTCAAACTTTTGATAATGCCCCTGCCTCTGCCTCTATCTTTCTCTCTTTTTGTTTTTCAAGACAGGGTTTCTCTTCGTAACAAGCCCTGGCTGTCCTGGACTTGATTTATAGACCAGATTGTCCTCAAACTCACAAAGATCTGCCTGGCTCTGCCTCCTGAGTGCTGGGATTAAAGGTGTGCACCACCAAGTATGGCTTTTTTTTTTTTTTAATTTTATCTTATGTGCATGGTTTTGCCTGCATTCATGTCTGTGTGAGGGTGTCAGGTCCCCAGGAACTGGAGTTATGGACAGTTGTGGGTGCTGGGATTCCAACCCAGATCTACCTGGAAGAGCAGCCGGTGCTCTAACTGCTGAGCCATCTCACCAGCCTGCCTCTGACTCTCAAATGCTGTGTGTGTGCCTGTGCCACTACACCCCTGATCAAAATAGCTTTCAACCCTGATTCAACAATTTATTTTTGAGGAGGATGAGAGTTCTGTTCCCACAGACTCAGGCAGCATCAGCCTCACCAGAAGGCAGGTGTGCGAGGAAGTAGCTGCTCTCTGTGTGAACCCCACAACCTGTGGGTTAAGGAAATTATGGCTAGGAATAGATTTTACAGAACGCAAACCGCTCTGCAGGGTGTTCAGTTTTAATCCATCCCCTGCCTGTGTGCTAGATTAGCTTCTGAGACTCGGGCCCCACCTGCGGTTTGTGCTAATTCGTCAGATCTGGGAGAGCAAATGACTATTCCTAAGTCCCAACCAGTCCTACTCTCACTAATGAGAGACTGCCATCATTTCCCTAGCATTTTTGTTTACTCTCTTCAGTTTGTGTCATTATCCCCCTTTCCCATTCATCAAAGGGGAAAGGTCTACCCTAGCATTCAGGAGCTGCCATGAAAGTTTGATTTTGGTTCTATTTGGGAAGTCAAATACAGTTGCTAGTGATATAGGACATTTAACATCTATTAAAGTGACTCTTGGGTCTGAGAGATGGCTCAGTGGGTAAGAAGGCTTGCTGTACAAACACCAGACTCTGAGTTTGAATCCACAACACATCTAAGTAAAAAGCTAGTTGTGGCTTTGTGTAGCACTAGTGCAGCAGGGCTGGGGTGAGGGAAGGGGTGGGGTCACAGACAAGGAAGGTCTCTGGGGTTTGTTGGCTGCCAGCTTAGCTCCAGAGTCAGGGAGAGATCCTGTGTCTAAGGCAGAGGACGATAGGATGGCACACACACACACACACACACACACACACACACACACTCACACACACACACACACACACACCTCCAAGATGAAAATGGAATGTCTTTTAAAAAATTGGAATGTCTTTTTAAAAATTTTTTTTAGGTTTGTTTATTTTATTTTTTGAGACAGTTTCTGTGTGTAACCTTGGCTGTCCTGAGCTCAATTCGTAGATCAGGCTGGCCTTGAACTCACAGAGAGATCTGCCTGCCTCTGCCTCCCTAAGTGCTGGGATTACAGGTGTGGGCCACCTGTTATTTGATTTTATTTGTGTGTTTTGCCTGCATGCATACATGTAAACCGTACATGTGTGTAGTACCCATAGAGGTCAGTAGAGGGTATCCAGATCCTTTGGAAATGGAGTTACAGATGGCCATGAACTACCGTGTGGGTGCTGGAAATGGAACCCAGGTCCTCTGCATGAACAAGAAGTGCTCTTAACTCCAGAGCAGCCTCTCTAGACCATCAACAGGATGTCTTAATGGCTCTCTTTTCTCCACAGTTAAATTCATCATCTTGATGCACAAAACACCGAAATGAAAAGTTTTAAAGCATGCTTACCAGCTGCCACTCCAAAGGTAATAAAGAGAGACTGCACGTTGGCTGCATAAGCGCTCAACACCCAGCCGAGGGAGTTCACCAGCCCTCCAATGATTGCTGTCTGGCGGCACCCGCAGGTGTTAATGAACAAGCCGATGAAAGGTCCTGCCACAGAGCAGCGGAAAAGGCACTGACTAGAGGCTCCTGTTGTCTTAGTGTTCCCACACAAGAAGTTAAAGGATAAAGCGTCACCAGGGCTGCTTAAGGAAGACCAAACCAGGGCTAGCGAGATGGCTCAGCAGAAAAGGGGCTTATGGCCAAAGCTGCCAACCTGAGTTCAAGCCCCAGAACCCACGTGGTAGAAAGAGAATAGACTCCTACAGGTTGTTTACCTTCACGCATGCACCCTCCCCTCCCAATTAAAAAATATATATAAAATGTTTAATAAAGCAGGCAAACCCAAAATGTCAGGAGACACTCCTGAGTGATTAACATTCCAATTTCCCTAGAATCTGAGGACACAAGGACCTTTGTGTCTCCCAAAACAAATCTTAAAGTATAAAAACCTTCTGGATGTATACCGTCCCATCAGAGAATACACAGTTCTGGACTGGAAACAAGCAGTCAGGCTCATTCTGCCTACCACAGAAGCCCTGGGCTAGTGGTCTCACAGGATTCAGCCTGGCATGCATTTTCTCGACCTTACAAAAAGTTTGAAAATGTATGGAATAGGGCTGGGGAGGTGGCTCAGGGGTTAAGAGCACTGGCTGTTCTTCCAAAGGTCCTGAGTTCAATTCCCAGCAACCACACAGTGGCTCACAACCATCTATAATGAGATCTGGTGCCGTCTTCTGGCCTGCAGGTATACCTGCAGAACACTGTATACATAATAAATAAATAAATAAATAAATAAATAAATAAATAAACAAATTTTTAAAAAGAAAATGCATGGAATATATAAACACTTAAATAAGAGCAATCAGCCTGGCAGCGATGGGGCACACCTTTAATCCCAGCACTCGGGAGACAGAGACAGGCCGATCTCTGAGTTTGAGGCCAGCCTGTCTGTCCTATAGAGTGAGTTCTAGGAAAACTTAAAAAAAAAAATCAGAAATCTCACACACACATACAAATCCAGTAGCATCATGGACCAGTTTCCCACATCTCTCCAACTGGCTGGGTCACACGATGGCTGGCCCTCTGGCTTGGTCACACCCTCTCAGGCTGGCGGCAGTTTCTACCTTTGCCTCCTGTCTTCTTCCTGGCCTCCTGGCTTCTTTACGCGGACGAGGTTACACTTCACTCGCTACGTTCACTTACGCACTGTGTGTGTGCACACGGACATGGCGAATGCACCACAGTGTTCAACTGGAGGTCAGAGGGCAACTTAGGGAAAGGATTCTCTCCTTCTACCGTATCGGTTTGGGGGTGCACCTCAGGCTGTCAGGCTTGGTAGCAGGTGCCCACTGAACCGTCTCCCTGACCTAAGTCAGAGGTTTTGATTCCAGTTCTAAAGGAAACACTGGGGAAGGATTCCCAAGAGGATCACCACAGTCTATCATAGAGCACCCAATGCAAACAACGCTGTAGAGGACTTGCCTTCTTCAGGACACTCAGGCCCTCCTTTCTCTCCTAGTCCTCCCCTGAGACCACTAGGCTGCAGTTTTTTTGGTCTCATGCAGCCCAGGCTGGCCTCAAATTGCCCATGTAACCAAGGATGACCTTGAACTTTGGATCCTCCTGCCTCCACCTCCCAAATGCTGGGACTCTAGGCATGTGCTACCATGCTTGGTTTATTACGTGCTGGAGCATGGACCCCAGGGCTCCATGCATGCTAGGTAGGCACACTACAGCTGAACTGCATCCCCCAGGACACTGTGGAGAGATCAAAGACGGCTGTCATCACTTTATATAGTCATGGAGTACTACACATGGGTGGGGCTTTTTGACCCCAAAACAAATTTAGGACTGGGGAGATTGTTCACTGGGTTAAAAAAGCTTGCTAAGCAAGCTTGATGACCTGAGTCCAGTTCCTAGAACTTAACAGTGGAAGGAGAGAGCCAGTTCCTGAAAGTTGTCCTCTGACCCTTACGCACGGGCGGGCTGGGGGCACACTTGTGCCCACACTCATACGCATAGTCACAGGTATGCTCGTGATACATCCACACAATAACAAATGAAAATATTGAGCTCTCAAGAGTTTCCCTGCTCAGCCCAAACCAAAATAAACTTTCCCTCTGAGGTCTCTTTCTTCCGTGTGGGAGAAGGAACTGTGCCTCCCGTGCGCCGGGCGCGCCTGGCCTTTAGTTACTTTCCTCTCGCTGTGACCAACCTGATAAAAACAACTTAGGGGAAGGTTTGTTTGGGCTTGGGTTAGAGGAGAGAGTTCATCAAGGTCATGGGCTCCCGTTACAGTGCCTGGTCACACTGTGTCTGTCTGTCGTCAGGAAGCGGAGAGACAGACAGAGACAACCCTGGTACACTCAGCCAGCTTCCTTCAGACCTAGAAATGGCGCTACCCACCCCACAGTCAGGGTGGGTGTCACCTCCTCCCTCCACCAACCCAGAAACTCCATCAGAAACTCATCTCCTAGTGACTCTCACTGTCAAGCTGACGGTGAAGCCTGAATTCTACCGGGCAGGTAGAATTCAGCACCAGCTCAGCCTTGCCTGCTTTGCTCGTCATATTAATTTATTCATCATGTAGCCCCAGCTGGCCTGGATGGAACTCACAAACATCCACCTGCCTCCGCCTCCCAAGTTCTGGGATTAAAGGTGTGCACTAAGACAGCTAGCAAGATTTATTTTATTTGCTTAAAAATGTATTTATTTATGTGTATGAGTGTTTTGCCTGCATGCATGTATGTGCACCTCGTTACATGCCTGTTGCCTGCAGAGTTCGGCAGAGGGTGTCAGATGCCCTGGAACTGGAATTGTAGAGTATGACGTACTCGTGGGTGCTGGAAACTGAACCCAGGTCCTCTGTAAGAGCAACCACTGCTCTTGACCACTGACTTCGCTTCATTGATTTGTTTTTAATTATGCGTATGATTATGCACATGATTGTGGGTGCCTGTGAAGGCCAGAAGTGTCTTGATATTCCTGGAGCTGGATGTATGGCTGTTGTGAGCCACCTTAGACAGGTGCTGGGAATTGAACCCAGATCCTTTGCAAGAGCAGCAAATGTGCTTAACCATGGAGCCATCTCTCCAGCCCCTCGTCTGGTGTTTTTAAAAGTGCATAATCTGAAACATGAATGTAAACACTTATTTAATAAGTTCTGACAGTAAGGACAACAGTTCAATTAACTTCTTATATCGGACTTACTACATACTAAATATATTTCTATATAGCGTGTGTTACATATTAAGTATGTATATTTTGTGAATAACATATAAAATCAGGACCATTGGTATGACCATGTGAGAGAAATCTTGGAAGTAACTGAAACTGATATACCACAAGTTTGAAGATATTTCTTTATATACATTAAAGAATAAAATCAAATACGGGTCCTATGAAAGAGCAGTTAGTTGAGCCGTCTCTCCAGCCCCATGTATGGCTTTGCTACTGACAGCCCTTGAGATATGAAAGACCAGCAGGCCATGCAACAGAAAAGACTCAGCAGCAAGCTGTTCTGCTATGCAAGCTTATGAAATATTTACTTATGGTGGGGGTAGGAACTCCACTCTAAACTTTCTGGCTTAGTTTTGTTTCCTGAAAGTTGTTCATAGATACCAGCAGGTACTGCCATGAGCTAACTGCCATTTTGGCAAAACGAAAAGAACTGATGTCCACAAGTCTCTCTCAGCCTCTCTCAACCTCTCTCTCTCTTACACACACACACATGCACTAACAAAGAATACTCAAAGCACCACAGAGGAGGATTAGGAGTTCAAAGCCAGCCTCAGCTGCACAGTGAGTTCCAGAACAGCACGAAAAGAGCAATATAATCCAGATCCGCTCCTTTGCCTATGACTCTTGTTTGGGAAGGTTGCAAGCTGCCACGTAGGTGCTGGGACCCGAACCCAGATCCTCTGAGTTCGTGTATTAACCCAGAGCAAGTGTATTAACCACTGCGCCACCTCTCCAGCCCAGTCCTAGTTTTAAGAAGACCAATGAAGAACTGAAGGAGCCAATTAGACATTTATCAACAATCTTTTCACATGCATTTTGTGCCCTTGGGTCTTAGGTACTCGGGCTCTTCTGAGTACCTAAATGCAGCTGAGGCTGGCTTTGAACCCCTAATCCTCCTGTGTGGTGGTCTGAGTGGGAAATGTCCCCCTTAGACTCCCATATCTGTACACTTTGTCCCTGGTTGGTGGTGCTCTTTGGGAGGTTATGGAACCTTTAGGAGATGGAGTTTGGCTGGAGGAAGTACGTCACTGGGGGCAGGCTTGAGGGTGTATAGCGTCATGGCACTTCCACTTTGTTCTCCTGGCTTCTTGCACGTGCAGACATGCGGCCTCCCAGCTTCCTACTCCTGCTCCTATACCCGCTGTATCCTGCCACTCCTCCCAGCCATAAAGGACTCTTATCCCCCTGGAACTATAAGCTTTCTTCCACAAGTTACTCTTGATCGTGGTGTCCTATTACATCGACAGAAAAGTAGCCAATCCTGGTTCATCTTTTATCGTGAAGGGCAGGAGAGGCTGTGCAGCGGTGGACTGCTTGCCTAGCATGTGTGGGGCCCTGGATCTGATTCTCAACAGTGCCAAACGCCATTCACAAATGTTCAATGAACTGGGTGAGGTGGCTCCTGCCTATAATCCCACTGTGAGGAAAACAAACAGGGGTATCTGAAATTCAGGCCATCCTTGGCTCTGTTCTGAGTTTAAGGCCAGCCTGGGCTACATGAAACCTTGTCTCAAAACAACAGAAATGTTGTGGTGTCTAAGGAACCCCTGAGCCTAAGGCCCAATCCCAATGAAAGTGTTAAAAGAGCAGAAATGGGCTGGAGAGATGGCTCAGAGGTTAAGAGCACTGACTGTTCTTCCAAAGGTTCTGAGTTCAATTCCCAGAAACCACATGGTGGCTCATAACCATCTATATTGAGACCTGGCCTGCAGGCACACATGCAGGCAGGACACTGTATACATAATAAATAAATAAATCTTTAAAAAAAAAAAAAGAGCAGAAGTGATGAATCACCAGTTACAGAGTCAGGGCTGGGGACACAGAGCTTGGTCACTGGTAAAGAAAGGCTCTCAGTGACAAGTGTGGCAACCTGAGCTACGTCTCAAGACTGAGATGATGGAAGGAGAGAATCAGCTTCTGCAAGCTGTCCTCTGATCTACACAAGTGTCACAGAACAAGTATTCACACTCACACACATACTCAAACCACAAGTGGCGAAATGGCAAATTTTGTCTTTAAAAGTTGGTGATGTCACCAGACGTGTGTGGTGATGCATCAGGAATGTGATGCATCACCCACCATGGAGACCTGTCCCTTTTTAGCCACCCAGTCTTAGCTCAGAGGACGTACCCACTATCAAGGTGATGCCCATGCTCAGCGAGCTGACCCAGGCAGTCAGGCCGCGGCTCTGGTGGAACTCTTCAAGCCACTCCACGTTGAGGACTCCGAGGGCCATCTGGGAGCCCATGATGAGGATGTGCACAAAAAAGGAAGCAAGGACCACCATCCAGGCCCACCCGCCGTCAACGTCCGGGTGCGGCTTCAGGGGCTTCTTAGCCTTGGGGTCGTCTTCAAGGTCATAGCCGATATCTTCGTGACTTGCATACATTTTTCTAAGGTTTTTCTGAAACACACGCAGTAAAGCATTTCATCTCACGTGGAAACAAAAACCACCTTCCTCTTCTTCGAACAGCTCTGCCTTCGGCTGTGATCAAAGTGGCCCCAGTGATCTGTAAAGAAGTAAAGCACAGATCCACCAGCAGCAACACATTAATCTGCACTAATTTGAGCATCCTTTGGCCTGGAAAGTAAGGGATCCGGCTGTCTCTGGCACCCAAGTGCTGGGAGTAAGCTGTTAAGAGTTTGAGCTGGGGCTGGAGAGGTGGCTCAGAGGTTAAGAACACTGGCTGCTCTTCCAGAGGTTCAGAGTTCAATTCCCAGCAACCACACAATGGCTCATAACCATCTATAATGAGATCTGGTGCCCTCTTCTGGCCTGCAGGCACAAATGCAGACACAACATTGAATGCACAATAAATAAATAAATCTTTAAAAAAAAGTTTGAACTATGGGAGCCCACCTCAAAATGACCTTCGGCTGTAGCCTGTGAACTCTTGAGGCGAGCAGCACTGGCATGTTTGTTGTTGAGACAAAGGACCATAGTGACGGCACATCATCTGTTGTTACCCTACCTGTCTGTGTGGAGATTTTATTTCTGTTTAAAAATTTAAAATGCTGTAGGCATAGTGGTGCACGCCTTTAATCTCAGCACTCAGGAGGCAGAGGAAGGCAGAGCTCTGTGAGTTAGATGCCAGTCTGGTCTACAAAGTGAGTTCCAGGACAGCCAAGGCCACACAGAGAAACCCTGTCTTTTTTGTTGTTGTTGCTGTTGTTTGTTAGTCTTAGAAACAGGGTTTCTCTGTGTAGCCTTGGCTACCCTGGAAGTGCACCAGCCTATGGTGAGCAAAGCCCGGCTTTGACCTCCAGCACCACAAAAACCAAATATAAGAAGGAAAACCAGGGGCTGGACAGATGGTTCAGTGGTTAAGAGCACTGGCTGTTCTTCCAGAGGCCCGAGGTTCAGTTCCCAGGACCCGTACCATGGGGCTCACAACTGCCTATAACCAACTCCAGGGGATCCAGCATCTTCCTCTGACCTCTGTGGGTGCAGCATATACACACATGTATGGTGCATGCAGACCTTCGGACCCACACACAATACACATACACAATAAAGGTTTTCTTTTTTCAATTAAAAAAACTAAAAGCATAACAAGTAAGGAAAAAGGTGGAAGGCCCCAGACATAGATTTTGACCTCCATGACCAAAAGCACACTCACCTTCACACACAGACATGGACATACACAAAATAAAACCATAGTTCTCCAAGCCACAGAAAAGTGCTTGAAATATTAAGTACTTTTCTGTGGCAACGTTAAGAGCTTTACATTCTTACTGAAATATTTATTTAACGGGTTAGAAGATGTGGTCGCCATCGAACTTCTCTGGGCATTTCCCGTTTACTTGATCGTAAATAAATATCGGTGATTAGCATGTGACGGGCAACTTCATGCTAGAGGCCCAAGTGTGGACGCGGAAGACGGCATAGCTCGGGGATGACTCCGAATGCAGGTGGGGTAGCCTACTGAGACCCTCAGGGGTCTTGTCTGATCTCCCTGAAAGAGTGGGTGAGGGAGTACCCTGGAGCGTGCCTGCATTTACACAAAACAGCAGGCTGACACAGGAGGATTGCTGGGAATCTGAGACCAGCCTGGGGCACACAGTGAGTACTGGTCCAGGCAGGGCTATGCAGCAAACCCTATCTTAAAACAAACAAAAACAGGGGAACAAAACAGTATTATGGTGCACGCCTGTAGTGTTAGCATGTGGGAGGTGGTGGCAGAGGATCAGGAGTTCAAGGCCAGCTTCAGCTCTATAGCAAGTTTGAGAACAGCCAAGGCCTCAAGAGATCTCTTTTCATGAACACACACACACATACACACACACAGAGAGAGAGAGAGAGAGAGAGAGAGAGAAAGAGAGAGAGAGAGAGAACAACCCCCCCAAAAACAAATAAAAACAAATATTTGCATTTGATACTTATATCTTTCTAAAAGCAACCCTTCCTTGACTTCACAACTCATTGTCCAACTAGGTCGCCAAAGCAGACGTCTACAGAAAAGCAAGTGTTTACTCCGATACGATTTGACTGTTTCTTCCAAAGTGCATACCGAAACCTAAGTGCCACTGTAACCATAGTAACAGGTGGATCCCCTGGAAGGTCTATGCCAAAAGGGCCCAACGTCAGGAATGGATTGAGGCCACTGTTCCCAGAGAGGCCTAGTTGTCTTGGGGATGGGTCCCTGATAAAAATGGGATGGGTGCGACTTAATATTTATCCTGATGCCCTTTTCTAGTCTTCCCACCTCTGCATGCACATTCATGTGGGTAAAACACAAGCGCACACACATGCACACACATATAATACGCACATATATGTGCAGAGGGCTGGGGAAACGGCTCAGCAGTTACCAGCACTCGTTCCTTTCGCAGAGGACTGGTGTTTCCTTCCCAGCACCCACACAGAGTGCCTCACAACTGTCTGTAGTTCCACAGGACATGATGGCACACATCTTATGGCCTCGGAGGAACGTGGTGAGCACACATGCACACACACACACATACACACACACACTTTAAAAACCGTGAAAGATTTTTTTTTTGGCTTTTTCGAGACAGGGTCTCTCAGTGTAGCCTTGGCTGTCCTGGACTTGCTTTGTAGGCCAGGCTGGCCTCGAACTCACAGCAATCCACCTGCCTCGAGTGCGGGGATTACAGGCGAGCGCCACCACGCCCGGCCTGTGAAAGATCTTTAAAAAAATTTTTAAGAGTAAATTGAAAAATCAAAGCCGTAAATGACGAAAGAGGTGGCACTGGAGTGACAACTGTTAAGAGTGTACGCTGCACAATGGTGCCACGGAGAAAATGAAAATGTCAGTTTTTCCTGGAGCGTGTTATGGATTAAAATATAATTAACATTTTTTTTTCACTTCTGTCACGGGAGGAATTTTTACAAGCAAGTTATTCCTTTTTAATTGGGCTGTCACTATGTCTCCATTTAATGAGAAGCAAAGGGGGCTGTGTGACAAGTTCAAACTGAATCTGCCATCTCTTCCCAAAGAGGTCAGAGGCGCAGGTCTTCAAGCCTGGTCCAAAATAGTTGAGCACAGGATATTTCACGCCGGTAGAGGGCGCGCTCGAGGCCAAGAGGACAGCAAAGGGTAGGCTATAGGGCAGTGAACTCCAGCTGGCTTCATGTTGGGTTGGGGGGGTGGGGGTGGGATAGAGTCATGCCTCCAATGGGTCAGGGCTGTGCTGGGTGGCTTTTGCCACGACGGTTGGTACTAAGGTCCTAAACGCCTCCATTTTGCAGCTAAGACAACTGAGGCATCTGTATGCGTGTTTGACAGGGTCTCACCTAACCTGTGCTTGTCTCCGTCTTGGAGGATGACCTTGAAGCCATCCTCCCACCCCTGACCCCGAGGATGGCGATTGTATTACAGTGCTGGATTTAGGTAGTGCTGGGGGAATTGAAGCCGGAGCCTCCCCCAAGCTAGGCAGGCACCCTACCAAACGGGGAACATCCCCAGCCCCGAAAGCGAGCCAGTTGTTTCACGGGTGCCCCCGTGAAGTCCAAATATGAACAAACATATGGTTCAGTCTAAACCTCTTCTCCGCACTCCCTTTCTCCCTTCTCTTTCCCTCTCTCCTTTAACAAGGAGAAAGAGAATCTTTCTAATCCCAAAGAAAGCACCTTGCTAATGAGCCTGAGCTTGAACCAACTTTTCTGCAGGAAGAAAGGGCTTAATTGCTAAACAGAGTTGAGCTCATAAAACCTTGTCAGGCCGTGGCAGCCTCTGCCCTTTAATGGCTGTGCCGGGTCCTCCCTGTTCCCTTTCCTCTCGGGAGATGCTGGATAAGAGCGGCTCCCGGGGGCTCAGCATCGCCTCCCTGGTCCAGCCGCGGGTGAAGCCGCACCCTCCGATCCTCCATCCCCACGAAGGAGCCCCTGGCACAGAGACACCCGCACCCTGGAAGGGGCTAGCTGTAGCCCCATCCTTGTCTACTTCAGGTCATGAACTCGGGCCTCGAAAGCACCCGAGCGCGAGGCCGAGAGCGTGGGCGGCGCGCGCTCTGGTGCCCCGGGGGCGCGCGCCACCCTGGACCGCGCGCATCCCCGCCCGCAGCTTGGGGAGGACAAGGGAGCACGGCCGCCCTGGCCAGGCGCTTCTATTCACCTACCCTGTCCCGGGCTCTCGCCCCGCGAGGGTCCCTGGAGGAGCCGGGGTCTCCAGTATCGACCGGTACCCACCAGTATCCGCCGGCTCCGAGATGCTTCCACCCTGTTGTAGCTAGCCCCCGGCCGCAGCTCTGCACAGCACCAGGGTACTCACCGCCCGCAGCCCGAGGGACTACGATCTCACTCGGTTCCGGTTCTCGACCCGTGAACTTGCAGATCCACGCGGGGAACCCAGGGCCGCTGGTCGCAGGGATTAGCAGTAACGTCGCCCAGCATCCTGCAGATGCAGCGTCCGGAACTCGGCACTTCGCCTGGCTCCGCGCGCTCAGCGCCGGGCTCCCAGACCTGCCCTCCACTCGTTGTCTGGCCAGGTGAACCTTCTGGAGCCCGCGGCTCGGTGCTTCCGACCCGGAGCCTTTAAAAAGGGTGCGTTTGGAAAGATCCGAGCCTACCCCGAGCTTCCTTCCAATCCGTGCAATTTCAGATCTCCACGTTGGTTCATTCCTATACCGGCTAATTCTGGTTTGGCAGGGAGAAAAAAAAAAAAAAATCCGAGGCCTCCTCACAGGCACACTCTTGTGGCCGGTTGAAGTTAATCGCCTTGGCTGAGATTCGTTAATGCTGTGTACATTCGCAACCTTACGAAATGGTCAGAAATCTCAGGGATGTGGGGGAAATTTCTCCCCACTTTTTTTTTTTTTTCTGGACTAGGAGGGAAGTAAGGAATCAGACCCTCATACGAATCTAAGCAAAAAACAAAAAACAAAAACAAAAAAACAAACAAAAGAGTTGGTAGAGCGAAGGGGAGGAATTTCAATACCCATGGCTAGTGGACTGACAATCCCTCATTGTTGTCCCTGTCTGGGTACCACCTCTTTCCATCTTTCTGAAATACCCGTTACTTATAGACAGGCAACATAATGCTTTGTGCCCTGGGAGAGTTTGAATGTTTTGTTAAATACGCGAAGCAAGTGGCCTTTTACCTAACCTGACCTGTTCTGTACTTTCCTGTCAAGGTTGCTAAAAACTACCGCAGACATAGTGGCTGAAAGCAACACAAATTCATTATTTTACAGTTCTGGCAGTCAGAACCCGAAATGGGCCTTACTGGACTAAAATTCAGAGCGTTGGCACGCTGAAGGCTGGGTTCCTCCTGGCAGCTCAGGCTGAGCCACCAGCTCATGCAGGCTGCCCACGTGCTTTGGCCAGCAGCCACTTCCCTGTCTTCAGAAGCATGTACATTGCATCATTCTGTCTGTCTTGGGTACTCAGGTTACTCTCTTTCTCCATCGTTTGCCCCCTCTCTTCCTTTTTGATTGAAATTCCTTGAAACGTGTATTGTTTAGTGATGCTGTGTGCACGTACTTGCACGCCACAGTATGTGTGTCGCTCGAAGGACATTTGGGATGCAGTTTTCATCCCATCCTATGGGGTCGGGGGTGGTGGGGGTGGTGGTCAGGCTTGGTAGCAGACAAGGCTCACTCCTGAGTGCTCTCTCCAGCCCCTTCTCTTGTACTTGCATGGACCCTGAGTTATC
Source organism: Meriones unguiculatus (assembly GCF_030254825.1). Classification (NCBI taxonomy): domain Eukaryota; kingdom Metazoa; phylum Chordata; class Mammalia; order Rodentia; family Muridae; genus Meriones; species Meriones unguiculatus. The sequence continues at coordinate 70,844,525 of NC_083362.1, forward strand.
TTGGTTCTGCCTAGATAGATAGTTCACACATCTATTTTAAGGCCAGCTGACTAGCAATGTACTTCCATCTGCTACCTTGATTCTCCTCCTGCCATTTAAGGTCATAGTCATAGGTTCCTGATCAGGATACAGATTTCTTTAGCAGGTGGGACCAGTTATGCCGCCCACCACGGATGGATTTCTGTTCCTCCTCCACCTTCTTTCCACGAAACATTCGTGTCTATTTTATATTGTCGTTGCTTTTGTTTTTATTTTATTTTATCTTTTTAGTTTTTGAGGGACAGCAACTCACGTGCTTCAGGTTGGCCCGGAAGCAGCTATATAGCTGAGGATGGGTTTGAACTTCTCATCTTCCTGCCTCCACTTCCCAAGTGCTGGGATTGGTTGGCACGTACCACCACACCACAGCCAGTTTACACAATGCTGGGGATGAAACCCAGTGCTGTGTGCATGCTAGGCAAGTGCGCTCCCCAACTGAGCCACATCTGCATGCAGCCTTCCTATATTCATCTTAATAATCAAGATGATTGTGAAGAATGACTACATGAGGACATTTGCAGGAACGCTTCTCTGATAAGGACAGCTGAACAAATGGGTGGTGAGAACTCCCTCAGGCTGTTCTATTCAGATGACATGCATACTAAACAGGCTTTTGACAGCCAGTCAAGATTGCGAAGCCAGGTGTGGTGGCTCACATCTATGATCCCAGCCCTTGGGGAGTTCGAGGCCAGTCTGGGCTAGAAGAGAGCTTGCTTATTTTTTAGAAAAGGAATAGAGTTTCAAATCAAGTATCTCAAGTACAGATGCTCCATCTGTTTTTAAAAGGCTTGAGTTGAGTGTGAGGCATCTCCCACAGGCTCATGACTCTGAACACTTTGTCCCCAGCCATCGCTGTTGTTACAGAACATTTGGGACACATGGTGTGGCTAGCAGAAGTGAGAGGCCCGTGGGCAGACTTTGGGGATTCTCTCTGCTTCTGGTGCTGGCCTGACTGCTAAATGTTCCGATCCATAAGAAGTTCAGGGATACTGACACATGCTGCTGCTGCCATCGTGGAGGTTCTCCACGGTTGTGCCTTCTTTGCCACCAAAGACTATCTGTGAAACCTTGAGCCAAAGCAAGCGCGTCTTCCTTGACTTGTTTCTGTTGATCATTTGTTACGGTGAAAAGAAAACGGACACAAGAAGCCTTTAAGGTCAAGACCCATGACCTCCTGGGCCTGGAATCTTGCAGATTTCTAGGAGGCTGTTTATCACAAATAAGCTGGGCAACTGTCAAATAACTCCCAGGACCTCCCTGTGCCTCATTATAATTCCGGCCTCATTCTATCTGTTTTCCCTAGGCAGCCTCCCACCTACCCCAGGAAACCTTTTAAAATTTATTTCCTTTATTTCACGTTTGGGTGTTTTGCATGCATGTACATTTGTGCACCAGGCATGTGGTCAGAAGAAAGCACTGGGGTTGGAGTAACAGAGATAGTCGAGAGCTACCACGTGGCTGCAGTGAACAGAACACGAGTCCTCGGCAAGAAGAGCAAGTGCTCTTAAGAGCCGAGCCATTTCTTCAGCCCTAAATTATTCTCCTCCTCCTCCTCCTCCTCCTCCTCCTCCTCCTCCTCCTCCTCCTCCTCCTCCTTCTGTTGGAGACAGGGTTTCTCTGTGTAACCTTGGAACTTTCTCTGTTACCAGTACCAGGCTGACCTTGAACTCACAGAGATCTATCTGCCTCTGCCTCCAGAGTGCTGAGATTAAAGGCACCTCCTGGCAAGCCAAGCATAGCGTCCGGTGGTGGAGGCAAACAGATCTCTGTGAGTTGGAGGACACGTTTATACATAGTGAGTTTCAGGACAACCTGAGCTACACAGTGAGATCTTGTCTAAAAAATAAAAAAATAAATCATAAAAGGCAATAAAGGCCTCCAGACTGAGAAGGGAAATGTAAAATCATCTCTACTATCAGGCAATATGATTATGTATAGAAAAATGATGAAAGTCCACAGAAATGTTGGGACTAGCAATGGGCTCACTGACACGCCAGTGCAGTTTCATTTACGACAGCAGCAAAAAGAACTTTGAAGGTTGCAAATGAAGTTCAGCGAAGTACTGTATTCTGAGAAGTTACAGGAGGTTTTTGAAAGAAATAGAAGCAAAAAAAAATGAGTGAATGCATACATCTCCCTTAGGCACCAGCAGCCTCTAGACCCAGGATGTTTCTGTAAGTCTGCCTGATCAGGTTGGGCCCCTGCAATAGACAGTCTCACACTTTCAATGCGTTGTGCAGGAAGAGTGCCAGTCCTGGGAAACTCTTAGCATTGTGTGGTCGGCCATGATGTAACCAGGGCCCTGTCCTGTTTGGCGAGGCAATAGAGCATGGCAGAAGCCAAGTGCTTAGGTGTGTAAGTCAACCGGACCCGAGCAGGAAACAAACTCTTCCGTAACACATACATGAGGCGCACACTTACATCGTAGAGTTATTGCAAAGGTTGAGTGACACAACGTATAAGCACCCATATTGTTAAGGAATGTGTTTATGCCTCTTTAATTTTTTCTTTTTACTTTTGTGTGTGCGCATGTGCGTGTGCATTTGCCTGCGCGTGTAGGAGGAGGTGCCCACAGAGGCAGGAGGCGCCAGACTCCCTGGAGCTGGAATTACAAGCAGTTGTAAGCCTCCTGTGGTAGATACTGGGAACCCAGCTTGGGTTCCCCATAGAGTGGTAGTAGGTACTCTTAAATACCGGGCCATCTCTATTCCCCTCAGGGTTGTGTGGTGTTTGCTTGTTTGTTTTTTAAAGCAAGAATGGCCTACAAACTTCATGGGTAAAAATTTCCAACACCAGTGTCTGTTTTCCACCCTCTTTGAGTCAGGGTCTGGCTATGCAGTGCAAGCTAGCCTGAAACTCACAATCATCTTTCAGACATCTGAGTTCTAGGATTGCAAGCAGTCACCACCTCAGCTAGCCGCGTTCCTTTGCTACCATAGTCCTTGAGAGACACCGTAGATTACCAGGGGGCTCTCAGAACTTGAAGACTCAGCTGGGTATGGTGGCACATTCTTTAAATCTCAGCACTCTGAGGTAGAAGCAAATAGATCTCTGCGAATCCGAGGCCAGTCTGGTCTGTATAGCAAGTTCCAGGACACCCAGAGATAGACAGCGAGACCTTGTCTCAAAACCAAAGCCCACAACCAAACAAACGAAAATCCCCAGAGGCTCTCTGAATTCTGTGAAATTTCAATTCTCATCACGTGTTTTTTTTTGGGGGGGGTGCACGGGAAGGGAGGGGTGTTTAATATGACATCAGCAATGAGGACAAACTCCAGGAGCTGCAAAAGCAATCCACTTCATAAAGAAGCAACTGAGGTGCCCAGCTAGGCTAAATCAGCTTGTCTTGTAAGAAGCTAAGGAAGACTCTCACCAAGACCAACTAAGGTGTGATGGTCGATGGGAAATTCCACACCAGTGGAAAGTTTAGAAACCAATTTAAAGAACATTAGTATATTGGTTACCGCTGACCCCTTTGGCAGGCAATATAGGTAAATGCCTAAAATCGCCACAAATGCACAGGTTTACGAAAACAGCCCTAAAAACAAGACTATTGGGCCCTACTGAAATTTGCTCTTGGGAGAAAGAAGATTCTCATTTTATGTTTAAGTCCTCTTTCTCCTACTGCAGTTTCATTTGAAGAAAAAGTGATTTTTTTCTCCATATTGGTTTTCAATTTTGATTCATCCGATTTCAGCTCTGACAAGTCTGGCTTATCACTCATCTTGATGAAAAGAAAAACTCGAGAGCTCATGCAAGGCTATATCCAGCTGAGGCTGCTTGCCCAGATCTTTCAGTGATTTCGTTTTAGGTGAGGTGTGATGGTGCACGCCTTTAATCCCAGGGCTTGGGAGAAAGAGACAGGTGGATCTCTGTGTATTTGAGGTCAGCCTGGTCTACATGGTGAGTTTCAGGACAGCCAGGACTACACAAACAGACCCTGTTCCAAATACCCAACTTCTACCTGCCTGTCTGCTGTCTTTTAAAATTTTAGACTTATTTATGCTTATATGTAGGCATGTGTTGCCTATATGTAGTATGCATGTGTACCATGTATGTGGCCGGTGCCTGCCGAGGTCAGAAGAAGGAGTTGGATTCACAGAGGCAGACCTGGTGGAATGGCCTGTGGCACTGGCAGAGCGGCCTTGTGCCCAGTGTGGAGAAGGTTGCCTATAGAGAGAAGCAATCATGGAGATGTGTTCATGCAGTTCGCAGACGGTTGTGAGCCACCATGTGGGTGCTGGGAATCAAACCCAGGTCCTCTGCAAGAGCAGCAGGTGCTCTTAACCACTGAGCCAGCTCTCCGATGCCCTCTGTAGAATCCTTAACGAAGATGACATAGCATCTGCCAAGTTGATTGACCTTGTTCAGAATAATTGCCCGGTACTCTCTCATAAGGTCAGTGTCAAGGGGATGAGCCATGGGATTCAGGGGAGGAGCAGTTGTCCAGCACACAGGAGGCCCAGCCCTGCAAAACAAAACTAAATATCCTGAAGGACCAGTATTGGGGAGTAGTCCAGATTCAAGGTGGCATGACACGGACATTTAGTGGCAGAGTGTGGCTCTGGATCACTTTAACCAATACTAATGAGTTCAGTGGCTTCATCTGTCTGGGGTGATGGTGACATCGCTCTGTTTGTCTCTGGAGCTTTGAAAGTGGTGACTATAGTGCTGAGTGCCTAAGAAGACCCCTGTTTTGTCTCTTTGAAATGTTCATCAAGGAACGTAAAAAGCACATAAAGTTCTTAGAACAATGCCCGGCGGTAGCTCTCCATGAGACTTGGTGGTTATTTTTAAGAGTTTTTTTTCCCCCTGTGGCCAGCTGTGGTCCTCCGTCCCCTGCTGATATTCATTAACAATGCTGCAGGAAACCAGGAAACCGGTGCTACTGCGACTGCTTTGCTTTTCCTGTTTTCCAGCCTTTGCTTCCCCTTCCTCTGCAGTTCCAGGAAACCCTGGGAAGCTCTGCTTTGCTCACGCTTCCCGTCTTCGCCCCTTGGTTTCTCCTCATTGTGACGAGACTTCTGATCTATCGCACTTTTTTTTTTTCTGTTGCTGTGATAAAACAGCAGGACCAAAAGCAACCTATCCCAAAAGGAGTTTTTTGTTTTGTTTTGTTTTTTGGGGGACGGTGCTTATGGTTAGAGGAATCAGAGTCCATCCTGTTGGGATTGGGGAAAGTCCTTGACAGCAGGCAGTATGCATGGTGGTAGGAGCATGACCCTTGGAGGTCGCGTGTGTCAATTGAGGCAAGGCTGTGAGCTCTCAAAGCCCGCCCCCAGTGATGTACTTCCTCCAGCAAGGCCACGCCCTCCCCTTCTGGGGCCAAATGCTTAAATACTTGAGCCCCTAGGGACAGTTCTCTTTCCACCACCTAACTCCGAAGGCTTTCAGGGTAGTGTGTTGGGTGTCTGGAGGGAGAGTCTACCTGTGGCACTCAGAACTAGACCTGTGGTGGAATGGCCTGTGGCACTGGCAGAACAACCTTGTGACGAGTGTAGAGAAGGTTGCCTGTAAAGAGAAGCAATCATGGGGATTGGGGATTTGTTCATACAGTTCCGAATGGCCCCTTTCCCCTGTGGGATGGGATAATCAGGCAGGATATGAGAATCAAGAAAAAGTGCCTTCTTAGAACTGCTTGGGGCTTCTCTGTAAAAAAGTTTCCCTGGGACCCAGGGCAAGCGAGCAGAGCTGGAAGTGATGGCACACATGTCCAGTCCCAGGACTTGAGAGGCTGAGGCAGGAAGATCACAAGTTTAAGACTGACCTGGGCTACAGAGTAGGTTTCAGGCCATTGTAGAGCTTGAAGCAAGATTCTATTGCAGGAGAAAACAAATGATGCCCTTCCCTTTCCTGTCTCAGGAACATGGGGGCTATAGTTGACTGAAGACATGCTTGGTTCAAGAACAACATCATGCATAACTAGTTCCCAAAATGTCGCAGAAATTACAGGAAGCCACACCAACCACACAACTATAAGGCTCTTGAGGCGAACCCTAAGTTCCTGAGGAACATACATTTTGCCAAGAAGCCTGAAGATACAATCAAAAGATGCCAAAGACTAGTTAAGGAGACATCTCTGGAATTAAAAGGTCTCTCTCACTCTTTTGTTTGTTTGTTTCTTTCTTTCCTTCCACCCTTCCTTCCTTCCTTTCTTTGTTCCTTTTTATTTTATTTTTTTTGTTTTTTTGTGACAAGGTTTCTCTGTGCAGCCTTGGCTGTCCGGGAACTAGCTCTATAGACCAGGCTGGCCTCGAACTCAAGATCCATCTTCCTCTGCCTCCCGAGTGCTGGGATTAAGGGCATGAACCACCAGCACCTGGCAGGCTTTCTTTTTTTCTAAGATTTATCTATTTATTTTATTTTATGTGTATGAGTGTTTCCCTGCACGTATGTCTGTGTGCCCTGTGCACGGTGCCTGTGGAAGCTAGAAGAGGGTGTGGGATGCCCTGGAACTGGAGTTACAGACAGCTGTGATCCACCAGCCATGTGGGCTGAGAAGCAAATGCAGGTCCTCTGCATGGTCTCTCAGTTTCTTTAACCTCGGAGCCATCTTTCAAGGCCCCCAGTTTCTGCATTTTCAAAAGCAGGTATATTACCTTTCAGCAAGTTCAACCTCACAGCAAATTATAGAACTAAAGACTAAGGGAAATGGGAGGATGATTCTCGAAAGTCATCAGATGAGCCCTGGCATAAAGACACATGCAGGTCTGTAAACTCAGTGCTTGGGGATGCTAACCCAGGAAGATCCAGAGTTCAAGGACAGCCATGGTTACAAAGCCAGCCGGACTACAGAACAAGACCTCAGCTGGAAACAGAAAAAGAAACAAAGGTCACCAAGTGTCCCACCCACTTCTGGAAATATAAAAGACTTAGCAGTGATTAAAAAATAATTTAGATGAGGCTCCCCTTTAACACTTGGAATGCAGGTCCAAAGGGAAGGGGAGCAAGGAGGAGCAGGGACATGAAGTGAATTGAAAGTTCATGTTGGGGACAAAATCCCAAAGGAGTTGCCCCACTATATTTGCTGAGCTGGTCTCTACTTTCTTCTCTGGGAATCAACTTTTCCCAATTGCTGGTGGAAAACAGCTGCTCTGGCAGACATGTTTTCATGTCCTTAGTGCAGAAAGTTAGTTCCTCTGTGCCCTGTGACTCCATCCCTGGGACTAGAAAGTTGTGTGTTTTCCTTTAAATTCTCCTCAGACTCTTTAAAACAGCACCACAGAGGTTGTGAGCAACTAAGTCAGACACAGACGACTACATTTGTTTGTTTGTTCGTTTGTTTGTCTTTGCACAGTGTCAGGAGTCACTGGGTAACAATACATTCATAAGGTATATCGGTTTTGTCTGGAGGAGTTTGCCAACGATTTCCCCGATAGCCAGCCAAGACAAACACGGGTTCTTTTCTTCCAACCTTAACTACTAACGTCAGTTCTCAGATCACACGTCACACTGTAAATGTATTCATATGGACGGATGTTACAAAAGCGCCAGTAGAGTTTAAGAAACTTTGAAGAAGCCGGAGACAGGTGCAAGCTGGAAGCTGATGGGTCTGCAAAGAGCCTGGAGTGGGAGGCTCAGATGACGGAGCCTGGGGAGCGCCGGTTAGACACGTGGCTCTGGAGTCAGGCCATAACCAGAGGTGAACTTCAGCATGGAGTCTGGCTATTGAAGTGAGGTGTGGGACTGTGGGAGCCATTGAGGTGAAGTCCAGGTGGATTAACATGCAGATGGATGGACAGTCTTTGGGAGTGAGCTGAGCCGAGCTAAGGCCCTTGGGACAGTTGAGAGTTCTTTACCTGTTGGTCCTTTGAATGTGTGGTCAGAGACAGGCTGGTGGAGCCATTGGCATTGCAGAGTTAAGGTCTAGGTGAGGGAGTGACACCCTTTTTTCAGACTGGTGTGCCTGGTAAGCTTAGGTCTGTTTGCCTGGTATGATTTTGCTATGGCCACATGCTCCTAGTAAGCTTCATTTAAAAACAATTTGTTTTTCAATTTTTTTTTTTTTTTGATGAGTTTGTAAGGTGGCCTCCTTTCAATTTAAGAATATGATATGTGTCTGTCTGCGGCTGGTGGGCGGTAACAGATAATGTCACATGAGTGCCACCAAGGTGCAGAGTCAGCTTGTCTCTGTATTTATACTTAAAATGGAGACAAAAGCTGCTTGGAAAATGGAGCCAGTAAGATTAGGCACAGCCTGGAAAGCTGCTGTTTTATACAATACGAGTGGCTAAGGGCAGGTGTTCTGGTTAGTTTTTTTTTTTTTTTCCCATTCATCAGCTTGACACTAGCTAGAGTCATCTGGGAAAATACAGACCGGCCTGTGGGCAATAGTGAGACGTTTTCTTGATTAGTGGTTGACGTGGGAAGGCTCAGTCCACTGTGAGTGTCAAGGGCACTCTGACCTCAGTCTGCCTCTCAGCAGAAGGATTCTCATTACGTGCTGAACTGATCTGTCCCTTTGTACCTTCCCTAGCTTGTGCTCCAGCTGCTGTCTCTGTTAGGGACCAGGGTGTATCGGCCACCGCAGAGCAGTGTAATAAATAGCTATGGCTCTAGCTAGCTGGGATTAGCAAGGCAGCCATTCTTTTTTTTTTTTTTTTTTTGAGATGGGGGTTTCTCTGTTTGTAGCCCTGACTATTCTAGACTCACTATGTAGATATGTAGACCAGGCTGACCTTGAACTCAGGGATCCACCTGTCTCTGCCTCCTGAGATTAAAGGTGTGCCATTCATTAGCTGGGTGATCTGGGGCATTTCACCTAACATTTCTGGTTTCAGGTTTTGTTTTGTTTTTCTTTTTTGAATGAATTAGAATGAAAATAGCATTTGCCTCATTGCATTGTTGGAGGGGTAAGTAACATACGTAAAGAGAGCGGAACGGCGCCTGACTCACTGTAGCTACACATAGTCAGCTCTCAGCATCTACCCTGGCATCAGCATCAACATCATCATCTTTATCACCATCCTTTGCTCTCATTCATTCAAATATACTCTCTGAGTGCCACTGAGAGCCAGACACCGCTCTCACTGGTGGGATTACAGTGATAAAAACAAGTCAGGTCTCTGCCCCTGTGATGTCCATGCTGAGGAAATGGAGACAAGCCAGCAACATGATGACTGACAGAAAAGACAAAGGGTGACAGATCAGGTGGGACCCAGATCAGAGAGGGACGCAGAGCCTCTCAGAGGTACGTTTACGTTTTTGCTTGTTTTTTTTTTTTTTAAAGACATTTTTAAGATTAAGATAATTGTGTGTTTGAGTGAGTGCGTATGTACCAATATTCACCCACTCATGGTGCATGTGTGGAGGTCAGAAGACAACTTGCAGGAATCAATTCTCTCCCCAGTTTGGGGCTCTGGAGTTGAGCTCAGGTCGTCAGGCTTGGCAAATGTTTTTACTGAGGCATTTTGTAAGACCTTTAGGGGGACAGGATTAACCACTCTCCTTGTCTATGTAGCACGCCTTGAAGCTTCTTCCCCAGCAATCCCCCTCACAGGCTCTTGGAGATGTTAGCGTTGATGATGGTTAGTGTCGATTGTCCACATGACAGGAGATTCTAACCACCTAGGAGACAACCCCTGGGCAGGCCTGTGAGGATCTTCTAATTTAGGTTAACTAGGACCCTATTTAGGTGCACCCTAAATATGGGCGGCACCATTTCGTGACCCAGGTCCCAGCCAAATAAAAAGGAGACAATGAGGTCAATGTCGGCATTCTTCGTCTGCCTCCTGGCTGCTGATGTCATGATGTGATTAACTACCTCATGCTCCTGATACCGGCGTTCCCTGCCGCGATGGACGATATACCCTAAACTGTGGGCCAGGGTAATCCTCGCCTTCCTCAAGCCACTTTTGTGGTGTATTTTATCTCTGCAACAATAAAAGTGATGGATAGAAAGCTGGCCTTCTGGGACATGCCCAGTAGTTCCTACTAAAGGCTGCTATGATGAGGCGCCCTCACTCAGCTGAAGAAGTTAGACTCTATCAACTTCTCAGTTTCTAGGTGAAGTTCAGGAAGCTGATGAAGTGTGGGCAGCAGAGTGCTTCCATATCGGATGGCTAAATCAGCTGGCGATGCTTCGGGGCACAACAGGGGATCTCCGTTAGGAAGCTGCATGCCTGAACAAAGCCTCGTGTCTGAAGGGAATCAAAGCCAGCAAAGAGTGAGCATGGAAAGAGTGAGTCAAGGAGCAGCCCGGGCAGGCTGAGTCATGTTCTGTCTCTCATGAGTCTGCGCGTGTTGTGAGTCTAAGCAGCTGTAGGGCTGATAGATTCATGAATTCCTGTAAACTTAAAACAAGACAGCTTACCCATTTGGGGGAAATAAACTATTATGGGATACAAGGTGCATTTACGTACATATTATCAATGGTCATTTAAAAAAGAATTTATTTAATTTTATGTGCATTAAGTGTGAAGGTGTCAGATCCCTTGGAATTGTCATTACAGACAGTTGTGGGCTGCTATGTGGGTGCTGGGAATTGAACCCAGGTCCATTTAGAAGAGCAGACAATCCTTCTAACCACTGAACCATCTCTCCAGCCCCCTGTCTATGGTAATTTTTGTATTAAATAACAGCTGAAAAATTCCAAAAGAGATCACCATATGTCCTGAAAAGCTGATCTTTTTTATTTTTATTTATTTTTATTTTTGAGACAGGGTTTCTCTCTGTAGCTTTGACTGACCTGGACTCACCTGCTAGGCCGGGCTGGCCTGGAACTCACAGAGGTACGCCTGCCTCTGCCTCCCGAGTTCTGGGATTAGAGGTGTGTCCCACCATGTCCAGCTGAAAAGCTGTTTTTGTTTGTTTGTTTGTTTGTTTTTGTTTTAAATTGGCAGTAATGAGGAATATGATGATGATGATAATGATAATCAGTTTCTTTATAAGTAGTCTACTTCAGACAAAAAAAGCTAACTAATAGTCCAAAAGGAGAGTATCTTCCCTCGTGAAGGGACTCTCTGTGAAGGACTGTTAGACCACGTTGGCCTTGTCTTTGAGGGATTATCTTGATGGTATTAATTGAAGCAGAAAGACCTGCCCACAGTGGGTGGCACCACTCCCTAGACAGGGAGTCTCAGACTGTATGAAAGTTAGAGAAATCCAGCTAACCGCAGGCATGCATGCATCAACTCATTGCTCTTGACAGCAGATTTGACTTCCTGCTTCAAGTTCCTGCTCCCTCCGCTCCCCCACAGTGATGATCTGTCACAGAACCGTGGGCGAAATAAACCTCCTCTTCCTTCAAACTGCTTATGTCAGGGTGTTTTGTCACCATGACAGGAAACAAAACTAATACAAAACAAAGGAAATGCCTCATAAAGTTAAGAGCCCTGAAGATCAATACATATATTGATTTTTTTAACACATTAAATATATACATGATCTCAATAGCCTGCTAGATATTTCTCCCATTATGTCCCCTCAGCATCTCCATTTTAGTATCATTTATTCCTTGTCAAAGTTTGTCAAGGCTTATTCTAACTTAATGCTCTTTGTTTTTGCTACAAGTGACCATCAGTTCTTGGCTACCCTCCAACATACTGCCCCCTTCCTATAGCTGCCAGTTCTTTGGTTCTAGAAGTTTTAATTTAATATTTGATTAATTAAATTATTTTAATTAATTTTTACATTTCCTTGGGTGGTTCAAATTTTTTTTTGTTATGTTACTTTGTTGGAAAGCTTTAAAAAAAAAAAGAAGTCAAGATTACCCTAGAAAGGTAATTTCTAGTGATATAATGATAAATATCTTCAGACTGGGGAGGAGACTACTGAGGAGGAAAGGAAATAACCATCTTTGTAAAACACACACGTGGGTAATTATCTCCTTTTCCATTTCAAGGCCAATCTCAGCTCTCAGAGATTTCTAAAAAAGATTTATTTTTATTATTTTGTAAATAAGTATATGTGTGTGACTGTGTGGATATGTGTGCAGGGCCCATAGACCAGAAGAGGGTGTTGGATCCCTTGGAGCTGAAGTTGTAAGCAGTTGTGAGAGACCAGAAATATGGGTGCTGGGAATTGGACCCTGGTCCTCTGAAAGGGCAGCCAGCATTCTTAACCACTAAACCACCTCTTTAGCCCTTGAGATTCAGTTTTAATTTTTGTTCACACATATTAATTATAGCTTATGTGCATCAGGAACTTGACTCAACTGGCTAGTTCTGCCTTGAGATGTCTTACTTGGACATAGTCAGATGTCAAGGCTTGGACCTGAAGGAGGGATCACTCTGCTTCTCTGCTAGCCGGGGTTCAGCTGGGGTGTCAACTGGTGCTTCTATTCATGATTGCTCTAGTACGCTACCCAGAGCAGAACATTGGACTGCCTCTATGGGTGCTCAGGGATCCCTGTGCAAAGTTCTCAAATGCAGCAGAAGCATTCTCCTAAAACACAGCGAAAGCACTCTCTCTTTTGGTAGAGGCAGTCACCAGCCTATCCAGATTCGAGAGATGGAGTGCGGACTCCCACCTTTTCACGATTGGAACAGTTAGTTCCCATTTTGGAAGAGCAGGTGTGAATGGAAGATACATCTGTGACCATCTCTGGAACCTGCCACATCTATTGTCTTGCAATTTTATTTTCTGCCTCCTCATCTGTGTCACAATCCAAATATAAGCTGGGCGGGAGGGGAGGAGATTTGAAAGATGCTTTCTGCATATTCTATTCTTCAGTTTCTCTCTTCTCCATTGCTTCCCATCCCCTGTGCATAATGAAGGTAGAGATGGATTATCTGGCACATGACCAAAACTGGGTCATTTGGCTTCACTATACTTTGCTACTAAATTTATGTCTTTGCACAATCATCTCCTCCATCGCATACTGCTCAACAGCCTTAGCTTCCTGATGTTATAGCAAAGTTGGATGACAAGAGAGAACAATTAATCATTGTCTGGAAATTCTCTTGGAGAATCTCCAGAAGGACAGAACAGAAAATGGTCTACATACATTAAGAAAGTCACCCAATTCTGGACTTCAGGTAGCATGGTCCATGTAACCCTGGCTTGCATAGGCCTTGACAAATATCATTTTATTTTGTTCTGTTTTTTGTCAAGATCTCTCTGTGTAGACCTGGCTGTCCTGGAACTCACTATGTAGACCAGGCAAATCTCAAATCTGCAGAGATCCACCTACTTCTGTTTCCTGAATGCTAGTGCAGGGATTAAAGGTGTGTGGTACCACGCCTGCCTGAAAGACCATTTTATTTCATTGATTTTCAGGGTTTTGGAGGAATTGTTGGAAGCAGGGGTTTTCATAAAATAATATGTAAATACAAAAAAATCATATTTTTAACCTGTATCAGCAGTTTCAGTGTTTAGCAAGTTGTTTAGAACATGGGGACAAGAGCTGGGGCAGGGAGTGGGTAGATGGTTTACTGATAAGTATCTTAGTCGTCACTTGTATATGATTAAACTGTGGTGTAATTTGACATAGTTCAGATGTGAATCTGAAGAAAGAAAGTTTGCAAGGCCATATTTTATGAAGACATCAAACAAAGGTACAGGTGGGTGTGAAGACCCCCAACCCTGAGTTATGAATCTTCCCATCCCTTCACTGCTGGGAGCTTGCTGTGTGCTGGAGTGCCTGCTAACTATGCCAGTAAGTCCAACTTCTAGTTGATTTTCAGCCAAACATTTTGCACATCTTTGCCCTGTGGTAGTCCTGGTAGTGTCAGATAATCTTGACAGCAGAAGAAGATGAAGTTTGGCAGTCTGTAACACCCAACAACTGGTTTTTCCATCCTGGAGTTTAAGAACCATTTTCTTGTGCTCTAAATTAACACAAACGTTATTTGCATAAATATCAGATTTTCTGGGACAGGGTTTCTCTATGTAATAGCCCTGGCTGTCCTGGAACTAGCTCTGTAGACCAGACTGGCCAGAACTCGAGATCTGCCTGCCTCTTGCCTCTGCTTCTGCCTCCTGAGTTCTGGAGTGAAAAGCATATGCCACCATGCCCGGCTTTCAACAGGTATTCTTCAAAGACTTCCTGATGAGCTGGAGAGTTGGCTCAGGCTTTAAGAGACCTGGCTGCTCTTCCAGAAGATCTGGGTTTGAGTCCCAGCACCGACATGGTAGCTCACAAACATCTGTAACTCCAGTTCTTGATGATCCAACGCCTTCTTTTGTCTTCCCTAAACACCAGACATTCATGTGTGCACAAACATACCTCTAGGCAAAACACCCATATATTATATTTATTATATGTTAAATATAATATATATAATATTTTATATAATAAAAATATATATTTAAGTAAATAAATAAAAGATATTTGCCAGCATACCTAGGTTTTTAAAAAGGACTTCAAAGCCCTTCCCCTGAAGACTCTTCATCTAGGAGTTTGGCTTGGGACCTAGGAAGTATTTCCTTCGATCATAAATCACACTTGGCTCAGAAATCTGCTGAACCTAGCTCCACACTCCTTTCCCTTGACCCTTCTTCCTTATTTTCTACTGATCGCTTCAAACTGATGGTGTTGGGGGTTGGATGGCGTTGGTGAGTCCTGAGGGACAAAGACTGAGAGCAACCTCTCCAAAATATCTTCATTCCATGTAGCACAGACCTGATTTTTCAGCTTGAAAGTTATCTGGCAAAGAGTAGAATTAGACCTAAAGGAATGCTTTTGCCAGGACCTTGTTCTTCTTCTTGCCAGTTTCTGGTTTGACAGGTTTTGTGGGAAGCAGTCTGGCAAAGCAACAGTCCTTTCAGGGACATCCCTTTGGCAGTGAGAGGGGAGAGGGCACTCTTGTCTCCCAAGCTAGAGAGGTGAGGGCTGTCTCCTGATTTTTTTTTAAGAGGCAGGGTTTTCTCTGTGTAGTTCTGGCTGTCCTGGAACTCATTATGGAACTCCCAGAGATCTGCCAGCCTATACCTCCTGAGTGGGGGGACCAAAGTTTTGTGCCACCATGCTTGGTTGATTGACTCAAAACTCAAGACCCACTTCTCAATATGTCAGTTTTTCATTTCCTCCTCCTCCTCCTCCTCCTCCTTTTCTTCTTCTTGATAATATCTTACTCTGTAGCCTAATTACCTTGTTACTATATACCCAGGCTAGCCTTGAACTCATGCTACTCCTTCTGTCTCAGCTTCCTGGGATTGCCCAGCTAACAGTCTTTCTGAAGGTTGATTCGCTGCAACCAAGACAAAGTGAGCATTTGATTGGTGTTTGATTGGTGGCTGTGCTAGAGCCTGGCTTTTTCTTGCTTCCAAAATTATTTTTATATGGTCTTGGAATTCCTTGTTTAAAGTCTAAAAATGGATCAAGTCTCTTAGTTACATATATAGTGAGGGTAAAGTTATCAGGGCTATATGTGTGTGTGTGTGTGTGTGTATGTGTGTGTGTGTGTGTGTACATATCTCTATCTTTATATATGCTAATCAGGGCTTTTCACAGCCTTGGGATTATTGGTTTTAAAGTAATCAGGAAACTGATAAGTATAGACCTGGTAACAGTAATGAAGATAGTGCAGAAGACTAAACCCCCATAATTGTTTGGCTCAGTTCCTAATTGTTTCTTTTGTCGTTGATGCTTTGTTTTAAATCAAACATGGTAGCTCCCATCCTCCTGCAGTTGCTGGCTCAGAAAAAGGCTGTGTTCATTCCAGCCAGTGAAGCTGGGGTGGGGGGGAGGCTTAGTTCCAAAGGCCTTCTTTTGGGGAGCTCAATTTCGGTCCCCCAATCCCTTCTTCCTTCCTTACCTTTCTTCCTTTATAGTATTGCATTACTGGCTGGTGTGCGTGTGTGTGCCGTAGTGTGTATGTGGAGGTCAGCGTTGTTTCTCCTATCATGTTGGATTTAGATTATGAGGCTTGGCAGCAAGTGGCTTTACCTGCTCATCAACACCCCCCCCACACCTCTTTCTTTCTATCTTTCTTTCTTTTTCTTTTCCTTTATTTTTTTTTCTGTTTTTTTGAGACAGGGTTTCTCTGTGTAGCCTTGGCTGTCTTGTACTTGCTTTGTAGACCAGGCTGGCCTCAAACTCACAGAGATCCACCTGCCTCTGTCTCACCAAGTGCTGAGATTACAGCTTTGTGCCACCGTTCCTGGCTTTTCTTCTTTCTTCTTTCCTTCCTTCCATCCTTCCCTTCCTGCTTTCTTTCTTTCTAAAAATGTTTTCTTTGAAAATTTTATACAATATATTTTGATCATGTTCTTTCCCATTCCCTAACTTCTCTCCCTACCTGCTCAACTTATTGTTCTTTCTCTATCTTAACCCCACAAAAAAACATGGAGTCTGAGTTGCATTGGCCAACTGCACTGTTAGTTCCAAAGCTCCTCTTCTGCGGGAACAGAAGGACTTTGGCCAGGTAAACAGAAGGATTGTTATTGGTAAGGAATCCTAAAGGCAGGTTTTTGTTCCTCAGCAAACAGGTCTTCTAAAGTGGGTTTCTGTTTGCCAGGAACCATCCTTAATCGTTCTCCTCGCAAAGGTCAACTATCTCAGGTCAGGGCACTTAGTTCCCAGTCAATCTGGACAGCCTGTATCAGCTCAGATCTCCACCATGCTGCCGGTCATGAAAAATCTGCTTCCCTTCCTGTCATTTCACTCTTCTCTATACCTACCACCACTCACCATAAAAGGCCTTGGCAATAAGCCTTTTATTTTATTATCTATCTGTCTGTCTGTCTGTCTGTCTGTCTGTCTATCTATTTATTTTTACCCACAGTGAGTTCTGGGTTAGTAGTTTCTCTGTGCCATAGCTTATACAGTTAATCCCACAGGATGAGAATAAGGACCACTACCACCATTTTTGTGCTAAATATGAAGCAAGGTTTATTAAATACTGTCCAGGAAGATGGATAGTGGCCAGGTCCATAGCTGGGATTCCCAGAGAATGACCAAGAATTACATTAGCCAGGTGCTTAAAAAGGCAAAACCCACAAGGCTACATACTTCCTGCCTTCATCCAATTGGAGGCAAGCATATATCCTCACATACTTCCTGCATATGTACCTTCCCCCTATGTGTGATCAAGCACATCCTGTGCAGTTGGGGTGACCGACCTTGTTTTCAGAAGTGGAAACATGTGACTTGTTATCATACATGAACAACAGCTCCCAGCCTTCCAGGAAGTATCTGTCTTTAGGCAAGTAGGCTTTACAGGTTAAAGGCACTTTGTTTTCTAGATATCTTAAGCACAGTAATGTAAACATAAAGCATAACTTTAGCACTCACGGTATGTGAAGGTTCACATGTGTGCACGTGTGTGTATAAAGGTTTGCATGTGTGTGTATGTGTGCCAAATGTTAGCTATGCTCGTTAACCATCTGGAGACAGCTCACAGAGGGCCTCTACAGGAGCAGAATGGGCATTTAATTGCTGAGCCATCTCTCTAGTCCCTGGAGTTGTTTTTGTTTCGTTTCTCTTTGTTTCAGTTTCTTTTGAGACCAGCTTAGGCTGGCTTCCAGCTCATGATTCTGCTGCCTCTGTTTCTTGAAATACTTAGGTTACAGGTATGTGCCATCATACCCAGCTTGAAAACACCCCTCCCCTCGTTTTAGATACTTTTTTATTTTTATTTTAAGTGTATGGGTGTTTTGTCTGCATATATATATGTGTACCACGAGTGTACAGAGCTGGATCCCCTGGAACCAGAGTTACAGACAGTTGCCAGCTGTTGTGTAGGTGTTGGAAACCATACCTGGACCCTCTGGAACACTGGAACAGCAGTGTTTTTTGTTTTGTTTTTCGAAGGGTTTCTCTGGGTGTAGTCCTGGAACTCGATTTGTAGACAAGGCTGGCCTCGAACTCAAAGAGATCTCTCTGCCTCTGCCTCCCAAGTGCTGGGGTTAAAGGCGTGCACCACCATGCCTGGCACTAATTCCATTATTTCCTCCCTCCTTTCTTCTCCCATCACTGCCTAAAGCTAGTTCCTCTGTGGTGGTAAGATGTTGGCCAACAGAGTTGGGGACAGCTTTTTCCAGACCTAGAGAGGTATCTCTCTCATCTCATCTATCAGGTGATTTCAGCCTTCCCTCTGATTGGACCACACTGATCATGTGCTTGCTTGTTTTGCTGAACTTGGGATCAAATGCTGTCTTTATGAAAGGTAAGCAAATGCTCTACTGCGGAGTCATGCCCTTTTCTCTCCCCCAGCCCTCTTCTTCCTTCTTCCTTTTGTGCTTGTGTGTGTGTGTGTGTGTGTTTTGTTTTCTGTTTTTTTTTTTTTGTTTTGAGATAGAGTTTTCTCTGTATAGCCTTGGCAATCCTGGAACTTGCTCTGTAAACCACCAGGCTGGCCTGGAATTCAGAGATCCAATGCCTCTGCCTCCAGAGTGTTGAGATTAAAGGCATGAGCTACCACCACTGGCCCTTCCCCTTTCTTATTTGAGGCAGAATCACACTTTACAGCCTACGCAGATCAGGCTGACCTTAAATATAAGATGCTCTTGTGTGTAAGCACCAGCGCTTACTGACCAGGCCAACGTTGCCTGGTATGACCAGTGAGAAATGAATCTTGACCAGGCACAGGTTGAGGGGTCACAGCAAGACTGAGGCTGTCATAAGTTTATTGCAAGTAATCAGACTCCTTATATGCTTATCAGAAACAAAACATAAAGGCACTTGAGAGGAAGAATACAATGGTGGTTGCTAAGATACAATGATGTTTGCACAGTATACAGGGTACACAAGATTAATGTCTAGGAACAATTGTCCTGTCAAGTTTCTATATTGTTTGTTGACTTCTAAGGGGCAGAAATGTCTTATTTAGCGTTTTATTTCTATGAAGAGACATCATGACCATGGCAACTCTTATAAAGGAAACCATTTAATTGGGGCTGGCTTACAGTTCAGAGGTTATCATCATGGCGGGAAACATGGCAACATGCAGACAGACAGACAGACATGGTGAAGGAGAAGAAGCTGAGAGTTCTGTATCTTGATCCAAAGGTAGCAAGGAGAGACCCTGTCACACTGAGGGTAGCTTGAGCCAAGGAGACCTCAAAGTAATACACTTCCTCCAGCAAGGCCACACCTACTCCAGCAAGGCCACGCCTCCTAATAGTGCCGCTCTCTACGGGCCAAGCATTCAGCTGAGTTCATGGAGGCCATTCCTATTCAAATAACTACAACAGAGAAACAGAGGTAGCCTGGATGCTTCATTACCCAGGGAGTGCCTCAGTTGTGAAAGGCACACAGAGCCCCAGGGGCCACAGACTCCAACCTGAACAAACTATGACACATGTCCCTTAAGGCAACTAGAGCAGGCCAACTCCATGACTGCCCGCACTCTTCCTCAGCCTCCTGGGATCACAGGCATACGTGACTGTATCTGACCAATCATCTGTGTTTTAACAGTGTATAGATTGGCTTAGGTCTAGTACGTTCTGGTCCCCCAAACAAATAATGTTTCTTTTACTGGCGATGGGGGGATGAGAAAATTACAGCAAGAGCCCCGGGTGTTCACTGAGTGGAATGCAAAGGATGCTGAGATTCCTTAAAAAAAAAAAAAAAAAAGACCACAGGATGTATGTCACGCGCCCTCAGTGCTCATTCTTAAATAGGACTCTAGGGGGAGAATGGTTATCGTTAAGGAAAAATGCTTATCATCTTTTATTTTACATTTTTGGACAAGCATGTTACTTGAACAACTTCAAAGAGAAAGGCGATACATCTGCGGAAGAGCTGGTAACGAACGCTTGTGGGCTTCAGGCAGAGGTGTTGGCAAACCGGAAGTATTGGCCGAGCCTTACAGAAGCTCCTAACTGCCTTTCTCTCTCGCCCCTGTTAAAACACTGCAGTTGTTTCTGTGTGCAACAGGGCTTTAAAACCACCAGGGCCAGTGGTGTGAATTTCCCCTGTAATAGTGTGGGGAAGCCATTTCAGCTTTCTCCAGAGACACATTTCCGGAGCCAGAAAAGGACATGGAAGCCATGAGCATCATCAGACGGTCGCCTGCACACAGGAGTGAAGGAGCGGCTCGAGTTCCTCCGCTTCCTGGGACAGAAGGTGCGGAGCGTTCTTTGAGGAAACGCCCTGGCTTTTCTCAGATGTCGGAAGTGGCCCTCAAACCTGATGGCTCAGGGAACTGGGTTCCAACTGTGAGGCACTGGCCTTTGGAAGTTCTTCCTAGGACTTGCTGCTGTTTCCAACAGCTCTTCCTGGAAAACATAACTCACTAGCGGTTGGACCCGCAGAAAGGATCCCTGGTGGTGAGGTAAGGTGAAGGTGTCTCCGGTCTGGTCCAGCACCGAAGTCTAATTTTGATTTCTACTTGAAGCTGGATTTCAGCTCTAATATTTTCAGCGCTGACCAGACCCTTCTGGAGTCCTCTCACTGAGCTGAACTGGCATTTTCGTGTCATTTTGAAAGTTGTACTTGCCAAAAGGATTGAAATGCCCTGAGCTGACCACTTAAGGCGCAGCAGTGTCAGTAAGAGAATCCATGTAGAGGAGGAGATGAGGCAGGAGGTTAAAGGACCATGGTCATGTTCCTGTTAACGTATCCACCATGCTGGAGGGGAAATGCCACCAGAGAGAAGACCTTGTCTGCCTTGTTGGATGCTGTATTTATAGCATCTAAAATAGCCAAAAGTGCTGAGTGGTGGTGGTGTGCTCCTTTAATCCCAGCACTTGGGATGCAGAGGCAGGTGGATCTCTTAGTTGGAGGCCAGTGGTCTACAAAGTGAGTTCCAGGACAGCCAGGGCTACACAACTGTCTCAGAAAATGGAACCAAACCAAACCAAACCTCTGTCAGGAGAGAGAGGGAGCGATGTTGTAAAGAGACCAAAGCAGGGGCTGCCATCTGTGGAAGGGCCTATGTCAGCTACTCCAGTTCCTCTGACATACCTGCGGTGGAATCCTGCCCATTGCAGGCATTTCTTTATCCACCCCTTAGCTGATTGGTGGGCACCTAGGTGGAAGGTGCTGGTGGCCATGTACCAGGACAGGTGCTCTGAGCCACACCTCTAGATGCTCACTATAGCGATCCATGCTCCCTCTCCATCCAGTATCTTGGCTGTTTTAAATCAACACAGGGGCACAGGCATTTCTGCAGTATGCTGACTTAGAGGCCATTTGGAGATGCATTTGCTAGTTGACTGTTTTTGTTTTTGTTTTTTGCTGTTGTTATTGTTTGTTTGTGGACACAGAATTTCACTTTACCCAGGCTTGCTTCCATCTTGCTGGGTAGTTGAGGACAACCTTGAACATAAGATCTTCCTGCCTCCATCTCCCAGGTGCTGGGGTTACAAGTGCGTATTTTGTGTAACACAGGGGATGGAGCTCAGGACGTTGTGTCTACTTGACAAGAGGTCTACTGCCTGAGCTACACACTCAGTCTTTCAGTTCTTTATGTCATTTAGACAGACATCGCTGGCCAGCTGGCCAGTGGGACTTTTGCAGAAGAGTGGCTGGTCCTGATTTTGTCAGGGAATTTATGTTTGTACATATAAGAATTCAGTAAAGTCTTTTGGCTCCAAAGTCTTACTTCAAATCTGAAGCTTTGGGCTGGAAGGCAGCAGGTGTTCCTTATTATAAATTTTCAGAAAAAGGACAAGGCCCCCAAGAACTCCACTAAGTAGGTTACTAGATGAGGCTGATTATTTGGGTCTGATTGTCAGAGCTCTTGATATGCAAATGCGTCTCTGAGATGGAATGCAAATCAAGGCCCCAGAAGTCGCTGATCTTCCTGAGGTCTCATAATAAGAGCAACAAAGCCTTCCTTCCTTTATCCTGGGGATTTCCAACTCCACTCACACACAGTGTGCTAAGTCGCTTGCTCTGGTGGTGTCTACACAGCCCGTCCCGTTTTGCTGAGCTGCCTGTCTACAGGCCGGTGAATGTCAGCCCAGGGCAGGAGGGTGGGGCATCTCATCTGGTCTCCACTTCAGGCTGGTACTGGTCTCAATTTTACGCATGCGCGTCTCCTTCTCGCTTACAAAACGGCTTTGAACCCTGAGATGGTGGCTCATTGTCTTCTGAAAGTGGCAGGTGTGGCTCCACTCAGCCCCGGCTGTCTTAGTTTGCTTGGAATCTGCATTATTTTTTCCTGCTTTGCCCGCTCCTGCCCTGCTTCAGTCTAGACATCACCCTTGAAAGGCTTGATTCAAATCTCCCTTCCCCAGGAAGCGTTTTCTGATCAGGACGCTCGCTTTGATTTCCCACACTGCCCCTGGTTTTCTTACTGAGTTAGTAAACAAGTAAAGCTACACAGGGTGCCCGTGCTGCCTCATTATTTAATTAAACCGGAATCGGAACAGTAAGTTTCTGTTGGACGGCGACTGTTTTTACCATCTGTTCGCACACTGTTTAGGATTAGGCATCGTCCTTAGGACCAGCGCTCACTCAGTAAAGGCCGGTTGAGAACAATGACAGAACGGCGTGTCACGTTGATTCATGTGTTAAACATATCGGACAAGTGAAGAAACCTGTTCCCGCTTGGTCTCACCAACAGTAGTTCCCAGAAGCTATTTGGGTTTAGGGGTGGGGGGATGGGCAGCTCAGCCTTGATGGCAGTTGCAACTGCATTGATTTAGGTGGAAGGGCTGGCGGGGGTGGAGGGGGGCATGGGGATGGTGGTGAGAAGAACAGTTTGGAGAATTTCATTCTGCAGAGTGTACAGTCTTGAAACACAGTCGGCTAAAGCCCCATCCTGGCAGGCCTGTGGTAGACATGGGATACCCCAGGCTAGTACTTGGAGGCCTGCTTGAGTAGGAAGGAGGAT
This sequence comes from Meriones unguiculatus, assembly GCF_030254825.1. Classification (NCBI taxonomy): domain Eukaryota; kingdom Metazoa; phylum Chordata; class Mammalia; order Rodentia; family Muridae; genus Meriones; species Meriones unguiculatus. The sequence continues at coordinate 70,867,231 of NC_083362.1, forward strand.
ACTAACAGTAGGAAGGAGATGGCTGGGATTCTAGGCAAAACGAAGGATGGCAAACAGGGCCAAATGCCTGAGAATTTCAGTGGGGTACCCCTGGCCGTGGTGAGCGTGTGTCTGTGTGCGTGTATTTGTGTGTGTACACATGTGTATTTTTAGGAAGGCTTGACCACTGTGGATTTGGCCAGCAGTAGCCTCCCTGTGTCTGGCACTCAGAAGCTGGTTACAGGATATGAGAGAGAGAGAGCTTGGTCGGACAGAGCTTGCTCTGTGCGAGACAGACTGGGTTCTGTTCAGATGGGCAAGGAAAGGACTGGGGACAGTGGACTCATACAAGAGGTTCTGAAGTAGAGGTGGGACTGATGCAGTGGGTCCACGCTCAGAGGTGGTCCTTAAAGATGAGTGAGGATGCCTCCACAGAAGAAGAAAGGCTGTGGAGCTCAGCTTGGCCATGCTGCATAGGTCTGAGGTCAGGAGCCGAGGACGTCCATCTCCAAAGCTGTGGATGTGGTTCAGGTGATTCCTCCAGTTCAGGGTGCAGCGCTGTTCTAACTCACAGGAGATTCCCTTTCAAACTTTTTCTTTTTTTTTTTTTTTTCTTTTTTTCCAGACAGGGTTTCTTTGTGTAGCCCTGGCTATCCTGGAACTCGATCTGTAGAGCAAGCTGGCCTTGAACTCAGAGGTCCACTTCCCTCTGCTCTAGAGCACTGGAATTAAAGGTGAGCGCTGCTGCCACCTGGCTGGCCTTCTACTTCTGTAGAGGTTTCCAAAGGAGAGTTGTGGATGTGTGTGTGTATGTGTGTGTGTGTGTGTATGTGTGATACCTGGGAGTAGACAATAAAGAAGGAAGCTCTATGTTTATTTATTTACTTAAGTTTTACTCTATAGCCCAGGCTAGCCTTCGATTTGAGTTTCTCCTGCCTCAGCTTTTTAAGTGCTAGAACTATTGGTATATATCATCACACCCAACCTAATACTGAGGGACTGAGGGTAGGATTTTTTTTTCTTTAAATTTTTTTGTTTTGTTTTTCAAGATAGGCTTTTTTCCCCCCTCCTGTATAACCTTGAACTGGACTTTCTTTGTAGACCAGGCAGGCCTCAAACTCACAGAGATCCATCTGCCTCTGCCTCCAGAGTGATGGGATTAAAGGCATGTGTGTTGTTGCCATTGAACCCAGCCTTTGTGTAGGGCACTGGTTCTCAGTCTTCATGACGCTGCAAGCCTTTAATACGGCTCCTCATGTTGTGCTGACCCCCAGCCATTAGATTATTTTCGCTGCTACTTCATTATAGATGGTTGTGAGCCACCACTTGGTTGCTGGGAATTGAACTCAAGACCCATGGAAGAGCAGACAGTGCTCTTAACCCCTGAGCCGTCTCTCCAGCTCGCTGCTACTTCATAACTGTAATTTTGCTGATGTTATGAATCATAACGTAAATGTCTGTGTTGTCCAATGGTCTTAGGTGACCCCTGTGAAAGGGTCACAGGCCACAGGCTGTGGACCACTGGTGTAGGACTTTGATTGAAAAGTTCGCTGTTGAAAAACAAAAAACAAAAAACAAAAAACAAAAAACAAAAAACAAAAAACAACCAAGCTTGAACAAACTGGGAGCACAGGCTCAGGTCACCCCAAAATCTCATGTTCCCATGTGGCAACAGTTTCGTGAATTTTTTTTTTTTTTTTTTTTTACGGCAAGGAAACAGAATAAAGTCATAAATGAAGGCAGTTTTTCAACACGTTGTGGGGCGGTGGCTACAGCCAAGTGAAGCTTCTCCTATAGACTTCTCCCAGAGGCTATCTCATGACATTCTTCAGGCTGGAGGAAGCGAGGGCATTGTCAGTGTATTCCAAAAACCTTTACCTCATAGTCATGGGCTATTAGGTCAAACACAGAGGTGGGTGATGCATGGCCCTGAAGAAGGTCTAAGATGGTCCAAGGTAAGGTTTCCCTAGACTTGGAACACTACAGCTCTCCATCATCATGCGAATTCCAACCAGTCAGTCATCCTTATAGAATATAACACACAGGACCTTAAAGTTTGTAGTTTAGTGGGGCAGTGGTGGTGCACCCTCAGGAGCAGAGGCGGGCAGATCTCTGTGAATCTGAGGCCAGCCTGGTCTACAGAGGGAGTCCAGGACACGGTCTCTTGATGAACAGACCAAATGGTTAGATGATACGTTGGTGGCCATCGCCATCACCATGCTAGGTGTCCTCTTTTTAGGGCATGGATGAGAAGTCACAGGCTTCCGTCAGACTGTTGTGTCTGATATCTTAGGCCTAGTTTTCCTGATGTGATTTTAATTTGCTCATAAGCTTCTACAGTCTCAGTTCACCCTAATTCCTTTTTTATTCCGAAAGAAGGTAATTCATCAGTTTGTGTTGTATAGGTGGTACCAAAGAGATGGGGCTGTTCACATGTCCAATCAGGTGCAGAGTCAGCCTACATCTGGAAACAGAATCAAAAGCTGCTTGTAAAAAGAAGTCTTTCAGCCAGACAATGATGGCGCACATCTTTAATCCCAGCACTTAGGAGGCAGAAGCAGACGAATGTCTGAGTTCAAGGCCAGCCTGGTCTACAGAGCTAGTTTCAGGACAGCCAGGGCTACACAGAGAAAACCCTGTCTCAAAAACTACACAAACAAAAAACAATCCCCCGAAAGAGGTCTCTGAAGGCAAGACACATTTAGAAAACAACAACAAAACCCTAACATACTCTTTTACATAAGACAGAGTAACTTAAGTGCACCCTTGTTTTGACATTGGGTCATATTTATGGAATATGAATGGAATTCAGAGAACACTTGAGCCTGCAGTGCATGAAGGTGTAAAGATGAAGTCTAAATTTTATTGAGGATCAGAAATATGGGAAGTTTATCAAGGGGAGCTGCAGTCACTGGAAATGGCCTAAGAGAGAAACTACAATTGCTACAGGCAACAGCAGAGCTGGAGGACAGGGCTGTGCAAGCCTTTTGGAGCAGAGATGATGTCATCATCAGTTCCAGATGCCAAATGTGGACCCACAGGTTTATTTATTTATTTATTTATATTTTTTAATTGTGTGTGTGTGTGTGTTTGTGTCCTATTGGGTTTCAGTTTTAATTTGGTCTGATATTTTCTGGCTGTGTCTATTCCTTCCATTTGTAATGGGGCTGTTTGTTCTGTGTCATTGTATGCTGGAAAGAAGTAAATTTCCTTTTTTTTTTTTTTTAGGGGTTCATATAAGAGATTGCCTTGGGTCTCAGAAGAAACTTTGGACCTTTAAACTGTTAGGACTATGGGAAGTTTTAAACTTGGGCTGAATGCATTTGCATTATCAGATGACAATGTACCTATGGAAGCTACAACAGAATGTTATTATTTGGTTGTAAAATGTCTGCCAATGGCTCATGCCAAAGGCATTGAATGCTGGCTCTCCAGTTAGTGGTATTGTAGGAGGTTATGGAACCTTTGGGAAGTGGGATCTAGCTGGAGTAAATGAGTCACTGGGGGATGAGCCTTGAGGTTTATAGGTTGGTCCCACTTCTGGTATCTCTCTGCTTTCTTAGACAAAAAAGATAAGAACAAGCAGCCTCATATTCCTGCCACCATAGCTGTGACTGGCTTCCACCAGTAAACCTTAGCTGCATCAACGGACCGTATGCTTAGACTGTGAGTCAGACTAAATCCCTCCTCTCTTAAGTTGCTTCTTGTCGGATAGTCTGTCATATGGAGAGAAAGTAACACAAGAAGGAATTAACTCAAATATCCCCGACAGAGCTTGCAAAATAGCTCAGTGTGGCCAACAGCAAACGAGACCTTTTGCTGTCTTAGGGAGTTCTCCCATGCATGTGCCTAAGCATGACCATTTGGTGCGTTGGTTTTTGTCACTCTTACAATGATCTTACTTCTGTTTTTGTTGACTCTCACTTTCTGTATGTTTGATGACAGCCACTGAGAGCAATCCTGTTTCCTTAAAAGGATCCACTAGTTCTTCCTATTTACTGCTGGATTTTGATACCTACTTCCTCCATGTCTGCAGGGACCCACAGTGCTCTCTAGTGGCGGGGAGGTGTTCTATAGTCTTGGGAGGCACTCCAGGCCTTCAACTTCTTATATAGACTAGCCATGCCACCTGTTCAAATTAGAAGGAATTCCTGCCTTCCTGTGACCCATCTGGGGAACAAACACGAGCCTGGCTTGAGGACTGATCCACCACTGGATGAGAGCATGGGAGAACGTAAGTAGGCAAGGTGATAGGGTCAAGCATCCTGTGCCCTGGCCATCTCTGCCTCCAGAAGCATGTCCTTTGGTGTCATTCTTGGGGGTTTGTTCTATCACCTAACTGCTGGACCACTTTCCTTCCTGGATCCTTCTCCTCCTCCCGACACAAAGGATGGAATTCCTCAGGTTTCCATACTTAGCTGTAGTCTGTCCAGATGGTCAGAGTCACTCTCCAGCTGCAGGTTTCCACCTGTGTCCTCAGCTTCAGCGTGTCTCACTTCTCCTCAGCTCTCCTGCATGTTCTAATGCTCAGCAATGTCTCCTCTAGGGCTCCCGAGGTGCACCTCAAACTCATTCTGTTAAACTGCATCCCATCTTCCTACTTTCTTTGGAACTTCCATTTTACATAACATGCTCCATGCACCACAAACCTGGGACTCCATCCTGCTTCTATCATATCTCTCATCTCCCACGTCCAGCCCTTCCTCAGTCTTATGGATACTCATGTTAAGCTTATTTAATTTTTTCCTACTCCAGCAGTCTACCAAATACACCAAATAGGTTGTATTAGAATGGTGGTCATTATTTGTTCTTTTAAAAATGGCCTTACATGAGAAGTGCAGAAGGGAGCCATTCAGCGCCATGAAGGGTCCTCAAGGAGGAGAGCAAAGCTGCCCTTGCCTAGAAACACAGACCCCATTTTCTTCTGTAAAAAGGAACCAAACTAAGCCATTGGAGCAAAGCTTCCATTTTGAATAAAGTTCAAATTCTGAAGACCTCGCTGGGTAACTGACTTTTTTTCTTTGTGTGTGCGTTTTGTTTTTTCGAGACAGGGTTTCTCTGTGTAGCCTTAGCTGTCCTGGACTCACTTTGTAGACCAGGCTGGCCTCAAACTCACAGTGATCTGTCTGCCTCTCCCTGGTAGCTGACATCTTACTTGGCAGAGAGAAGCATGTATACGCGTGTGGTGGTTTGAATAGGGTTGGTCCCCGTAGATGCATGTGTTTGAATGCTTGGCTCATAGGGAGTAACACAATTAGGCCGTGTGGCCATATTGGAAGAGGTGTGGCCATGTTAGAGGAAGTGTGTCACTGTGGAGGTGGGGCTTTGAGGTCCTCAATGCTCAAGCTTCGTGCAGTGTAAAACACATTGAGTCTCCTCTTGGCTGCCTTTGGATCAAGATGTAGGACTCTCAGCGCGTCCTCCAGCACCAGGTCATGCCTGCGTGCTGCCATGCTCCCTACCATGATAATAATGGCCTAAACCTCTGAAACGGAAAGCCAGCCTTAAGTATATGTTGTCCTTTGTAAGAGCCACCATGATCATGGTGTCTCTTCACAGCAGTAAAACCCTAACTAAGATAATGGTCACTGACATCCTGGTTGGTAAGTTGCACTGCCACAGTTGAATAAACCAACCAGTGAGGACGGGGTAAGTGTACCACAAAGAAATGTTTCCAGGAAAATCCCCTATACCTAAATCCTGATTGGCGGGAAAATGTAACTGTACCATGGCACGTGTTTGTGGTTTTCCAGCTTAAAAGCGCTGTAACGTTCTGGCTAGGGAGAGGGAGGGGGTCTGTTCTGCATCCCTGACGGATCAGTAGCGGCTTGATTACAATAAATTTCTGTTATCTGCATTGACCTGGTGCTTGCATTGTGTTGAATCTAAGTGGACCCCACAACACTTCTCATCAAAGCAAAGGCTCATAAGCAATCGGCATTACTGTTCAGAAAGTGCTGATCTCCTTGCCCTGAAATCTTACATCCCTGTGATAGTTAATGTGGCCAATTTGACAGGCTCTGTCAAATTTGCAGTCACCCAGAAGAAAACCAGAAGGTACACCCGTGAGGGCTCATTTCCCTCTGGGCATGCTTGCGAAGGATTATGTAATTAGTTTAATTAAGGGGGGAAGACCCAACCAAGAGGGAAGAGCACCACCTCCTGGGCTGCGTCCTGTGCTGTGTAAAGACAGAAGGCTGCTTCCACCCTCCACGTCCTGGGAGTCAGGCATATGCCATTATTTGTCTAATTACAGGGAGGCTGGTGGGTAGGAAGAGCTCAAGCGCTTGGAGTCCCCACCTAAACAACTTAGAGCCTAGTGCAAACAGCAAAATCAGTGGAGATGTGTTAGCTATATAAGATCATCACCTACTCTCTCACTAAGGACTTTCTACCCTGACCTATCGAACTGGCTGCTTTTGTGTCAACTTGACACAAGCTGGAGTCACCAGAGAGGAAGGAGCCTCAGTCGAGGAAATGCCTCCATGAGATCCAGCTGTCAGGCATTTTCTCAATTAGTGATTAATGGGGGAGGGCCCAGCCCCTGGTGGGTGGTGCGGTCCCTGAGGCGGTACTGTAAGAAACCAGGCTGAGCAAGCCAGGAAAAGCAAGCCAGTAAGCAGTACTCCTTCATGGCATCTGCATCAGCTCCTGCCTCCAGGTTTCTGCGCTGTTTAAGTTCCTGTTCTGTTTCTTTCAGTAATGAACAGTGCTATGATGTGTAAGCTGAACAAACTCTTTCTTCCCCGGCTTGCTTTATGGTCATGGTGTTTCATTGTGACAACAGAAACCCAAACTAAGACACCTATCAAAAGTGTTTCTCAGTCTTACTTTCACCTCAGCCTGTAGACGTCATGGGCTCATGCACCTGCAGGGGGTTCCCAGGAACTGGTGATGGAGTGTATTCTTGAATTCTTTGATCAAAAATACTGGTTTAAATCATCCTGTGTAAAGTATTGCTCTTAAAGTGTCTACCTCTTCCCCCCCATACCTATTTTTATGGCTCTGTGTATCTTCTAGGAGAATAAGACATGATATCAAACTACCGCTTGGTTCAAAGGAAGTTCTCTTTCCTGGCTGTAATACCCCAGGGAGCTTTTGTAGACTCATATGAGGAAGCAGGTTTCAGCAGAGTGTGGTGGTACATGCTTTTTATCCCAGCAATAAGGAGGTGGAGGCAGAGGCATTCAGATCTCTGTTAGTTTGAGGCCAGCTTGATCTACATAGTGAGACCCTGTCTCCAAAGAGAGAGAGAGAGAGAGAGAGAGAGAGAGAGAGAGAGAGAGATGGACAGATGAATGAATGAATGAATGAGGCAGGTTTTAATGACTTGGACTTTAAAGTAATCACTGAATAGGTTAAATTGTGGTCTCCCTCTGAGAAACCCAGCAGACAAAAATGTTTCAATGGTTAAGCATTCACACCAGCCTGATAATACTGCAGATTACAAACGACGTGAAGATCTGAGTCTTACATTCTCAGTGGCTATGCATCCCAGTGACATGTGACCTATGCAGAAGTCTGAGTGGACATCTCTCCCTGAAGTATGTAAGAAGGCTGTGTCCCCTTTCCAGTTTGTTATCATCACTCAGTCTGAGAGAGACTATGAGCTGTACTAATTCTGCTCATCATGTTTTTATCCTGCTTGGTGCCTCCCTCCACATGGGAGAATCTCCTTCACAGATGGAGAGGGAGCTGCACAGCTCTTCAGAGAAGCCGGTGGGGTGGCACCGCAGGACACATCTTCCAGATCAGCACCAGCTCTAAGATGCATCTCTCAGAACCTTCCTCTCCAGGAGCACTATCCTCCCAAAGGCAAATGAGTTTTCCTCAAGGAAAAATTTTATGTGTGTGCATCTTATCAGAAAGGTAGACAAGTATGGGAAGGGTCAGAAGAGAACCATGCCTTTGATTGCTGGGTGATTTTTCTTGTTGCTATTGACTACATACCTGACCAAAAGTGAAGTAAGAGAGGAACAGTTTATTTTGGCTCCTGGTTTGAAGGTATAGCCCATTACGGAAGAGAAGGCATGGTAATAGGAGGCTGAGGCTGCTGGTCACATGGCATCTACAGGAGAAAGAGAGAGACAGAGAGAGACACACACAGAGACAGAGATATTTTGTATGATAACATAGATATTGATATTATGGGGGCCATGGTGTAGTGTGATGTGGTTGGGATTAGTTTGACTTGTGATGGTTGACCTTTATTCTCAGCTGACTGGGGTTTGAATCACCTGGGAGGCCTATCTCTGGGCGTATCTGTGGGGGCGTTTGCAGAGATATTTAAGTGAGGAAAGAAGACCCCCTGCATGTGGGGACACTAGTCCGTGGTCTGAGGTAACTGCATACAAGGAAGAAGACGAGAAAGTACCAGCATCCATCTTTTTGACTCATCTCCTCATTCTTGCTACGGCAACAGGACAAGTAACCAATACAGCTGCCCCTCTCATACAGCGACATGTAGTTTCACATGCATCCTACACTCAACGTCTGTTTATCTTGGTGGATGTTCTGAAGGTGTCCTGGAGGCATGGGAAGCGTAGTGTCAAAGGCATCCGGCTCCTGCTCTCATTTACTCCAGAGCTAGCAGGTAGACAGTGATAAACACGCTTTGCATCAGAAGACAGAGATGGCTGTGAGTCTACTGTTACCTGAACGCTGCCTGGAAAGTCTGCTCCACCGGATCCCGTTAAAGTGAGAAAGCAGTAAAATCATGGGGTGGGGTGGGGTGGGGGAATCTAAGTTTAAGCTGAAGATCATTCATTATTCCATGCTTTTTAGGTATTCCATATTCATAGCTGTGCTTTCAACTTTGAGTCCTTAAAATAACTTCATTCTTCCTCAAACCACAACTCTGAGGTCTATCCTGACTGCTCTTTATTGTTCCCACCTCAAGGAAGCCAACATTCAAAGAAAATCTAGTTTCATTTTCAACAGGGTATCAAGATAAGAACAAAGAAAAGAAAAAGAAAAACTAACAGTGGGGGTGGGAGATGGAAGATTGATTTTAATTATTGCCAGCCAACTGAAATTCCTAAAATAAAATGCTGTACATGTAAAATCAGTTACATGATGAGAACTTACAAGAAGCTGGGCCACACTCACATTTTAGGTCCTGCCACGTTTTCTTGAAGGGTTAGGTAGAAATTTTTTCTGAAAGATAGAAGATCCAAGTGTGTGGTTACAGACTGTGGTGTTGAGTCTGGTATTTGTAATCTCCTCCTAAAGGTTCCTGCTGGAGTGGCGCACACCTTTCATCCTGGCACTGGGGAGGCAGAGGCAGTTGAATCTGAGTTTGAGGACAGCCTAGACAGCCAAAGCTACACAAAGAAACCCTGTCTTGAAAAACAGGTTTTTCTTCAGGATGTTTGCACCATATCTTGCAGACTCTGACCAATATCAAGAAAGTCCTCCTTAGAATCTTCTCCCTTTTTTGGAGCATCTTGATGTAATAGGCCCCCAGTCTTGATATAACAGGCCTCCAAATATTACCACAACTGACTTCATGATGGAGCTACCATTTAGGCCATAAGACTCTGCACATAGACAGTACCACCAGCCAAAATGAAAACAAAGACTTAATTCATCAAAGTCCATAGTTATGGGAAAATCTCTAAATGAACTGCCTTGCTTTTTGGCTTCTGTAGTTTTGCTTCTGGCTAACTGTTCTTGTTAGCTAAAATATGTCAAGCCAGAACATGATTTTTGTGCTTAAAAGCTCATCCTGAGAAAGGCTCAGTGCTAGTTGCTGCCAGCTAATAAAAGACTTAATATTGGCTTAAACCATGTCCAAGCAGTCTTCTTTGGTGGGTACTTCACAACATTGAGAAGTTTCCCCTCACAATCTCTCTGTCCCCTTCTGAGGTACTCCAGCTTGACTTCCCACACCAGAACTATCCTGTCATCACAGGCTGGTTGTATGTATACTGGATATCAGATACTCTAATCAATGGACCACATAAAGATAGAAAACCCCAGGGGGTAGTAGATAGAGAAGGATGCTCCTGGGAGACCCAATCTTAAGCAGTATAAGAAGGCCATACCTCGATCAGAAATTTCAGGGTCCTAGTGTAGCAGCGCACACTCAATCTCCAGTTCTTTGACTTTTCATAGCCTCCCAGGATTTCAAATTCAGGGGGTGTGAGCCATTTCCCATCCGCTGTTCGTATGGACTCCACAGAAATTCCTGTAGGACCAGAGCAAGTTGATTCAGAGCCTGCTGTGACCCTAGAGCTCGGATTCATGACCCCCCATGAAGCTGAACCTAGAGCCACTCAACTGTGCTCAAAGCCAATAGCAGAGGAGTCAGGCCCCATCCCTGGCTTCAGGAGTCCCCAGCTCAGCCCTGGGATTCCCTGACAGGGCTTTTACAAAGCCATGTATATTTCTTTCATTTTCATGCATGAAGAAAATGACAGTTGCCACCAATGCGCACCTTTTGTGCAAGTTCTTCAGAGTCACCTAGAAAAGCACAACAAGAAAGCTGACTCCACAGCGTGAGCGGATTCAGCCTGTTGTTGGGTCTCTCAGGCTGGAGAACAACCAGAGGCTCAGGTGCCCAGGCAAGGTGGAATCCTCACTTAGAGTGGAGACTGCAGCTCTGTCTGCAACTCAGGATTATGTGACATCATTTTCTATCCAATCTAAAGGGACTGTTGAACAGACGTTTGCTCATCCCTGCAGTCATAGTAGACACCATCAAACATAAGTGAAATGTTATCCAGTGGAGAAAGAGATTATGTTAAAAAGCCAGTTCTGTGTTCCACATCTTCCCTATCATGAAAGCGTAAAGCAAAAATCACAATGACACTGTCTCATATCTACCAGGATGACCATAATAATAGTAATAAAAAAAAAAACAGTAACAAGAAATAGCAGCTAGGGATGGAGGGACGTTTGGGTGCTGCTTAATTGCTGGCAGGGATAGAAAATAGTGTGGCCACCATAAAAGCATCTCAGTGATTCCTTCCATATGACCCAGCAATTCTGTATGTGTGTGCCTCAAACTGAGTGTGTATGTCCACACACATGTTGTACATGAATTCTCAAAGCAGCATTATCCATTATAACCAACGGTACAAATGATCCAAATTGATGAATGATTACAGATAATGTGATACATCCTGTACTGGCTGGTTTTAGGTCAGTTTGACACATACTAGTGTCACCAGAGAGGAAGGGGCCTCAGTTGAGGAGCTGCCTCCGTCAGATCCAGCTGTAAGGTACTTTCTTACTTAGTGACCAATGTGGGAGGGCCCAGCCCATTGTGGGCAGTGCCATCCCTCCATGGTCCTGGGTTCTGTAAGAAAGCAGGCTGAGCAAGCCAGTCAGCAGCAGCCTTCCACGGCCTTTCCATCAACTCCTGTCTCCAGGATCCTCTCCCTTTTGAGCTCTTGAACTGACTTTCTTTGTGATGAACAGCAGTGGGGAAGTGTAAGCTGAATCAACTCTTTCCTCCCCAACTTGTGTTTTGGTCATGGTGTTTTATCAAAGTAATATAAATCCTAACTAAGACATAGCCATACAATGGAATATCATGTTATTTGACAGTTACAAACATGTGTTACATAAACCACACAGATGAAGTTTGAAACCATCATGCTAAGTGAAAGAAGGCAGTCACAAGTGGTACCCATTGTAGGAAGATTTCTAGAACAGGAATTAGATGGGCTATTGCTGGGAGGGGCGGGTGAAGCAGGAATGAGCATGGATTTACCAATATAAACGAAGAGAAAAATGGTGTTTCTGATGCACCAAAGAAGAAAGCCCATTGATCTGGTAAACTGTATGGCTGTTTGGGTTTTTTTTAATTTTTGTTTGTTTGTTTTCCAAGACAAGGTTCTTTTGTGTGGCCCTGGCTGTCCTGGAACTCACCCTAAAGACCAGGCTCGCCTCAGACTCAGAGATCTATCAGCTGGTATTAAAGGCTGTATGGTATATGAATTACAGCTAGTAAAGCTGTTAAAACATAGTCACAATGCAATCATTTCTATTAACTGTCATCCACAGGCTCATATTGAGAGAGATCTGAGATGAAGCTTTGGCTCAGGATTATAGAGGGAGGGTTGTAGGACAGCTTCAACTCCAGAGCTTTGGGGGAGAATGGCAGGAGTTGGCTCTCTCTCATCTCCCAACCTGGTGCCATAAAGGTGGCTGCCCCACCATCAGCCACAGTAAGAATTTATTACCCTAACAGTTATTAGGTTTCACTCCTGTGTGACCTTGTAAGGTCCCCTCACCCATCCACAGCCCCTGAGTATGCAGATGAAGTATCTTCCAACAGCCCTGTCCTGGCCAATTGTACATGCCCCAGAGACACTGCCCACCTCCCCAGGGGCATAAATAACCCCTCCCCACCCCAATGAAGGAAACCAGTTCTCCAAAGCTGTTCTCAGGTGTGTGTTCTTTGCCTGTGCACTCACTGTGCCAATTAAGATCCTGCTTGCGTCCACCTACCCAGGCTACCTTCTCTCCCTCCAGGTTAAGTCAGTTGCAACAGGCCTAGCTATCTTGAGGGGGAGAGACAGACAGGGAGCAGCAAAGCCTATCATGTGTGGGCATTTCTTTTGCAAAAGTTCAGAGCCTATGATTGCCAAATATCTTACATTAATGAATACATTAATTTTCAAATAGACACCAGTATTGTCTTATTTATTTTTGAGACAAGGTCTTACCATGTAACTCTGGTTGTTCTGGAACTCAATATATAAACCAGGCTGGCCTCGAACTCACAGAAAGCTCCCTCTCCCTGCCCCCCAAGTGCTGGGATTAAGGGCACGTGACACCACACTTTTGGTTTATTAGTATCTTTTTAAATGGAGAAATCTTAGGCACAGAAAGTCCCCACCCCTGGAGAATAAAACCATCACATTTGGCAGGGTCCAGGCAAGAAGTTGGTTCTCTGCTTCTCTGTCCTGTGGTCATCTGTCTCACCATAAGTGCCATACCCTGGTGCTAATGACCCAGGTATGTGAAGGCAGAGGCTGACAGCCTCTTCCCATTTAAGTCTGGCTAGAAAGAAAATATACGATAGTTTCCACCTGTGGATGGAAGTTCATGGGCTTCTCCCTGCTTCTCTGGGCAGCTCATGGCTATATCCATGTTGTGAGCATCTATTAGGCATGATTTTTCTCAAGTGTAGAAATGGCAGGGTTAGGATCCCTTCCTCTTTTCAAGCTACCCCCCGCCCCCAATTCCTTAAGTGTGGCAGCCTATTTGGAGTTAATGGCCAAATTGGAGTGTGCATCTGAGCAGTGGAATTTGGCCCCTTGGCCCTGGCTCTAATCTAAAGTTTGGTGTCTCAGAGACTGACCCTGGCAGTCCTACCGCAGAGGGCTCTGACCCTGAGAATGAGATAATAAATTCCGTGCAACCATGGTAACCAGACAGCAGGTTCTGTGTAACCTTGAATGAGCCCTCGTATGTTTTGGCCAAGTAGAGTTGCCTCCATGAGAAATTGCTTGTTCTTTCCTGCTATTTAAGTGTTAACCTGACTTTCAGTAAATGACACCTTGATCAGAACCTAGACTTGGTGTCCTTCTTTGTGTCGCCCTGCTCCCCTTTTCCCCAGCCTTCACTCAGGTGCTATTCAGGTGTCACTGCAGGTCCGTGACACTTAAGTAATTCCATTAAGTAATTCATATTCTTTTCTTTAGAAGTTGCAGAGTAAAAACTATGAAACCCACCTTGCATGAATTTCTTCTTATATAACACCCCTTCTGCACCACCACACCTCACAGGAAGCTGGTCAGCGTTGAAACACAAAGCTTCAGTACGGGATATTCTTGGGACTGAAATAGAAGATGTCTTTTGTTTCTCTTTGCAGGTATGCATGACCCCCTCCTCCCTCGGTCGTTCTTGTAAAGGTAGAAAGGCACTTGGGAAATTCTGACTCACAAATCTACAGCTTTGAAGTCTTTTCTTAAAGTAGATCACTGGATACATAATGACAGACTGTCCACCCCAGTGTCAATTTATGAAAAAAAAAAGGGGGGGGGGGGAGAGAAACACCAGGATGCTTTAGTAGAGAAATCTGACATCAGGGAAACTCTCTGTAGTGGTTCTGACAGGATCTTAGTAGCCATGTTATTTTGCTGCTGATAGTAGCCAATGATAAGACCATTTGCACACTGACTGGGCAAGCAGGGAGATGATATGGATGCGCTGGGTAGTTTTATATCAACTTGACAGAATCTGCCAAATATACAAGTTGAATTTGAGGAGCATGTCTTGTCTGGGTGATACAGGGAGCAGTTTCTTGAAATGGTCGATGGTGGGATGGTAGGCCCCAGCCCTGATCGGGCATGGGCATTTTCTTAATTAGTGATTGACGGGCAGGAGCTAGCCCATTGTGGGTGGTGCCATAGAAAAGCATGCCCTGTTCAGGCCCTGTTTGAGTTCTTGCCTTGACTTCCTTCCATGATAAGCAGTGGAAGTGCAAACCAAATAAACCCCTTTCTCTCCAATTTGCTTTTTGGTCATGGTGTTTTACCGAAGCAAGAGAAACCCTGACTAAGACGATGGGCAGCCCAGCAGAGTTGTGCCAAGATCATGCCTACCTCTTCTTTATGCCTGCCCTGCTCCATTTCTCCCTCACAACAGCGTTTTGTGTCTGTAGCTGATACAGAAACCCAGAAAGTTCTAGAATAACCTGAAAACTATACAGGAAAGGGAGAGATGCAACTCCACAAAAGTAGAGATGAAAATTCCTCGGGGCTGGGGCCTGGAGACGTGGCTCAGAGCTTACAAGTCCTGAGTTTGATTCCCAGCAACCACATGGTGGCTCATAACCATATATAATGAGATCTGGTGCCCTCTTCTGGCAGGTAGGTGTACATGCAGGCAGAACACTACATAATAAATAAATAAATAAATAAATAAACAAATAAATAAATGTTCCTTGAGGAAATTGCAGGAAGATAAGAAGCTAAGTTTGCCCTTCCTGTCATCAGAGACCTTGATTTGGTGGTGGTGGTAGTGGGGTGGAGGGTGAGGTGGGCTGTCTGTGATGCTGAGAATAAGTTTGAGAAGTAGCTGATTGGAATCCTGCATTGGAATGAGGATGATTGACATAAATCACCCTCTTATATTAGAAATAAAGAAATTGAGGTAAGAGACAAGGGTCAGTGGCTGGCTCTTTGATCATCTTCCCTCTGGGCGGGTGTGTGTGTATGTGTGTGTGTGTGTGTGTGTGTGCAGCCTTACTAGGCCACAGAGGAAGACAATGCAGCCAGTCCTGATGAGACCTGATAGGCTAGGGTCAGATGGATGGGGCGGAGGACCTCCCCTATAGTGGACTGGGGGAGGGACATGGGGGGAGAAGAGGGAGGGGGGAAGGGCAGGATTGGGAGAGTAGGAGGGAGGGGGCTACAGCTGGGATACAAAGCGAATAAATTGTAATAAAAATCAATAAACAAACAAACAAACAAACAAACAAACAAAGACACAAGGGACAGGTCCAAGTCCATACAAGCAAAGGAAAAGAAAGCTGAAACCCAGGTTTCTGTCCAGCACTCTGGGCCACCTCAGTGTCCAGTCACTGCTGGGCGACACCCCGTGTGTCAGAGATTGTTTTCACTCGAGAGTGTCAGGTCGGTGGAGGCAGCACTGCAGTGGTCCAGGGCTCTGTACCTTGTTTCAGCTGCCTCATCAAGATGCTTGTCTCTCTGACACAATGAGTGAACAGGAAGTGTCTCCGCAGTTAATTAAGCTACATAAGCTCTTGTGGAAACTAAGGCTCCTCTCTGGGTGGTGTGATCACAAGCAGCAGTAGAGTGGCTTTCCAAGGGACTCTCCTCCTTCCTCTCTCCCAAGATGCACTGGGACACCGGAAGGGTAGGACATGCCTGAGCATATCTCCTTCCTGCCTCTCCTGAGAGCCCATGATCATAGCCCACTGGAAAGCGTTTCACATGACTTTTTGCTCTGGCCACCCTTCCTCCATTCCACATCTGGCAACAGGCTCAGCCAACCCAGTAAACATAGAAATACAGAATTCTTTTCTCTCTAACTCAGTGTAGCTCCCCACCCCCCAGGTCTAGTGGGTTTGCTGGGTTGCCTTTCATTGGAAATGGTTAGTCCTCATATTTTGAAGAGAAAAAGTAAAAACACTGGTGTCTACTCTAGCCCGCTGAGGTATAGGTACAGGGAGATTTGGAGTTTATGTTAAGCTAATTCACAGCACAGGCCCACTGTGTTTTATTTTCAAATAGAATAGCTGAGCAAGGCAAGATTCAGTTCTTGTTACACTCAGAGGTTATAGTGCCTGTATAATAACATGAAATCCATCACAAATCCTAGAAATACAATCAAGGTCAGAATATGACTCAAAGTTCTTTTGAAATAACTGTTATTTATGGTCAGTACTGAACTCTAAAGTTGTGACAGATGTGCCTGTTCGCTGCTGTTTATTTAACATTTTAAAAATATTTTGTTTATTTATTATGTATACAATGTTCTATCTGCATATACACCTGCATGCCAGAAGGAGACCCATGATCTTATTATAGATGGTTGTGAGCCACCATGTGGTTGCTGGGAATTGAACTCAGGACCTCTGGAAGAGCAGGCAGTGCTCTTAACCTCTGAGCCATCTCTCTAGTCCTTATTTAACATTTTTATAGAAGGTCCAATAGTTGGGATCAATGTAGTAAATGCCAAATCAGGTGACCAGTCAGTCTTCTCAAAACTAAGGACAGAGGTGCTCTCATGAAAAAAACTGTAAAGTCTTTTTTTTTTCCATCTTAGTTGGTGCCCCAGGGTCCTACCCATCATAAGGCAAAGTGCCAAGCCACCTCTGTGACCACAGAACACATTAGTGGGACTGGATCATGCCAGCATGGCCCCTTACACCAGGCCCCAGAAGAAAAGCTGCATTTCTTTTAATGAGGTCTGGCCCCTCACCTTCCCCTACTGTGGAAGCGATGGAATCTCATGGGAGAGAGAGCGAGCATCCTCTACCTCCTGCATCTTCCACAGCTAAGCCCATCAGACACCTGCACAAGTACCAGTCACCTCACTTCTCTTCAACCCAACCCGGTTGAGCCCACACCAGCTGCTAGGGAACAGAGGCAGAGTCTCAGGGGACACTGAAATGGGATGGTGCTAGCCCTGGTTTGCATGTCCTGATCTAGGGCTTGTCCAGGTTGAAGTAGAGGAGGTGCTTTAAATTGGAGAAAGCATCAAGGTTTATTCCTTTGCTGTTTGTTCTTTCAGATGGTTTTCCTGTCTCAAAAACTGCATATCAGGCCAGAAAGGGCTCCCAGCTACTGCTATGGAATGCCATTACTGCTGAAATGGAACTGGAAAGCTACAGGGCCTGCCCAAGATGAGAAAAAACTCAACACAGGGAGGAGGGAAAGGAGTGTGAGAGAGTAGATCTGATTTCTGCTTGCAAGTCATCAAATGTAGCCATTTTAATAACCAAGGTCTGAGAGAAAAGCATTTCCATAAAAATCAGGCTCAACTCAGAGGGAAAGAAGAACTTAGGATGGATAAGAGTGGCGATATAAATACAATTTACACCCTTGCTCCAAACAACTTTGATTTTCAGTTTTGGCTGCTCTCAAATAAGCTTGAGTAGGGTTTTTTGTTTTTTTTTTTTTTCTTTCAAAAAAAAAAAAAAGACTTTAGATTCCTCCAAACCATTCCAAAATCTGGGTGCACTCAGAGGGTGAAGGGAAAGATCCACAGAAGCCATCTTACCCCTGGACTTGGTAGAGCGTCCTGGAGTCCTTTTCCTTTTCTTTCTCCTGGTAGCTGCCTGGCCACCAGCTCTGCTGCCACCTGGGAGGGACACAGCCAAATGCAGAGTTGAGCAGAGAACAGGTGAAAATGGGAAGGAGCAAGGCAGGCATCAGCCACATCAGGCCACTTTCTCCATGCCCGGTGGAAGAGAGCTCATGACAAGGAGCCATGTTCTTCCAGGCAGAAGTCAGAGTTAAAGCATGTGCAGGATTCAGTTGTGTTGACACTTTGGAAAGAAAATCTGTTTGTCTACACATGTAGAGACCTGAATGAAAATGTTTTAAAAAAACTCAGCCCAAATAAGGTGGTTTTCAAATTATGCATTCAAAAACTGAATGCAACCATGTTTTTTCTCCTTTCCAAACAAAACTGTACACATCAGTCAACAAAGTAAATTGGAGGCTAGCTTGGTCTACAAAGTGAGTCCAGAACAGCCAGGACTACACAGGGAAAACCTGTCTCAAAAAACAAATAAAAATATGGACATCACATCTATTCGAGGAGCCAAATATTGTTGCAGGATATTTACTCACATGATGAACCCCGAGATTGTGAGTTATAGAAACCTGTTTCTTGTTTAGTGTGATTTAGCCCTATCACAAACCTGTAATCCAAGAACTTTTTTTATTGTAAGTAGGTAATTATGGTGTGGCTCAGCCCTAGCACACACCTTTAATGTAGGAGCTTTCAGTACACAGGATTTAATAAAGTTAGCCTTAGCCCTAGGTCAAGAGGTGGAGCAAGAAACCAGCTGACAGGGATTAAGTAGAAAGGAGAGACTTTGAGAGAAGAGTATTTAAGACAGCAGGGAGAAGCAGAAGGAGCTTTTTGTCTTTTAGCTTTTGTCTTTTTCCTCCAGGGCCATCAGCTGAACTAGCAAGCCTTGGGCTTTTTACTTTTGGCTTTTTGGAGTTTTGTTTTTTTCTCTGGGATGTAGCCTAATTTGGAATATCAACTGGGTGCTCTCTCTCCTTCTCTGAGAGAGCAGCTTTTTACCCCAGCATCTGGCTCCTGAGTCTTTATTGGCAAAATAGAAGGATTTGGGATTGTATTTCTCTATAACAACTTTGGATATCAAAAATTGAGTATGAGGCCAGAAAGGGCCCTCAGCCTCTGTTGTGGAATGCTGTCGCTGCTGAAACGGGACTGGAAAGCTACAGGACCTGCCCAAGATGAGAAAGAACTCTCTGAAAGGGAGGAGAAAAAGGACTATGAGAGAGTAGATCTGATTTCTGCTTACAAGTCACCATATGTAGCCATTTTAATAGTCAATGTGCAAGAGAAAAACATTTCCATAAAAACCAGGTTCAACTCAGAGGGAAGGAAAAAATTGGGACAGATAAGATTGATGACATAAATACAAGTTATACTCTTTCTCCAAACAGATTTGCTTTTTAACTTTTCTGCTCTCAACTTGAAAAGTTAGGTTGAGTAGGTTTTGTTGTTGTTGTTGTTGTTTTGTTTTTATTTGAGACAGAGTTTCTCTGTGTAGCCTTGGCTGTCCTAGCCTCCCTTTGTAAACCAGGCTGGCTTCACACTTAGAGACCTGTCTGCCTCTGCCTTCCAGAGTGCTGGATTACAGCTGAGTGCCACCATGCCAGCCTTTAAGCAACTTTTTTCCCCCTAAAGAATGGTTTAGATTCCCCCAAACTTTACCAAAATCTGGGTGCTCTCAGAGGGTGAAGGGAAAGATCCACAGAAGCCATCTTACCCCTGGTCTGGGCAGGGCGTGCTGGAGTCCTTCTCTTTCTCCTGGTAGCTGCCTGGCCACCAGCTCTGCTGCCACCTGGGAGGGACACAGCCAAATGCAGAGTTGAGCAGAGAACAGGGAAAATGGGAAGGAGCAAGGCAGGCATCAGCCACATCAGGCCACTTTCTCCATGCCCGGTGGAAGAGAGCTCATGACAAGGAGCCATGTTCTTCCAGGCAGAAGTCAGAGTTAAAGCATGTGCAGGATTCAGTTGTGTTGACACTTTGGAAAGAAAATCTGTTTGTCTACACATGTAGAGACATGAATGAAAATGTTTCAAAAAACTCAGCCCAAATAAGGTGGTTTTCAAATTATGCATTCAAAAACTGAATGCAACCATGTTTTGTTTTGTTTTGTTTTGTTTTGTTTTGTTTTTCATTCCAAACAAAAATGTACACATCAGTCATCAGCACAGCTGGGTCATTGTCAAGAGCATAAAATTATTTTGGTGAAATTAATATAGAGTGGGATTCTACTTCACACACCTGATGCAAAAACCTACTTCACACACCTGATGCAAAATTGGTAATTATTTGGAAAATGGAATTTAGCTTTTGTCTAGAAGAAATGAATCTCTTGGACCTGTCCTAAAACCAGATTTCAGAGACTGTTTGTAAATATATACACCTTATAGGAATAAGATTGTATGAAAGATTACCATGTAGATGCATTTATGATTGACTTATTCAAAAAAGTATTGTAGGGTTAATTGGTCTACCCCCCCCCAAAGAATACCTTTCATGACAAATGTTGAGCATGTTCAGTTTTTAAAAAAATAATATAGATATCACATCTATTCCAAGAGCCAAATATTGTTGCAGAATATTTGATCCTATTGAGAGCCCTGACATTCTGAACTGTAAAAACCTGTGTATTGTTTGGTATGGCTAAGCCCTAACACTCACCTTTAATTAAAAAACTTTCTCTTTACTGTAAGCAGGTGATTGTGCTGTGGCTCAGCCCGAGGACATACCATTCATCCAAGAGCTTTCTCTATACAAGATTTAGTAACGGTAACCCTAGGTCAACAGGCAGAGGAAGACACCAGCTGACAGGTTAAATAGAAAGGAGGGACTTTGAGAGAAGGGTTTTTAAGAGTGTGGAGAAGAAATAAGAGCTTTTTGGCTTTTAGCTTTTGGCTTTTTCCTCCTGGCTGTCAGCTGAGCTAGTAAGCTTTTGGGTTTGGGGTTTTGGCTTTTTTCTCTGGAATGTGAGCTGAGTAGGTCAGCTGGGTGCTCTCTCTGCCTCTCTGAGTTAGCAGGTTTTCACCCCAGCATCTGGCTTCTGAGTCTTTGTTGGTAAATTTGAACAATTTGGGGTTTTCTTCCTTCTTTCCTTCCTTCCTTCCTTCCTTCCTTCCTTCCTTCCTTCCTTCCTTCCTTCCTTCCTTCCTTCTTTCCCTCCTTCCATCCATCTTCCTTTTCCTTTTTCCTTTCCTTTTCTTTCCTTTCTTTTTCCTTTCCTTTCCTTTTCCTTTTCTTTTTCTCTTTCCTTTCTTTCTTCCTTCCTTCCTTCCTTCCTTCCTTCCTTCCTTCCTTCACAACATTTTGGCACTCACACTAGTGGCAAGATCCCTTGGACAGAGAGATCACTCCAACTTTGGACAATCTGAGAAGCCATCAGATTTGTCAAGTCATCGAGGAAATCCTCAAGAGTTAAGGATAAGTAAAGTACCATACTAGAATGCTTTAGAGCCTTGTATAGGGCTAATCTATATGGCTTGAAAAAAAGAAGCAAAAAATGAAAAGCTAAATGGCTTACCTTAAATTGTACCAATACATATTATGATTATTATACTTTTGGTATTTTATACTTTATTCTTAGTCACTACAATGTCTTTCTGTACTTGCTGAAAGAAAAAGTGGATTGATTAGATACAAGCCTTAGAAGGAAAATTAGAGAGACTTATAAATGAGAATAAGAAAAATAGTCAGACATAGACAGAGGAGTTCAGACATCCTTAGAAAGACCTATAAATGAGAATAAGGGAAATTTTCAGACACAGAGGATTTTAGACAAGAGCCTACCATGCCTCTGCATAATGAAACTGAAAGGGGACAGCCTGAGGTTGTTAGAAAATTAACCCTAGTTTATCTAGTTGCTATACAAGACATACCTGAGATGATAGGTACCCCCAAGGTTAAGGAGAAGTTAAGTGGCATCCTATAGACATGTTAGATTTGAGGAGATTTAAGGAAGCTGTCGTTTCCTATGCTATGCATTCATTCTATGTGAAGCAGATAATAAATTCACGGCAGGAAATCTTACTTAGCACGTACAAAACAACCTAAATGAATTTGTTCTTGCACAATAAGTGGCTGCCTTGATGAATAGGGGCCAAAGAAAGGGCACAGAAAACCTCCTCAGGTTCATGCTCCTGTTCTAAGTCTTGTCAGGCTTGTTATTGTAAAACCAATGCAATTAGCCGGATTCATCAAAGCGTGTGCTTAGGATTTGTGCCTTTCACTATACACCTTATCTTAAATAAGAACTGCAAAGACACTGAGTCCTACTTAATGGTAATATGTTCATACAGAAACTGAGGGATGTAGGTTTTCTCCAGAGTGTTCTTCATGTACCCCTGAGTTCTCACTCTCTTTCAAATCACTTCTCAGGGGACCCCAAGCCTTTTCTATCATGGTATTTGAAGTTCCTCAAGAGCCCAGCAGCTAGGCGGGGTACGCCTTTAATTCCAATATTCATGAGGCACAGGCAGGTATATCTCTGTATATTACAGCCAGCATGGACTAAACAGCAGGCTCCAGCCTAGCTGGTCTACACAGTAAGACCCAGTATTAAAAAAAAAAAAAAAGACAAATGACAAACAAACAAATTTGATTGACAGTTTCTCCTTACTGCCTAATTTCAAAGCTACTTGTGAATTTGTAGGAAGATGCTAGAGCCACATTCCACCTTCAGTAAACTTGCTCGTTGCTTACTCACTGGGTGCATTCTGAGCAATGTGTCATTAGGTGATTTTAAACCCCACAGAGCAATACCGTCTTATGAGGCCACCCTCATATGTGTGGTCTGTCACTGTCATGGCCACAGTCACGCAGTTCCTTGAGTATTCCAAAGTACTTACCACTCTTTATTGTTCTTGGAACAAATTACCAAAAGTTCAGTGGCTTAAAACAGCACAAGTTTTTCTCAGCACCACGTCAGTTAGATGTTTGCTGTGGGTCTCACCAGGCTGATGTCCAGCTGTCCACAGCCCTTCATCTGTTCCCAGAGGTTCTATGGGAGAACCTATTTCCTTGCCTTTCCATGTTCTCAAGGGTGCCACATTTCTTGGTCCCTTCCTGCATCCTCAAACTCACTAGTCTTGCATCCTTCTGAGTATTCCTGCATAGTCATTTCCTCTCTCTGCATCTAAGAAAGGTTCCCACTTCTAAAGAACCATAAAATCAGATCAGTCACCCTTATACCAACAGGCAAAAACAACTTCCCCCTTCAAGGTTCTTAGCTTAATCATGTGTAGAGTGCCCTTGTCATTAGTATAACAGGTTCTAAGGTCGAGGAGGACCATAGGGGAGGTCATACACAACAATAGTAATTCTAGCAACAAATGACTTTTCTGTTATATCAAAAGCATGAAACACTCATTGTTTCCTTACCTCTCCTCTTCCTGGATTCCCCTACAGTAATGTTGTTCCTAGTGTCCACAGCTTCTAGAAAACAATAAATGGCTATTAGGAAAGAAATAATGAGGAGAAATAACAAACCTTAGGACCTTTCATACTGCAAAGACCTTGCTTACACCAATGTTTGGATTGTCATTTCTTTCTTCCTTCTAGAAGAATCCAAGGCTGCTGAACTGACAACTAGGAATTCCAAGCAGGGTCCTGGCCATTTTTGGACCCCCACCTCCCAAAGAAACATTTTAAATCTGAACATGTTTTTGCACAAATAAGAATTTTGTAGGTAATTTTCTGGGCAAGCCCTAATTAGTTCTTTGACACTCTTGAGGACTTTGGTTGGGAATACACTGTGGATTGGGACTAGCTGATCTGAACTCTTCTCTTCACAGGCTGCAAGCTCATACCTGATCGGAACCTTTGTCATGGCTTATATGACAAAACAACTTTATTATCTAGCTGCAAGAGTTTACTCAGCCAACTTGGGTGGCAGGAAAGAGTGGGTGTGACTCAGTACTTCAAGGCAGCAGGCAAATAAGTGCCAGTTTTAAGAGTGTGTTTCTTCTCTTTCACCCAGATGTGACCAATTGACTCCATCCTGTAGCACACGGCTCTGTGAAGGGTTCTTGCTTCTCTCCAGCTCCCAGTAGGCAGGTGCAGAGGACTGGATTCAGGGCTGGCCTGGACCACAAGCTAGTACTGTAGCTGGAGTGAGACTCACGGAGCCATCCCCAACCCATGACCCTGGGAAGCCTTATCTATTCCTTACCTTCTTGGCTGCTTCCCATCCTTGGTTCCTGGTCTTCTGCCATATATGTTGGGGAACCCATGACACAGGACCATGTCTTTTCACTTGTGGATGGCGCTGCTCCTGGGACAAAATCATGGGGTTTGTTTGTTTGTTATTTAATTTTGCAATGCTGGGGGCTCATTCATGCTAGGCAAGAATTCTACCAGTGAGCCACACCCTCAGACTTTTTTGTGTTTTATTTTCAGACAGGGTGTCAACTAATTTTCCTAGATGGCTTTGAACTCATACTAGCCCAAGCTAGCCTTGAATTGTGGTCTTCTAATTGTCATCCCAAGGCTCTGACACATGACATTTTTATAAGTTTTTTGGTCCCACCTCTTCTCTTGTTCCTCTAAAATATTTTTACATTCTTCCTCTGTCTTTCAGTTCTTCTTTTTTAGTTTTTCCTGTCCAGTCTTGCCCGCTTTGTCAGAACTGCATCTGTTTGATTATTTTAGGGCATGGTCTCCTTGTCTCTCATAGAGCAGCAGGAGAAAAGCAAGCTCTTTCTCACCCCTTCCTTTGTCCAGCTGGTGATTTAACATCCTGGATACTAATCCTAACCAAAAAATGCAGTCCATGGATTCTGAGACAGAGACAGAGAAGAGCCCCCACTGTTGTTAGACGGCACAGCAAGCTACAGTCTGAACTACAGAGGAGTGCTTTCTGGAAAAATGGAAACAAGCACAATGAAAACTAAGAAACAAACAAAACACCCGTTCTTTCCACCATCTACATTATTTTCCATCTTTAATTTTTTATGTGTAGCTGTAAACAAAAAATTAAAGTTCTTATTATCCATGATGAAGAATAACTGTTTTTTTTAAAACCAGTAAAGGGTAATCTTTGCTAGTTTTACCAGTTTCAAACACTTCCCATTTAGCCAATGCCTATCTACTTAGTAACTATGCTTCTGAAATCTAGCCAGTCAGAGACAACGATAAAATTTGAAATTCATCCAATCTGCATTAGCCACCCTCCAAATGCTTGGGTGATACTTCTGTGGCAGCCTACTCATAAGCACTTCTGTTTTGCCAAGTCTACAGTGCCCGAACTACCTGCTTCTCAAAGCTCCAAGTGAAACCACCTGTGGCCTTTTTTGTAGAAGCCCTGTGCTTTGAAGCCAGTGCCTCCTCCCACTCCCTCCAGGGTCTTCACTTAGAT
Source organism: Meriones unguiculatus (assembly GCF_030254825.1). NCBI lineage: Eukaryota > Metazoa > Chordata > Mammalia > Rodentia > Muridae > Meriones > Meriones unguiculatus. The sequence goes on from NC_083362.1 coordinate 70,892,300, forward strand.
TCAGATACGGAAGTGATGGTCTCTAGCTTCTATGTATGGTGTTCCCATCTGAGGACTTGCTGGGACTGCAAGTAAATTCTAGACCTCCTGTGCACAGCACAGACAGTGTTCCTGAACCACACTATGTGACTCAGTATGGTCAGCAACTTGTCTCATTGTGCTCTTATTTCTGTGTCATGCTAGTTAAAGATGTACATATGAATTAATGTAAAAAATTGCCATCTTAATTTGTAGGTACAGCATTTAGCAAGTATTCTGTCTGTGTTTATTCTTGCTTCATTTAGTATCAACCTTTTTTTTCCCAGACAGGGTTTCCCTGTGTAGCCTTGGCTGTCCTGGACTAGCTTTGTAGACCAGGCTGGCCTTAAACTCAGATCTTATTGCCTCTCTGTCTAAGTGCTGGGATTAAAGGCATGCACCACCATGCCCAGCTATATCACCAACTTTTAAAAAGTTTTTTTTTTCTTGTGTCTATTCCGGATTCTCCCATTCTTTCTGAATACTAGAAGATAATGACACAAAATAAACAGATGGAAAAAGGTTGAACAAGTTCTGAGCTGAGCCAGCCTCAAAAACTAACGAGTGTGGACCAACCAGGAAGTAACCAAACTGAAGCTTGGCCCTACTCTATCTTGGAACATTCACAAAGGCACATGGCAGCTTCTCAGTCTGCAAAATAAGACCTTCTGGTTCCTTTTTATTCTGTGTGTCAGCTGCCTTTGCTGACCTGCATTGAACTCACAAACAAACTCTACTGGACACACTGCCCTGACTCACAACTCACTGAATCCCCTCTTGCTGCACTGCTCTTAATAGCTTCTCTTTCCTGTGCTGCTTTCCTGAGAGTTGGGTGTATCCTAGCTCTGACTCATTCTGTCAAATCTTTCTCTGATTCTTTACTTTGTCTGCCCCTCAATTAGGCATCACTTTCAAGTACAGCTGTTTCCTTCTACAAACTAACTTTACCTTAAAATGTGTACTAAGGGTGTGCCTGCATTCCTGCCACAGGGATTAAAGGTGTGTGGCATGTCTGCATTCCAGCATGACCTAGGTCTTTGGATGTGATTCCCTGTCAGAGCAGCCAGGTTGCTGGATTAAAATTCCTCTGCAGGAAGAGAACAACACTGCAGGGGCAAAGCCAAAAGAAAACCTGTTCCTCTAGTCTAAGTGAATGTGACGAGGTTGTACATAGGATGGCTGGGTTAGGGATGCACACACAGGGGAAGGCTGGAGACCCATGAAAAGTGTAATTAAAGCAGTGCCAAATAAGGTGAGAGAAGCTTTAAGCCACTAAATCCGGGGCATCTGTTACATTATTGAGCAGACGATGCCAAAACAGCCTTAACATAGAGACATTCTTCAGGCCTTTGGAAGGTCTTTAGGCACTTGGAACAATGAGCCAAGAGGACAGGCCTGGGCTAGAGAAGTGTGTTTAGGAATCAACAAATCTTATACAGTGATTAAGCCCAAGAAAAGTGGGGTCTCCTGTAAGATGAGGGGATTACAGGGTCATAATGCTACAGGGGCATCTTACTCTTATCAATGGAGGCAACAAAGTAAAATGTCCTCATTTTACATAGCCCATTCTGCCAATTTTTTACTCGTCATGGCTTTGTGCCTTCCCCATTTGCCTTATTCTTGATATTTGTTTGCCTTTCTATTTTTCTCTGCCCATACTTTTCTCCCTCTATATTTTTAACTTTTATTTATTTAGCACATGTGCACACAGAACATACAAGACACACATACACAGCACTGTATGACAGTTAGTAAATAACTTAACAACTGGGCTGTGGAGCTCAGCTCCGCTCATCAGAGCTGAGAACTACCTTGTTGGCTCCCTCTGTATTTTTAAACTCACTTTATTTTGGGGCCAGGAACAGGGTGAGGCAGAGGTGGCATTTTGAGCATAAGTACTCAGCATGAGTACTAAGGTGGAAAGAGTCTGAGTACTGAGAAGGAGAAGGAAAAGAAGAGAGAGGAGAGGAGAGAGAGAGAGAGAGAAACTCCTCACCACACTCTGAGCCCTGGGGGAGTCTCCTTGCTGTACCCAGTGTCTGCCCTTCCTGTATGTCTCAGGTCATCCTTCTCTGTTATGCTTCTTGCCTGATCCCCATCTTCACCAGAAGTCTCCCCTACCCCCCTGCTCAGTCCTCTGTCAGAAGGTCTTTCTCCTGGGCTTCCTTCCAGGAGAGTTGATAGGAGATGTTCTACAGGATTGGCCTGTTTCATTTGAACTTCTAAGAAGAAAGGTTCATGTCATGTCATCCCTCAGTCATCATGGGAATCTTTGGGCTCCATGCTATTCTAAAATCTGCTTGCCTGCCCACCATGGCTACTTATTTTCCCTAGTTGATACCTCCCTTTTTTCTCTCCTTGCTTTCTCTACCCAGGGGCACTCCTCCATTAAGGAGAATAATATTCTATTTCCTTCCCCTCCTCACAAGTGTTAAAATCACACAGAGTCTGTGGCATAAAGCCCATGTGCCTGGGTGGGCATAGACAGCACAGAAAAAACACCAGAAAGAAAATGTTTGCTCTCCTAAGAAAGAAAATGTTTGCTATCCAAGAAAAGCAGAGGATAATTTTAAAAATGAGAGGAAACATAGAAATCTAATTTAAGAGCAATCCAATAATTACTGCCCAACCTCCTCCTACATCAGACTGAACAACTGTATGCATGAAAATTCCTTCCTAATACCTAAGGGAACCAAGTGAGTGACCATGGCACCTAGCTGAGGCAAGAAAATAAGAAAAGACAATATTGAGGAGGGCGGAGAAAGCAACTTTGAACTATCTCTAATACCGAGCAGGACAGCAGGGAAAGAGATAGCTGAGGGCAGGACAGAGAAGTCAGAACCAAGCTTTGCTTTCAACCTGACACTGCTGCGGCCCCAGTGAACCGGATACTAAGCAGCCTTCTACGAGCTCCAAGCTAGTGCTTGTGACATGAGCCTCCAAGCCCACTACACCCCATAGTCTTGGCCAACAGCTCACCTCACAAGCTAGGCCTACTTCCTTTGTAAAGGAACAAAAGAAGAAAAAGGTTACAGAAAAAGATGTAAATGTCCATGTAGAAGCATGAAGGTCTCCGGTCTGATTTAAGATCTACCACAACAAATAAGGTTGAATTCATATTAAAAATCACCTATTAAAAAGGGCCAGTATCAGATGTCTTACTAATCTGATAGGCAGATGCTATATTGCAATTATAACTCTCAGCTGTGTACAGAAACTCATAGCAAACATCACTACTCAATGGTGAAACATTTTTCTTTCACAGAAGGCTACTCATGCTCAATGCTTCTATTCAATAGAACTATGAATGAACAACAGGAACACAAAAAATTTCCCAGCACCATAGTCAGGGAAGCACAGTGTCCTGAGTGGTATAAAACGGGTCTGATGCTCTTTGGGTGGATGACACCTAAATGAACATCAGTACAAAGTCCCAATTTATTTCTAATATCAGAGATCAGACCTCTACTCTTGCCTGATGCGTCTAAAACAAAAAGGGGGAACTGTAGAGAGCTGCGGAATGCTATGCCTTAAAGATGGAGCTGGTTTCCGCCTTCCACCTTCCCGATGGTGAGTGCTCTCTGTCACGAACAACTCCACATTTGGCTAAGGCCGAGGATCTGGCTTGCTTCCATGTATGTGGACCTATCTGCATTGCCCCCGTGGCACGCCTGGGTTGGCTACCCAGAGGCTATTTAAGCTGTAGGCTGGCTTTCCCCGGGGTCCGAGGATTGTTCAATGTTCCTGAATAAACTGCATTGAAAAAACAAAACAAACAAACAAACAAAAAAACAACAAAAAAAAAACATAAAGTCAAGTTAGCACATGAGAGTCATCAAAGAGAAAGGAGCCTCAGTTGAGGAAATGCCTCCATGAGATCCAGCTGTAAGGCATTTTCTTAATTAGTGATCAATGGTAGAAGACCCAGCCTATGGTGGATGGTCCATCCCTGGGCTGGTGGTTCAGGGTTCTATAAGAAAGCAGGCTGAGCAAGCCAGGAGAAGCAAACCAGTGAGCAGCAGCCCTCCATGGCCTCTGCATCAGGTCTTGCCTCCAGCTTGCTTATCTCAAGGATTTCATCACGGTAGCATTTGTCTTTAAAACACTATTTTACTTGGGGTTCCTAAAACCTCTCCTTTCTAACCCCCCTAACCCTAGGCAGGAGAGAGAGAAGGTCAGTGGGGAGAGGGGGCACAGACCCCATTACTTCTCCTGGCTGATTAGGATCATGGGTTCTTTTGTGGCTGTACCTGTCTCCATCAACAGCAAACACAGCAAGCACTCTCCTCCAAGCCAGTGCGTTGAAAGGTTTCTCCCATTTGCCTGCTCCAAATGGCCACGCTGTCCATCTCTGGCCTCTCCAAACTGCCACATGCCACACCTTCTCTCTGAGCTCTCATATTTATATTCCTCAGAGACCTAGATCACACCCCTTCCCATGATGTATGAGGCAGGTCGTTACCAGTTGGCAAAGACAGTGCCTCGAAGGGGGCAATTATCAGCTGTGGACAAACTAAAGCCCAAACTAAAATTCGACCCTTGGGATTAAGACAAAAAGACATTTACATAACATAACTGAGTTTTTGAGGAAACCAAAGCTTCCATTACGCATTGCAGCAATAGAAACCCTGACTAAGAACAACACCAAGAAACTCCAGCGAGGTACCACCTCACACCTTTTAGAATGGCTCTAACCAAAAAGAGAAGTGAGAGGAAGTGGAGGTGTCGCCGTGGAGGAGAGGGACAAAGTGTGCTGGGAGTGGTGATGTAAATCTCAATAGCCATTACAAAAACAACAAACAACAACAAACAAACCCCAAAACCAAAACAGCATGGAATTTTCTCCAAAAAAATCCCTGAAAATAGAACCACCATGTGATTTGACAACACTCTCTACGGTTGAAAATAACCCAGAGAATTAAAAATCAGCCTGCTAAAGCGGTGCCTACACTTGTTACAGCTTGACGAGATGCTTGGCAAGTGTCTCCATGTACGGATTCAGCCTAAATAGCTGCCAGCAGCTGGAGAAAATGGCATCCACACAAGATAGACTTGCAGTTAGCCTTAAAACGAAGGAGAGCTGATCAGCTGAGACAGCGTGGACGAACAAGAGTATTACACGAAGCAAGCCGGGCACAGAAGAGCAAAAGCTGCACCATCTCACTTTAGGTGGCTTGTGAAAGGGTCCGACTCAGAGAGTAAAGTACCGGTGAGGAGGGGGACTGAGGCCACAATGAATATGAAGTTTCAGTCAGGAAGAATAACTTCAAAATGGTCCACTATACAACATGATAAGAACATACTGTGTTCTCAAGAAATCGCTGAGACAATTGATGCATTTTAAGTATTCCTACCACACCAAAAAAAAAAAAAAAGTATATGAGGCAATACGCATACATGCATGGTAGCCATTTCAAAGAAATTGCTGGGATTGAACTAAAGACTTCACACATGCTGGACAAACATTCTACCACTGAGCAACACTGCCAACCCCAAATATACATAATACTTTTTCCATAGTCAGTTTTGAAATGGTTAAGTTTTTTTTTAAAACAACAAACAAACAAAACAAAACAAAACTCTACCAAACACATATAGACCATCTGAAATGTTATTTAGTTGGACTTAGTTGGAATCTGAAGACAGACAGACCACCAGTGAGGTCCCACAGAGCTTTGTTCTTTTCCAGTTTCCATCATTATTCCTCACCCTGCTTCTTATCTTTTTTTTTTTTTTTGAAAGTTTTATTTATTATTTATACAGTATTCTGCCTGCCTGTGTGCCCACAGGCCAGAAAAGGGCGCTAGATCTCTTTATAGATGGTTGTGAGCCACCATGTGGTTGCTGGGAACTGAACTCAGGACCTTTGGAAGAACAGCCAGTGCTCTTAACCCCTGAGCCACCTCTCCAGCACCCTCATCTCTTGATTCTACTTCTGGCTCCATCTGCACGTATGGCTACGCCTACCCTGGAAGGGGTTTGTGCCTTGTGACTCCCTGGCCAACCCCTCTGACTGTTTAGCCTCTTTTCCCCCCAGCAAGGATTTTCCAACTCTTCGCTTCTGAAATGCAAGGAAAGGGTATCCCCCACACTCATGGTGTGTGGGCTGGTTTGTTTGTCAACAAAGCAAGAGAGGATCATCTGGGACTCTTGGTTGAGAAAGTGTCCTCTATCTGATTGACTTGGAGCCAAGTCTGTGGGGGCAGCTTGATTAATGATTAACATGGAAGGGCCCAGCCCACTGTGGGTGGTGTCAATCCTGTGTTGGTAGGTCCTCATGTGTACATAAGAAAGTAGGCTGGCCTGTGCTTCAGGTCCTGCCTCAAGTTCCTGTCCTGATGGCCCTTCATAATAGGCTATGAGCTGTAAGATAAACTAAACCTTCCCTCTCCAAGTTGCTCTTGGTCATGGTGTTTCATCACAGCGACAGAAAGCAAACACATGGCATGAGTCAGCAATGTTTATAGAGTAAACAAGAACAGACCATCAGACGAATAGGTATCCATGGGTGACCAGGTCAGGCTTCCTTGAGAACAGCTGTTACTAAGTCCTAAGGAGAAGAAATCAGATGTTTATGTCAGGAGCTGAAGCAGGGGTTCTCTCTTGTCTTTATGATGTAAGGTCTAAATAGCCCCTTGAAGTATCAATCCAGAGTTTATCTGGAGCTGATAAATTCCCGCTAGTTCTGGAGGTCAGACTCAGTCATGAGTGTGGTGTCAGAGTCACCTCTGGTTGAGTAGAATCCTGCCCTGGCCACTCTACCACCTAACGGTGATTTGTCCTCATATGTATGGCTAAAGTATGTCTGCATATGTGCCCACAGCCACCCTGTCCAGGGGCCTTACAGGACTTCCTAGGAGTCCGTGGACCATATCTCTTTTCAGACAACATCTTCCTTGTATATATCAGATGCCTCATCCCTGCTGGCCTTCTCATGACGATTCAGTGATGGCTAGTCTCCATTTTCTCCCCATTCTTTCTATTTCTTCCTGAAATTTCTCTCATTTTCCCTCCACTTCTGTTTCATGTTTCCCATCAGATTAGCAGACTATCCTCAAGAATGCAGACTATGCCTTAAGAACACCTGGCTTTTCACTTTTTCATTTGACCCCTTGAATACTCCACACACGGTCTCTCTCAATTTTAGCTTCCTCACCCATAAACTGGGCATCTAAATAATACCAATCTTTGATGTCACTGGGCTAGACAGTATCCAAGAGTAGATGCTAATCAAAGCAAAACAAAACAAAACAAAAAAATCAACCAAAACTATCAACATAGTTCTTTCTGTCGATGTCCTTTATTCTTTTTGTTCTTTTTCATTTTCTTTCCTCGTCCTGTCTTTGTCTCTCAAAGAATCCATGTGCTCTTTCTACACCCCTACCACTTTCTAATGTGTGTGTGTGTGTGTGTGTTGGTGGTGGTGGTGGTGGTGGTGTGTGTGTGTGTGTGTGTGTGTGTGTGTGTGTATTCCTCTGTATATCTTTCTTTTGGAATATTTTTGCTCTCAAACATTTCTCATGTTTGAACCTATCTCTTTCAACATCAAGAATGATACTGAGATATAGCCAGAAATGACAGTTTTGGCCTTTATTCCCCGTTTCTGGTCAGACTTCTCAAATCCCGAGTGAGGTCCCAAGTGATTAAGGTGAGAAGGGCATCAATCTACTCTTGCTCACAGCCAGCCTTCCTCAGTAACACCCCAGTGTGTGTTAAAGAGGTGAGGTCTGGAAAGTCCTGAGGAATGGAGGGCTGGTGGCCAGGGGAACAAAATTAAGAGTTGACCCCTGACCTCCATGGTAAGAAGAGCTAGAAGTTGACTTGATCACACGGCTAACGATTTCATCGATCATCCCTGTGTAACACAACTTTTATTAAAATCCTAAGTGACTCTGTTCAGAGAGATTTAGAGTTGACAAACTGCTGGAAGGGTGCTGTGCCCGGGGATGGTCCTCTCCCATACGGTGATTCTCCGTGTGCACACACGTGTGTGGAGGACAGAGCGCAGCCTTGGGTGTCATTCCTCAGGTGGTGTTGGCTTCCTGCTTTAGAGATGGTTTTTCACTAGCCTAGAATTCACCAACTTGCCTGGGCAGTGAGCTCAAGGCCTATGCCTGTCTCTGCCTCCCAGTATAGGATTACAGCATGTGCCCCTGTGCATGGGCTGTTTTCCACACGAGGTCAGGGGATCAAACTCAAGCCTTCGTGCTTGTACGCACATTGCCAAATGTGGCATCTTCTCCCCTCCCCTCACCTAATCTGGCGATTTTTGCTCTATAACTTTTACAATAAATAGTAATTAATATTTCCTTGAGTTTCATGAGCTGTGCTAACCAGTTCTGTAGGCTGATGGGGTATGGTGATCTATGATTTATGGGCAATTGCTCAGAAGCACAGTTCACTCCCTGAAACTTGTAACCAGCACCTGAAGTGGGAGGCAGTCTTATCACACTGAGCCCTTTATCTGAATTTAATTAATTATAAGATACCCTGCTATAGTCTGGAGAATTGGTTGGGTGGGAAACCCCACGCATCACACCTCTGGTGTCAGAGGTCAGATAATGTATGGGCTCTGGCAAAACAAGGGCATCTCTCTTACAGAGCGTTTCCACTTTGGTGCCACCATGGGCCACACTGCTTCACCCTTCACAGTTTCACACTGGTCATCTGCTCTAGGGGCTTTTCTAAACCACAGCTCCTTGTGAGCAGTCAGTCTCTTTCATCTGGATTGCTGACACTGGGCTCATATTCTTCATCATTGGCCCCAGGGTGACCATCTGATGTCATGGTTGCTCTGCCGGGCTCCCACATCCCATTAGAGCCAGGTGACAGTTTGGATCTCCAGCGCCCCACCTGGGAAGGCTCGTGTATTAGAGCTCTGGCCCTCAGAATGGCACTCATGGATGCTGGTGGCACCTTCACAGGCAGAGCCTAGTGGAAGGAAGTTAGATCACTAGGGTGTGCCCTTGATGGACCACAGGCACCTCATCTCTTTCCTTGCTTCCAGGCTCAACCCCTTGCTTTGATGTTCTGTACCTCCATAGGCGTAAATAGTGAGGACAAACCATCTGGCCAGAAGTCTCTAAAACTGTGAACTCAAATAAACTGAGATGGGTTCTGTTTGTTTCACTGTGTAAGTTGGTGGGCCTCAAACTCACAATCCTCCTGCCCCAGAATTTTGAGTGCCAGCTTCTTCTGGGTAATTAATCACAGTACAGGAAAGCTAACAGCAGGCTCATACCAACTCCCCTCCTTGCCTTCTCTATTTCTTTCCTGACTCACACTTGTCTAACGATCATCTTTATTTCCTATTCTCAGAGGCAATAAGAAGCTTTTTCCAGTTGACATTACCTTGTTTGAGACTTAGCTCGGGGTTCAGGTCTCCTTTGTCATTTCCTTGGGAACACAATGCATTCAGTAATACTGAAGTGGGAGAGAGAGAGGGAAGAAGAGGAGAAGCCATTAGAGATCTCCAGAAGAGACAAGAAGCAACATTTCAACATTATACATTTAGGAATTTCTAGTCCTCCAATCATTCCAACTTCAATGGGTCCCTCATGACAAAGTTCACCCATCATGCCCTGGGACAGAGAAGATTCCCACAAGGAGAATCTTTATGCTTCCCACAGAGAAAGAAGACACTCAAGGTCAAGAATAATAATTAGAAGACACACAGTGATCTGTGTTTCTCTTCCAGTGTTCAGAGGGCAGGGAAGGTACATTTCCAACAAGAAAAACAGAAGCAAAAGATGGCTTCTGGGTTGTCACAGGGGTAAGAATAAATGGGGGAGGGGCTTTCCTGGATGGAAGGTCTAGGATCTGGCACATACCTAAGGGAAGCCCCCTGCAGCTTTAAAGGTGGGTGAGATGGCGTTGAAGACTGGCTCACACATTGTGGATTTCTATGAGCAGGTGGTGCTAAAGTAAGATGGATCCTGCACCCCCAGCTGCGCTGTCACTCAAGGTGGGTGCTAGCCAACCTGATGGACTGTGACGTATGCCAATATAAGGGTTCACGCTCAAGAGACACAACAGTGCTACCGTACTGGGACTCAGCACTTCTAATCCCATCCTCCTCTACACAGCCTGATGCTGGTGTGGCTCTCACTGCCTGGAGAGGCTAAATGCCCAGCTGAGCAGACCTCCAAAGGCTGCTTAGCACAGCCATTAGACATAAGTTTTAAGATGATGTATGGCATGTTAGTTTTATCCCCAATTGCACTGCACAATAAATGGCATACAATAAAAACTTAATATACACTTGTTGGGGAAAAAAATGGGCTGTGATCTCAAAGGTTGATACTAAACCCAATTACCATTATTAAAACTTTTGGAAATGGGTTCCAAATCAGGGTAATTCTCCATGTTGACCTTACAGAACAATTCCTGCAGAACCTTCATGTCAAATATCTTCCCCAGTTCTTCCAGGGTTCCGTAGATCACTCTTTGTACAGGGACCAGGTTTCTAAAAGACTCTTGAAAATCCTTAAAAACAATGAGTGGAGAAAATTTAAGTGCAGGCTTCCAAGTCCCAGAAGAGCCCTAGAACATAATTATGGTTAGTGTACCCCAACCCCCTCCAAACATATCTTCTAGTGGGAAGTTTTGTATTTCCATGACTACTTCATGAAACAAGAAAATATTTTCTCTGTGAAAATAATCACTGGTGATGTCAAACTACCACTCTCATTTACGTGACACATAGGAAGGGCCATTCTTGTAAGGGAAACATGGGTTAGAGGTCAGCAATGGGGCTGGTGAGATTGTTCACTGGGTATAGCCACTTGTCGTCACTGTTCCTGGAAGTCTGAGTGCAATCCCTGGGATTCAGATGGTGGAAGGAGAGAACCAGCTAGCCACAGGTTGTCCTCCTACCTGCCCGTAAGCACACCAGCTGCCTCATACACAAATACCCACACAACACAAACACACACATGTACTCATAAGTACATAAATAATAAAGGTAATAATGTTTCTAAAGGTGTGGAGGGCTAGAGAGGTGGATGGCTCAGGGGTCGAGAGTGCTTGCTGCTCCTGCAGAGGACCCAAGTTTGGGTCCCAGAACCTCTGCGCCAGCTCACAAACATCTGTACCTCCAGTTCCAAGTGATTCAGTGATCTTTTCTGGCCTCCGTGGGCACCACACACAGACAAGTGGCATGCACACATAGATGCAGGCAAAATACTTGTATATGTGAAAAGGAAAAATAAATACATCCTTGAAAAAACAAACATGGCTAATGTATAGTTAAAAGACAAGATACTTTTGGAATAGACTTGGTAGGTGGTCAGTGCTGTTCTGTCCTCCCACTGGTACTGATCTGACCTAAAGAAAACAGGGTGTCCATTCCCTCTGATTGCGAACTTTACCGGAGGGCAGAGTATTCATAAGGCAAAAGAAACACATGAGGGGCTGAAGAAATGGCTCAGTGGTTAAGAACACTGGCTGATATTCCAGAGGTCCTGGGTTCAATTCCCAGCCCCCACATGGTGGTTCACAATCGTTTGCTTGACTCCAGTTCTGGGGAATCTGGTGGCCTCTCTTCTGACCTCCAATGGCGCCAGGGACACAGGCGTGCACAGGCACATAGGCAGACAAAACACTCGTGCCCAGAAAACAACATAAATGAACAGTTAAAAAATTTGTCCTAATAAGACGCTCTGTAGTTTTTAATGTTCTCAAATCTTGGTGGCTTTTAAAAAGTAATTTTTATTTTATGTACATTTTTGTTTTGCCTACAAGTGTGAGGAAGTCAGATCCTCTGGAATAGAAGTTACAGACAGCTATGGGCTGCCATGTGGGTGCTGGGGATTGAACTTGGGTCCTCCAGAAGAGCAGCCATTGCTCTTAACCACTGAGCCATCTCTGAAGCCCCAAATCTAGGTTTTAAATATAGACACTTATTAAAACAAAATGTGCTAACTGAAATTTCAGTTTGATAAAATAATCGAATGGTTAATTAAAATCATTTTTGATTTTAGTTTGTTTACTTCTTAAATTTAGTTTAAATTGCATCAACTACATGGTATAAAATGCAGAACACATTGCACATCCATGGAGAACCTCCATTCTGATCTAGCTTATCTTCAATGACACTCACTAATTCCAGAAGGTGCACGGAACACCATTTCCTCAGATAAAAGTAGGACCATCTCCTGAGGTCTCTGCTTCACCTCTCTTTTATTCCTGGAGAGAACACTTCCAGAAATATTTACATTAGAGGTATTACTCACAGGAAACCAAGATTTTAAATCTGAGGCCATAATTCTGATTCATAAATGATGAATTTATTATCGTAACCAATATGTCTACAAAATGCTATGAAAATCCATGAGCTTTCTTTATCAAAATGAAGCCTGGGGCCTGGAGAGATGCCTAAGTGGTTAAGAGAATGTGTTTCTTTTACAGAGGAACTAGGTGCCATTCTCAGAACCCACATCAGGTGCCTCAAAACTGTTTGTAACTCCAGTTCCAGGGAACCTGGAACCCTTTTCTGAACTCTGTGGGCATCAACACTTACGTGGACACACACACACACACACACACACACACACACACACACGGACACGGACACACAAACATACACATGTACATAAGGAATAAATTCTTTTAAAAAATTAAGTCCAACCTTAAAAACTGTCAGTCATTCAGTCTGAAATTTGGTTCCAAGATATCAAAGTGTAACTTAATTTGGGGCTTGTTTAGCAGGTTATGATGCAATAAACTTCACTTACGTGATACATTTTATTTGTGATGAGATTTTGGTCACGGAGGCCCTCAAGAAAAGGAAATGGCTTTTTAATTGCATGTGAAATCGCCACTTTTTGTTTTTGGAAGTGCAGAAATAGAGGCTTAATGAAAAATGTCTCTGTGTTCTCGTGATTTGTGGACATCCTGGAGGGGGAAAGACCATAGGAAAATTATCATCACAGCTATAGATGCTTGTGCAAACCATAAAGTTTTTATATGAAAGAAAGACTTTGAAGAACCAACATACATAAGATAGAGCGTCTTGAGTTTACCCTATAAATGAACTAGCTGGGCTGGATGCTCTGAGTTCAAGTAAGACTGACCTTGCCTCAGTACATAAGGAGTGATGGAAGGAAAACCCCAGCATCAGCCTATGGCTTCCCCACACATGCGAATATTTGTATGTACATGAATGTACACTGCATACCACACACACACAAAACAAAGCTAAACAGAATGCCAAATTATTTAATTTTTATTTTATGTGCATTAGTGTGAAGGTATCAGATCCCTTGGAATTGGTGTTGCAAATAGTTGTGAGCTGCCATGTGGCTGCTGGGAACTGAACCTGGGTCCTTTGGAAGAGCAGCCAGTGCTTTTAACTGCTGAGCCATCTCTACAGCCAACATGATGCTAATTATGATTAAAAAATTCTACTACTAGGTGTTCTCCTACAGGACTGGTGAAAAGAAAAATCTCACCAACTTACATGCACATATTTCTGGTGGCTTTATTGATAGGCACGAGATAGAGACAATTGAAATGGACTTTAGTTGGTGAGTAGAAAAATAAAACTGGACAAACTATACCACGAAATATTATTCTGCAATAGAAAAGAACAAAATGCTAGCAATCTACAACATGGATGAATCTCAAAAATATTTTTTTCTTAGTGAAAGAAGGCAAACACAGAAGGCTACATAATGTATAATTCCATTCCTATGAAAGGTCCAGACATGAAATCTATAGAGACAGATGTACCAGTGGTCGCTTGGACTAAGGGAGACAAGCAAGGCCTGTACACAGCTGTGAGGGATTCTGTTAGGGATGGGGAAGGACTATGCTCCAAATCTAGACTGTGGTGCTGGGTACCCAGCTCTGTAAAATGTCATTGGATTTATATTCAAATGCATATATTTTACTGCAAATAAACTTTGCTGTCAGAAATAAAAATGGATACTAAAAAACCTAATACAGTAAGGAAGCTTACAATTGCACAACGAAAGGAGGAAACTGTGAATGATGAACAAACACTGTGTCCTTGTTGGTTTGGATTTTTAAAATTCAAGTTTTGTTTTTGGCCATCTTGATATTAGCTGAAGTTTTTTGAAAAGAGGAACTTGAATTAAAATGCCTCCATCCATATTGCCTGTGGACAAGTCTGTGGAGCATTTTCTTGATCGATAATTGATGCGGGAGGGCCTAGCTCATTGTGAGCATTGCCACCCCTGGGCACGTTGTTCTGGGGTATACAAGAAAGAAAACTGACGAAGCCAGTATAACCATAGCATCTGCCACAGCATACTGCCATTGTGGCTGCTTCAACTCCTGCCCTGACTTCTTTCAGTGATGGAGAGTGATGTGGAACTGTAAGCCAACCCCCCCCCCCAAGTTATTTTTGGCTCTGGTGTTTTATCAATGCAATAAGAAAACCAAGAGACTGCAAGGGACCAGATGCTTCCATAGTCTGAATAGGAATGACAGGAGGTGACAGACAGCATTTAGGTTAAACAGACATCTTGTTGCTGTCACGATCTCTATGACCTAGTTCCCAGCACAGACTGGCCAACCCGCAACTACCCCCATGCCCACTCACACACAATAACTGGAGAATGAGGCTGAACCTTACCCATGGGCCACAAAACCCACATCCGAGGGGCAAGAGAAGCAGTGTCACTTTGACCGCATTGTCCCTCCTCAGCCTGGGGCGAAAGTGGCCACCCTGAACCTAAGTTCCTCTATAGCTGGGAAACAGAAACAAAGGAGAACATACAGCTCCCCAGAACCCTCAAGTGCCCTGCAGGAGGCTCCGTCTTGCTCAGTGAAGAACACTGACTGACGCAGCACGCCACTGAAAAATAACAAATGGGGTGCAGATGACATGTTAAGGGCGGAGCCCTGTCTCCACTATTGGTGGCACCCTATGGGACAGTCCAGTCAGCTGTGTGTGCACGCACACACACGCTGCATTCACATACACACATGTAGACACACACAGCATTCATAGTCACAGACTGCATTCACACGCAGACAGGCAATGCATTCATACAGACACATACCCAGCATTCAGAGACATACACACATACTGCATTTACACACACATAATACACTCACTATGCACACACACAGCATTCATATAATGCACACAGACTCACTGCATTCATACACATACACTCACACGATTTTTTTAAAATTTAGAATCGACAAGAAACAAACCTACTAGAACTTAAGTCATTGTCATGAGGGAGAGTTGGAGACAGCCTTTATGACTGCAAAGTTAAACATCAGAAAGAGAAAAGCATTGCGGAGGCTGAGATGGCGCCAGTGTAGACTCTTCTTTCCTAAAAAACGGAAACATACTAGAGAAGAAACTTTTTCTGAATAAAGATAGACCTAAACCTGTTCTTTGAAGAACACAGAACTGTGGTCAAAACAAAACAAAGACTCATGCCAGGCCTGACAGGGCAGGCCTATAAGCCCAGCTACTCAGGAAGTTAGGCAGGAGAATTACAGTTTCAAGGTCAGCCTGGGCAAGCGATTGAGATTCTGTCTCAAAATAAAAAAATAAAATAAAATAAAAAGGGATCTGGCAGTGGAGCTCAGTGGTGGGGAACTTGCCTGGCAAGCTGAGAGCTCTAGCTTCCAGCGCAGGTACTGCAAGCAGAAACGCAAAACCTCAACAGTGCTTGATTTTCTCAGAGGCTTCCAGTGTCACTTTATATGTGGACACTTCTTTCTTACAAAATCAGTACTTAAATTCAAATTCTAACTTTGTGAAAGGCAAAACTCACCATACACGGTGTTAAAAGGCAAGGGAAAATATATTTACAGATTCTGACTACATTTAGCAAATGTGTGGAAGAACGGATAACACCTGACTAAAGTCAGGGAAAATGGACCAGTGACAGGAGAGCGAACTTTAGTGCCAGCACACAAGGAAAACAACCTGATTCCTACTTAACAGGGAGAGTGGAAGTTAGCACAGATCTCTGGTGCCTTTGCTCACCTCATCTCATTTGCTACTGGCAGAGAAGTGCATTGCCTTTGCCTCCTCCTCACAAACCATTGGCAGCATCTGTGAGCAAGTTGTCATTAATGTCTGTTGTCTCAGTAGTTCCTCTTTTGTTCATTTTTGATACTAGACAAAATACTTGTCGGTTAGCATAATGAAGCATATGGCCACTGCTCTTACAGCTTGTTGGTGACAGTGAACAAAGGTAATGACCTAAAGTCCATCAAAGGAAGAGTGGTTTAAAGCTCCTGGAAAGGACTGTCCAGATGGCTCAGCTGGTAAAGGAGCCAGCATACAAGAATGAGAACTTGAGTTGGCTCTCAGCAACCACATGTGTAAATGCTGTCTTTATTTCCTCAGGTGATGGGATGAGATGAGAGCCATAATCAAGCTTTATGAAAACATGGTTTGGCCAGAGCCCAGTAAGTTTTTATCTAACTACCCCTACGTCTGGAATCTTCTAGCCTCTGTACAATTTAATCTTCTTGAAGCCCAGACCTTGAAGGCTTCAGCTTCTAGCCTCCATCTGCTAATCTAGGCCTAGAATTTTGTCAGCCTTCTAGACTCACTGCTGAATAAGCTTACCCTTTCTATCTCTGTCTGAACTGTTCTGGCTGGCTGGTTCAACTCAGAACTCCTCTGCAAGCTGACTGATTCAACTTGAATTCTCTCAACTTCTCACTGGATTGATCTGTTCGGGAAAACTGTCTCTGAACTCTAGGAACTGAGCTGCATGACCTCAACTGTACTCAGCTGAACTGCAAGAAACTACAATGGACTGGACTGGACTGTCTCCAGGAATGAACTTTGTTGCTCTGTATGTGTTCTCTTAAGTACATTTTCTTTCTTGTTTGGTATATCCTATCTCTGACTCATTCTGTCAAATCTTTCTCTGTCACTCTGTCTGTCCCTTACTGGTCTATCCCTCCATTAGATGTCTTCGGGATTAAAGGTGTATACTAATTCAACTCAGAGGGATTAAGGGTGTGTATTCCATCCAGAGGGACTAAAACTGTGTTCTAAGGGTATGTCTATATTCCAGCTGGATCACACAGACCTAGTTCTTTGGATACGATCCCTTGCCAGGGTAGCCATGTTCCTGGATTAAAATTCCTCTACACATGGAAGAAGCAAAGAATCAGCACCTGTACTTTGCCCCCGACTCCACGGCACATGCACAGCTGTACACGTGAATAAACTTAACACAGAATTATCAATCTCTTGGTTCATACACCAGTGATCTGAATAGCAGGAAACTGTCAGAAAGAACAAAGTAAATGTACATGCATTACGGTGAGGACTTTGCCAATGTTTCTGCTTTTTAAATAAGTTAAGGCTCAAAACACAGAACAATATAACAAAATGAAAACATGTATTGCTTATTTATGAAAACAAATAACACACCGAAATGCACAGAAAAAGATAAAGGTCAACAGTTAAGATGAATGACTGCTCTTCCTAAGGCCCAGAGTTCAGTTCCCAGCACCCATGTCTGGCAGCTCATAACCATCTATAGCTGCTACTACAGGGGACATCCTCTTCTGTCCTCCAAAGGTACCTGCCCTAATCTCTCTTTCTTTCACACAAGTACACATGTACACACACACACACACACACCTCAATAAGTTACTTTTTTTAGAAGATAAGGAATATCCAGGTATGGTCATGAACACCTTTAATCCCAGTTCTTTTGAGACAGAGGCAGGTGGATCTCTGTTGTGAGTCTGAGGCCAGCCTTGTCTACATCGTTTCAGGTCAGCCTAGATTACATAATAAAAAGATCAAGAAATCTTAAGGTGAGATTAAAAAAAAAAAGTTAGGGAAGCTGGCACCCAAGGAATGGGGTGAGCTAAGGGGATTTAAATTTTTTTCTATATTTCCACAGGACTTGAAAACTTATAAACCACATTTTATTGTGAAACAGTCCTGGTGGTACATGCTTGTAACCCCAACCCATAGAAGACTAACTACCAGACAAACCCATAGAAGAACAGGACCACAAGTTCAAGGCCAGCCTGGGCTGTAGAAGGAGTTCAAGACCATCACGAGTAACTTAGCAAAACCTTGAGTCAACAATTTTAAAAATAAATTGAGAGATACATAGTCAAGCATATTCAAGCCCTTAGGTTCAACTGGGAGACTGAAAAATAATATTACTTCCTTTGCACTAATAAAAACACAGACTATTATTACTCATAAGTAGCACATCTGAATCACTACTGCTAGAGTAAACAATTCTACCATTTCTTGTCAGGGTACCATCCACCTAGAACAGAAAACTCAAGAGAAAATAAAAACATGCAGCTTGCCCTGGCCTTTGCTTTCAGAGGTCTTTCTTTTCCTTTGTCTTCCTTGAATGGGATTTGACAGTGAGAGCTCAGACTAGGAGTGAGCCTGGGGACAGCTTTCTAAGTGACAAGTCCAAGACATGAAGGACATGGAGATTTGGGGAGAGGGAGGGACAGCTATTTACAATGAAGCCTCTGCTATTTGGCCTTCTTCCCATGAGGTAACCTAGTGAAAGCAGGGACAGGCAGAGAGACTGAGAGCGCCCAGAAGTTGTAAGAAAATAACAGCCATGCCACAGAAGACAGCTGCAGGAGTCCCTGTCAGCTGTGGCCAGTGTCTCCCTCTGACAGCTGAGCAGTGGCTGCAAACAGGAGAGTTAGGCCTTGTGTACAATATGGCAGGCTGGGTTTGCCAGCAGACATCTTACACAGTTAAAAAACTCCAGATGTTCTCTCTCTCCCCATTCTTCCCTCTCTCCCCCCTCTCTCTTCATCCTGTGTCCATCTGCCCCACAATCTCTCCTCTCATACTATAGTGCTAAGCTTCTTCAGGTCAGGTGGTTTAGACTGACTGAAGCCGCAGCCAGTAACTCAAGACATAAACTCACCCACGCTGTCAGAGGGAAAAGTCACAGAGCAGAAAGAAAGACCCACCTGTTTCCTTCCTTCCAGCACTTGCCTGGAGCCTGAGACAGTGAACTGTGCTCTCTTGGTCTCTGCTCAGGCTTCCAGACTTCTGTGGCCCACAGCTGAGAGCAGGAAGTCAGCCTGAGTAGAAACTCAGCAGGAAGGGCTCTGCCCTAACTGGGAAAAGAAAAATGAAAGTATTTCCCTAACCTCAACTGAGCTGTGGTGAGAGATTGCCCCTCCTTTTTTGGAATGGGGTGGCAGGGAGGAGGAGAAAGGGGAACCTAGAGGATTGCAAAGGGGTACACCAGGGACAAGCCGAGCCAGGTCCTGGGAGGGTTTTATTTATGAAAGACAATAACAGAAAATCTCCACTCAAAGCAAACTGTTCTCAGTTACTCCTGTGTCTGGGAGGGTAGCAGAGTTTCCCTGGGGTTAGTTGTAATTCCATTTTCTGTCATGTCCCTGGATGAAGAGACTTGGGTAGCAAGAGAGATGGAGAAAGTGCCAAACACTTTCAAGTTAGCTCTCAGGCTAGCAGGAGAACCAGGAGCTGGATCCTGACCGAGAGAAGATGTCATATAGATCTGGTGGGTGAAAGGTGACCCACCAAGCTGACAGACACTTTGGGTCAGAGCACTATGTCTGTGGAGTTGTCACCCCAGCCTAAAACTCGAGGGTGGGAGGAAGCCGCAACTGTGGCCACCAGGGCAAGAAGACAAAGAACTGGTCACCCTTCTGGTGCAGATGTGATAATTCCTGATGAGCAGTCACTTCCAGTGAGCTCCTCTTGGAGGTCCCTGACGGGTCCTCAGCATCTATCAGGTCCATCTCTGCTCCTCCTTCTGGGAAGACTTTCTCTGCGGAACTTGGCAGACTGCGGTGAGCCTGCCCCGGTCAGGTCTCCCAGGAGTCTTCTCTCTTGCACAGACATTGGCTGTGTTCTCCATTATCTCAAGTGCACAGGGATCGGCTGGTATGGGGCAGGAGTGGGTGTGACTCACAGGAACAGCCTGAGGTCATGCTTGGGGTTAGATTTCAGGGGACTTTTTATTGCCCCACAGTGTAGCCAGATCTTCAATTCTACTTCTGTCAGGAACAAAACTTTTCTAGACGATTTTATCTTACTATAAATCTTGTGTTTGTGTGTCTATATGAGTGTATGTGCACACGAGTGGTTGACATTGTGGGGACCCCTAGAGCTGGAATTATAGACAGTTTCGAGTTACCAGGTGTGGGTGCTGGGAACCAAACCCAGGTCCTCTGGAAGAGCAGAAGGCCCTCTTAACCACTGAGCCATCTCTAGCCCCAAACATGTATTTTGATCCTCATTCTGTCTCTTCTTTTTGCCTGTCAGATGGTTTATAACCAAGATTAGGAAAAATTATAAACTTGAGGCTCTGAGCTCCTACACTTGTTTAAGCCTAAGCCTGTCTCTTTCCTCAAGTTTTCTTCTACCTGTGTACCAGGTGAGCAAAGAGGCCAGAAGCCCTGACAATTCTATGATTGTGATGCAATTATCCCCTAGGTCCAGTGGGCTTTGGTGGCAACATTTCAGCTCTTAGACTGTGTTGAGCCTGAGCCAACCCAGACCTCTGCTTAAAAGCTAAGGATGAGAAACTTTGGATATCGTGGGCTTTGTGAGATGCTGAGGATATAGAGGAAGAAATATGAGTAATCTTGTTGGAATAGAATGGGAAGAGATCGAGAGGCAGAAAAGAAAGGATTATTAGACAGAGGTACACATGAGGTCCACCTGGCCATCTTCTGGAGATCTGAGAAACTATCCATTAGAAACACATTTGAAGAAGCCCTGGATCCTGATAATGCAGCAGGAGGAAGTTGTTGTTATAAGGAATGGAAAAACTCAAATTGTTCAATTCTACCAATGAAGATTCATGAGCCAGATGCTGGGGTGAAAATTTGCTAGCTCAAAGAGGCAGATAAAACAACCAATTGATCTTCCCATACAGCTGATGTCCCAGAAGGAAGAAGCCAAAAGCCCAATGCCAAGTGCTCAAAGAACCCAAGAGCCCAAAAAGCTATACTGCTAAACACAAAAAGCCAAGGGTCCAAGGCCAAAGAGCTAAAGAGCTCCTTCTACGTCTCTACACTGTCTTAAATACCCTTCAACTCAATGCTCCTTCTTTCTTCCATCAGCTGGTTTCTTTCTCCACTTCTTTTTTTTTTAATTTCATTTAAATTTATTTTTTAATTAATTACAGTTTATTCACTTTGTATCCCAGCTGTAGTCCTCTCCATCGTCCCCTCCCAATCCCATCCTCCCTCCCTTTTCACCCATGCTTCTCCCCCAGTCCACTGATCCTAGTCTATCAGGTCTCATCAGGAGTGGCTGCATTGTCTTCCTCTGTGGCCTGGTAAGACTGCACCCCTTCAGGGGGAGGTGATCAAAGAGCAGGCCAATCAGTTCATGTCAGAGACTGTCCCTGTTTGCATTACTAGGGAACCAACTTGGACACTGAGCTGCCATGGGCTACATTAGTACGGGGGTTCTAGGTTATTTCCACAAATGATCCTTGTTTGGAGTATCAGAAAAGACCCCTGTGCCCAGATTTTTTTTTTCTCTCTCTCGTTGTGGAGCTTCTGTCCCCTCCAGGTCTTTCTATCACTCCCTTCTTTCATAAGATTCCCTGCACTCTGCCCAAAGTTTGGCTATGAGCCTCACCGTCTGCTTTGATACCCTGCAGGGTAGAGTCAGAGTCCCTCTGTGGTAGGCTCCTGTCCTATTCCCTGTTTTCTCCTTCCTCTTATCCCGTTTGCCTTTCTGAATGAGGATTGACTATCTTAACCAGGGCCTTCTTTCTTGATTAGCTTCCTTAGGTGTACAGATTTTAGTATGATTATCCTATATTATATGTGTAATATCCATTTATAAGTAAGTACATGCCATGTACTTACTTTTTTCTGCTTCTGGGATACCTCACTCAGGATGATCTTTTCTAGTTCCCACCATTTGCTTGCAAATTTCATGATTTCCTTGTTTTAATTGCTGAGTAATATTCCATTGTGTAAATGTACCACAATTTCTGTATCCACTCCTCAACTGAGGGACATTTGCATTGTTTCCAGCTTTGGCTATTACAAATAAAGCTGCTATGAACATGGCTGAGCAAATGTGCCTGTTGTACACTTGAGCATCTTTTGGATATAATTCCTAGGAGTGGTATAGCTGGGTCTTGAGGTAGCGCTAATCTAATTGTCTGGGAAAGCGTCAGATTGATTTCCAAAGTGGTTGTAAAAGTTGACATTCCCACCGGCAATGGAGGAGAGTTCCCCTTTCTCCACATCCTCTCTAGCATTATCACTTGAGTTTTTGATCTTAGCCATTCTGTTGGGTGTAAGATGAAATCTCAGGGTCATTTTGATTTGCATTTCCCTGATGACTAAGGATGCTGAGCATTTCTTTAATTGTTTCTCTGCCATTTGATATTCCTCTACAGAGAATTCTCTGTTTAGCTCTGTACCCCATTTTTAATAGGATTTCTTGATTTGTTGCTTTTTAACTTCTTTATTTCTTTATATATTCTGGATATTAGCCCTCTGTCAGAGAGAGGGTTGGTGAAGATCTTTCCCCAATCTGTAGGCAGTCATTTTGTTCTGAAAACAGTGTCCTTTGCTTTACAGAAGCTTTTCAGTTTTATGAGGTCCCATTTATTGATTGTTGATCTTAGAGCCTGTGCTGTTGGTGTTCTGTTCAGGAAGTTGTGTCCTGTGCCAATGAGCTCAAGGTTTTTCCCCACTTTTTCTTCAGACACACAGCTTTAGTGTGTCTGGTTTTATATTGGGGTCTTTTATCCACTTGGACTAGTTTTGTGCAGGATAATAAGTATGGATCTATTTGCATTTTTCTGCATGTAGGCATCCAGTTAGACCAGCACCACTTATTGAAGATGCTATATTTTTTCCATTGTATGGTTTTGGCATCTTTGTCAAAGATCAGGTGTCCATAAGTGTGTGGGTTTATTTCTGGGTCTTCTGTTCAGTTCCATTGATCCACCATTCTGTTTCTACACCAGTACCATGCAGTTGTTATTACTGTTCTCTACAGTAGAGCTTAAGATCAGGGATGGAGATACCTCCAGAAGATCTTTTATTGTAGAGGATTGTTTTAGCAATTCTGGGTTTCTTGTTATTTCATATGAAGTTGAGAATTTTTTCTTTCAATGTCTGTAAAGAATTTTTGGTAATTTGATGGGAATTGCATTGAATTTGTAGATTGCTTTTGGTAAGATGGCCATTTTTACTATGTTAATCCTGCCAAGCCATGAGCATGGGAGATCTTTCCATCTTCTGACATCTTCCTCTATTTCTTTCTTCAGAGACTGGAAATTTTTTTTTCATACAAGTCTTTGACTTGCTTGGTTAGAGTTACCCCAAGGTATTTTATGTCATCAGTGGCTATTGTGAAGGGTATTGTTTCCCTAATTTCTTTCTCGTCCCATTTGTCTTCTGTATTCAGGAGGGCTACTAATTTTTTTTTTTGTTGTTGTTAATTTTGTATCCAGCCACTTTGCTGAAGGTGTTTATCAGCTGTAGCAGTTCCTTGGTAGAGTTTTTGGGGTCACTCAGGTATACTATCATATCATCTGCAAATAGTGATACTTTGACTTCTTCCTTTCTGAAGTGAATCCCCTTGATATCCTTTAATTGTTTTATTGCTCTGGCAAGGACATCAAGAACAATGTTGAATAGCTATGGAGAGTGGGCAGCCATCCTGATTTCAGTGGGATTGATTTAGGTTTCTCTCCATTTAGTTTGATGTTGGCTATAGACTTAGCCAACTTATAGTATATCGCCTTTACTATGTTTAGGTAAGTGCCTTGTATCCCTGATCTCTCCATGACTTTAAACATGAATGAGCGTTGGATTTTGTCAAATGCTTTTTAGGCATCTAAGGAGATTAGCATGTGAGTTTTTTCCTTTCAGTTTGTTTATATGATGGATCACATTGATGTATTTCCACATATTGAACCACCTCTGCATGCCTGGGATGAAGCCCACTTGGTCATGGTGGATGATATCTTTGATGCGTTCTCATATTCGGTTTGTATTTTTGCATCAATGTTCCTAAGGGAGATTGGTCTGAAATTATATTTCTTTGTTGGGTCTTTTTGAGGCTTAGGTGCCAGGGTGACTGTGGCTTAATAGAATGAGTTTGGTAATGTTCCTTCTGTTTCTATTTTGTGGAATAGTTTGAAGAGTATTGGTGTTCACTCTTCTTTGAAGGTATGGTAGAATTCTGCACTGAAACCATCTGGCCCTGGGCTTTTTTTGGATGGGAGACTTTTGATGACCACTTCTATTTCCTTAGGGGAAATAGGACTATTTAATTTATTTACTTGGTTTTGATTCAGCTTTGGTAAGTGGAATCGATCAAGAAAATTGTCCATTTCATTTAGATTTTCAAATTTTGTGGCTTATAGGCTTTTCAAGTAAGTCCTAATGATTGTTTGGATTTCCTCAGAGTCTGTTGTTATGTCCCCCTTTTCATTTCTGATTTTGTTGATTTGGATTTCTGCCTTTAGTTAGTTTGTCTATCTTGTTGATTTTCTCAAAGAACCAGCTCTTGGTTTCATTGATTCTTCAAATTGTTTTATTTGTTTCTAATTTATTGATTTCAACCCAGAGTTTGAGTATTTCCAGCAGTCTCCTCCTCTTGGGTGTGTCTCTTTCTCCTCCCCTCCCCCCTAAGGCTTTCAGGTGAGTCATTAAGTTGCTTGAATGAGATGTTTTGAATTTCTTCTTGAAGGCACTTAACACTGCTTTCATTGTGTCCCATAAGTTTGGGGATGTTGTGCCTTCATTTTCACTGAATTCTAGAAAGACTTTAATTTCTTTCTTTATTTCTTCTCTGACCCAGCTGTCATTGAGTAGCAAGTTGTTCAGTTTCTATGTGTGTGTAGGCTTTTTGCTATTTCTGTTGTTGAGGTCCAGCTTTAGTCCATGGTGGTCAGATAGAATACAAGGGATTATTTCAATCTTTTTGTATCTGTCTGGGCTTGATTTTTGACCAACTATATGAGCTATTTTGGAGAAGGTTCCATGAGGTGCTGAGAAGAAGTTAAATTTTTTTGTGTTTGAGTGAAAGGTTCTGTAGATGTCTGTTAGGTCCATCCAGGACCTCTGTTAGAGTCATTGTTTCTTTGTTTAATTTCTGTTTTGTTGACCTGTCCTTTGTTGAGAGTGGGGTGTTGAAGTCTCCCACTATTAATGTGTGGGGATCTATGCATGGTTTAAGTTTTATTAATGTTTCTTTTACAAATGTGGGTGCCCTTGTATTTGGGGCATAGATATTCAGGATTGTGATGTCTCTTTGGTGGAATTTTCCTTTAATGATTATGAAGTGTCCTTCTCTGTCTCTTTTGATTAATTTTGGTTGAAAGTCTATTTTATTAGATATTAGAATGGCTACTCCTGCTTGCTTCTTGGTTCCATTTTCTTGGAAAACTGTCTTCCAGCCCTTTACTCTCAGGTAACGTCTCTCTTTGTGACTTAGGTGTGTTTCTTATATGAAACAGATTGTTGGATCTTGTTTATGCATCCATTCTGTTAGTCTGTGTCTTTTTATTGGAGAATTGAGTCCATCGATGTTAAGAGAGGTTAATGACCAGTGGCTCTTAGATTTTGATTTGATGTTGGTTGTGGTAATGTGTTTATGTGTGTGGCTACTTTTAGTTTTGCTGTAGTGAGGTTATTTATTTCCTGTGTTTGCCGGAAAGCAGTTACTTTTCTTGGGTTGTATTTTTCCTTCTAGTATCTTTTGTAATGGTGGATTTGTGGGCAGGTATTGTTTAAATTTGTTTTTGTTGTTGAATATCTTGTTTTCTCCATCTATGATGACTGAGAGTTTTGGTGGGTATAGTAGTCTGGGCTGACATCTGTGTTCCCTTAGGGTCTGCATGATATCCATCCAGGCCCTTCTGGCTTTCATAGTCTCTGTTGAGAAGTCAGGTATGATTCTGATGGGTTTGCCATTATATGTTACTTGACCTTTTTCCCTTTCAGGTTTTAATTTTTTTTTCTTTTCTCTGTATACTTACTGTTTTGATTATTATATGGTGGGAAGATTTTCTTTTCTGGTCTAATTTATTAGGTATAGGCCTAATTTATTATTCTGTAGGCCTCTTGTATGCTTATATGCCTCTCCTTTAAATTGGGGAAATTTTCTTCTATGATTTTGTTGAAAATATTTTCTAGGCCTTGGAGGAGATGGGAATCTTCTTTTCCCTCTATTCCTATTAATGTTAGGTTTCGTCATCTTTTCAAGTTGTCTTGGGTTTCTTGGATGGTTCGTGTAAAGGATTTTTTAGATTTATCATTTTCTTTGACAGATACATTTATTTCTTCCATTGCGTCTTCCACACCTGAGATTCTTTCTTCCATCTCTTGTAGTCTGTTGGTTATGCTTACCTCTGTAGTTCCTGTTTTTTTTTCCCTAAGTTCATCCTTTCCATGATTTCTATCATTTGTGTTTTCTTTAATTTTTCCAATTCTATCTTCAGATCTTGAACCGTTTTGTTGATTTCCTTCACCTGTCTGAGTGTATTTTCCTGTATTTCCTTTAATTCTTTTACCTGTTTGTTTTAACATGCCTCTGTTTCTTTTATTTCTTTCAGTGATTTAACCATTTCCTCTCTGAAGGCCACAAACTGTTTGACTTCATCTTCCTGTAGTTCTTTACAGATGGCCATAATCTTGTTTGACTTTATCTTTCTCTATTTTTTACATGTTTTCTTTGTTCCCTCCATTATCCTCTTCATAAGCATAGATGTATGGTCATCTTCTTGAATTTCACTTCTCTTTTTTTTGAATTTCACTTCTGATTAGGTGTTCAGGGCTACTTGCCCCTGGGTAACTGAGTTCTGGAGATGCCATATTGCTTTGCCTTTTGTTGGTTGTGCTTTTACGCTGACGTCTACCCATTTGGCTGTCTCAGGTGTTGGCTGTTAGTTTCTGGTGCCTGCTGGAATCCTGGCGTGGGGAAAATCCCCTTGGCAGGATTCTGAAGGAGATCTCCTCAGCTTTTTTGGGTATGGTCAACTGAATATTGGTGCTTCTCAGGAATTGCCACAGCTCACCTCAGGCATATGGACCTGTGTGGTAACTGTGGTCATTGGTAGTCAGGGCGTCTGTCCTCTCACCAGGAGAAGTACTGGAGACAACTACCCTGCTGCTGGGTTTCTTGCTCTGAATTTAGTGAACTGCTGTTGCTGCTCTTACACCATGTTTGCTGGACGCAGCCCTCTTGAAGAACCAGGGAACCCCGAAGTTTGGTCAGTTTAGCTAGGCATAACTGGTTGCACCTTGGAGCAGTATCTGGGGGCTGCTTCAGCAGCTCTCAGGCTTTTGTAGGTCTGAGGTTGGAGCTCTGTGCCCCAGTACACAAGTGGTAATCAGTGAGCGCAACACTCATGCATGTAGCAGAAGGCTAGAGCCTGGACCCTGAGGGAACCCAGAATTGTTTCTGGAGCTGGGTGTCCTGATGTCAGACCTGATGATGAAGAAACCACAGTGGGGTTTCTTCCCCATGGGAGACCCAGTCTGTGGTGTTTTGGGGTCCACAGTTCTGTCTGGGATGGTGAGTAGAGCACGCAGGTGCAGGTAAGTGGTTCCATGCTGGTGACTAGGCACCCACAGGAACCCGGGAACTTTTCCCAATAACTTTTTTTTGGGGGAGGGGGGATTGGCTGAGTACCCTGAGTTTGGATCTGCTGTTTCCCACATCATGGGGTTTTCTCCCAATAGTGAAACCCAGTCTCTGGTGCCCTGAGGTCCACAATTTTGTCTGGGATGGTGAACTGACCCACAGGCAGGTCTCTGGGCTGGTGGTTGAGTGCCTGCCAGACCCTGGGTCTTTTTCCAGGGATTTTCTATGTGACCTAAGGTTGGTCCTGATGGCTTTCTTCACCGTAGGGTTTTTTTCTCGACTGGAAATCCCAATCTCTGGTGTTGTGGTGCTTACAGTTCAGCCTGGGATGGTGATCAGATCACGCAGGCTTGTGGCTCTAGGCTGGCAACCAAGTGCCTGCCGGGACCCAGAAATTCTTCCGGGGTTTAGCTGGGTGACCTGAACTCAATTGCTTCCCGCACTGTAGGGTTTTCTCTCACCTGGGAAACACAACTGCTGGTGTTTTAGGGCCCAGAGTTCGGTCTGTTGGTCACTGTGCAGTCACTGCTATCCTGCTCGTCAGACGCAGTGTCCTCCCAGAGCTGCCATCTTGGATCCTTTCCTTGCTCCGCCTCTTGACCTAGGGTTAACTTTATGAAATCCTGCATTCAGAAAGCTCTTGGATTAAAGGTGTATGCTAGGGCTGAGCCACACCACAATCAACTAATTACAAAAAAACGGAAAGCTCTTTGGTTAAAGGTGTGTGTTAGGGCTGAACCAGGACAAATAAAAAACAGGTTTTTATAGTTCACAATCTCAGGGTTCACAATGGGATCAAGTATCCTGCAACAGGAGGTGGAACGCTGAGCTCAGGGCCTCATGTCAGGGGAGTACTTATCTCTTTTCTGTGTCACCACCCATAGTCCTTAAGTTTAGCTTCTGTATCATCAAGTGGACAGGCACAGAGTTTCCCTGTGTGCTGGGTACAGATGGGAGACCCAGACACTCCACAGCCCATTAACGTCACACGTGTCTTCCTTCCACAGAAGCCTGCCACTGAAGACTGGCTATGTGCACGCCACACAGCAAGGAAAGAGCGAGTGACTTCCCTCTCTAGTTTTCTTTTCGTCATTTTTTTCTTCTTTTTTTCCTCTTCCTGTTCTTCTCAAATTCATTTTTTTCGCTTTTATGTGCATTGGTGTTTTGCCAGCATTTATGTCTGGATGAGGGTATCAGATCCCCTGGAAGTAGAATTATAGACAGTTGTGAGCTGTCCATGGATGCTGGTGTTTTGAACCAGGGTCCTCTGGAAGAGCAGGCAGTGTTCCTAACTCCTGAGCCATCATCACTATCAGGGGGCAGAACCCACTCTTTGGCTGGAATAGACTCCAGCTAGATCCACACTACTTGCTAGTGGTTGTTACAGGTGGTATCTCCTTAGATGTCTATTCTGCCACCACTGATGGGAACCAAAAAATCTTTGTCAAGAGCTATGGAAACACCTTGGGACTGGTGACAGGAGTTCTAAGTTATGACACAATCTTAATATTTGACAGTCCATGAGCATACATGAGCTTTTGGCCTATTCAGAGACTCTTGGTTCAAATTGTCAGGGAGGCACTGTGAATCTGGCTCATTTGTACTGAGAGGTCCAAAGTTTAAAATTAGAGTCTTAGGGCAGCATGACTGAGGTCCTGAATAAAAGTTCAAACAAAGGCCTGGGTTACTTGAGACTTGTCCAGCCCTCTGCAGGGAGTAACGGACCTTGCCATATTCCTTCCTGCACTTAAGAGATACTGTCTCCTGGCAACCCACCCAGATGGCCCCTAGCTTGTGACCACAGTATGTGCTAATTGCTCTTCTTCCTTAGCACCAGCTAATCAGCACATTCCATGCATTGCTCATGATCAGGTATCCCCCAGATGGTCAGGCCTGAACCATTTTATGGTCTTGGCACCTAAAGTAAACCAGTTATTTCAAAAGTCAATTTCCCTTACCCAATTGTGTAACGCCAAGGCTTGAAACTCCCCATTTGCATTTTTGCCTTTTAAAAACCTTGTTCCCCTAGACCTCCAGGCCACATTCCTCCTGTTTCAACAGGGAGGTTGCTGTGACCCGGGCTTGAGCATCTATTGAATAAACCCTCATGTGTTTGCAGTGGAGTCCATTCCTGGTGGTCTTTGCGGGAGGGGAGGGGCTCACGAAATGTACTGGGCATAACAGTACATGCTGGAAAAACTTATCCATCCTTCTATCCAGAGAGATACATTCTGCTTGTGTGCACCAGGGAGGGACCTATCTCACTGGAAGCCAAAGGACTCAAACCTACCTGTGCCCCTCACCTCTTCCAAAGTCTCTTCCAAACACACAGCACTTGTTGATGATTTAAAACATTCCAAACCATGAAGCAGTTTCAAAACAAATGGAATGACATTTTAAGAAAAGGAACAGAGCTTGAAGAAATGTGAGAACATCAGAAAATACTCTGCTCCTCACTTTCTACGCTCCAGTCTCCCTTGGAGTAATCTTTACTGTGGTCTAAATTCAGGGCCCTCACAAGTCCACTCAGCACTCTCCCCTCTGGACAGAATGGAGACCTCTCTAGATTCCCTAAAGATTTTACTTATTGCCTATGGCTCCCTCATCCAGGAATCCTCCTATGTATGGTCACACCATTAAGTGTGGAGCCATGCTGAATAAAGGGCTGTGTGTACCCATGATAGCTTCCAGGACAAGCTGGTGTGACAACCGTGGTATCTTTTAACCTTGCCTGCAAGAACCTTTAAGTTTTGGAAGTTTAGTTCTTTCCAATGGAGGTGATTGGTTGGGTTTAGCCTGAATTTACCATGTGTCACTCAGATAACGGTGTAGGGTAAGACAATACTTATATTTCTTATAAGACTTATATATCCAGAGACAATATTTATATTTCTGCAATAAACATGGGACAAACTCAACTGGCTGGCTTCTATACAGGAGTCTAAGTAACAAGACTTTGAAAAGCTAATGTGTCCATGGGGATTCAGTGTACAAATGTGGCTGATTCCGTCCTATTCTTGGAGACCCAGAGGAGTGGCCTCAGGGAGAGGAAGAACTATCATTGTACTATCCTACTCCTGACTGTCACTCCTGGAACTTCAAGGTAAAGCTTCAGAATTCTCTTCTCCTAGTCTCAGGCAGGTGTAACTCCTGGGAGGTGAGGTGCATAGGGACAGAATGTTTCCCAACTTACTCACCTTAAGGCAGCTCCAAACAGATGGTATTAAAGGGTCACCCCTTCCCTGAACACCTCAAGCCCTAGTTTCTATCTACAGTATTGGCAGAATTATTGACAGAGGAATCTACAACATTCCTGCCTTGTGTTAATCCACTTGGGTAAGAATAAGATCACTGCCATAATTTTGAACCAACTTTGAAGCAAGCGTTAATACTGGCCAAGATGATGGACTCTGGCCAGGTCCATTTCTGGGTTCAGAGAAAGTGGAAGTTGTTGCAGGGTATTTGATCCCATTGTGAACCCTAAGATTGTGAATTGTAAAACCTGTTACTTCTTTGCTATGGCTCAGTCCTAAAGTGCACCTTTAACCCAAGAGCTTTCTGTTTACTGTAAACAAGTACTTGTGTTCTTGGCTCAGTCCTAGCATTCACCTTTAATCCAAGAGCTAAATAAAGTCAACCCTAGTTCAAGAGTCAGAGCAAGAAACTAGCTGACAGGGATTAAACAGAAAGGAGGGATTTTGACTTGAAGGGTATTCAAGACATTATGGAGAAGACAAAGGGGCTTTTGGCTTTTTCCTTCTGGCCTGTGACCTGAGTAGAAAGGCCTTTTCCTTCTGGGATGTGAGCTGAGCCCAAGTGTTTTGTTTTGTTTTTTCCTTTGGGGACATCAGCTGAGAAGGAAGGTTAGTAGGGTGCTTTTCTTTCCCTCTCTGAGCTAGTAGGTTTCACTCCAACATCTGGCTCCTTAGTCTATATTGGATCCAGTGATTGGGTTTTTCATTCATTATAACAACAGGCAACAAGTCATATTTTGCAGAGGCATAAAAAGGCAGCCCCATAAGGCCACTGTATTTCCCATGAAGTCCAATCAGGGGCAAGGTTATGTCCTGATGTACTTCCTGCCTGCAGCCTGACGTATTTCCTGCCTACATACCTCCCGCCTACATCTGATCAAGCACTACCCCACAGTTCGGTCAAACAAACCTGGTTAGAGGAGTGAAAACATGTGTCTTGCTATTTCCCATCAACAGTAGCCTCTAACATTTCAGGAAGTATCTGTCCTTGGGCAAGGGTTAGAGGCATTCTTGTTTCACAGATCTCTGTGGCACAGTAATTAAAACTGAAAGCATAAATTTGACTCTCATGCGTGCCCAAACCAGTGAAGGCTTCTTTAGTCAAGCATATAACAGGACTTAGAGAGAGGGTGGGATGAAGGCTTTGGGAGAGGAAAATCGGCTTCAAGACAATCCTGGCAGAGGCTGTGTGTCAGACAGAAGACTGCAGATATGAACAGAAGCACCATGGGAGATCTGGCAGGCACTGAGTGGGTAAAAGGGTTCTTGGGTTCTGAGGGCCCATTCTAGATCCAGACTGATTGGCTTGGCAGCTACTTACCAACCTGCTCAAGCCAGAACTGGAAAGCTTTTGTTGCAGCAGCTGGTCACATGACTGTATGACTCAGATTTCGAGCAGTCTGTGGATGAAGGACATAGCCCAGCTCTCAGCTCGGACAGAGCTGTTTGCTTGGACCTAGCAAAAGAATCTCTTTTCTGAGATTTCCTCTTCACTCTCCAGAAACCCTGGTTGTTCTTGGTTTTGTTTGTTTTTTCATGACTCTATCCACCACTATCTACCAAAGTTTTCTCTGCCCTGAACAAGACTGTGGCTGCCTCTCAAGGTCAGGCAAAGGGAAGCAAGAAGTTAGTTCATTCTGAGGTAGCTGCCTCCCACATTTTGGCTTCTCTCCCAGGTCCTGTCTGAGTCCTTCCCTTTGCAGAAGCCTCAGGCTATCAGTTGTTTTTGTTTTGCACAGCTTCCAAAGTCACCACCTGAGTTACAGCCTAGTGGGCAGGTGCTTCTTCATGGACGTTCAAGCCAAGCTTCCTTACTCCTCACCAAACAGCAGCAATAGGTGTCCTGATCATTCCCACAGCCTTGATTCTGGGGGCAAGAGAGGATTCAAAGTCCTCTGAGCTTCGTACCCTCTCGGGCGGCAGAAGTAAAGCATGCCTTTGAGAAGAGAGACACAGCTCAGAACCACACGCCCTGTGCTTTCATGCTCGCAGGAACGAGCCAGTTTCAGCAAAGTAAATAACACACTTGTGGAAAAGACATGGATTATTCTAGACTTTCAGCAAAGTTAGTACAGGTCACACTGTTGGGTTTCAGACTTGAGACAAGCAGCTGAGGAGCCTATTTAATGTATGAAAGCAGACCCGGCCTTCAGGTTCTCCCAGCATCCCTCAGTCCATAGCTGTTACAAACTGTGGCTGGCATACCCCAGTGTGGCTTCGCCTCCTCCAGAAGCTCTTCCTTATATAATCCAGACACTTTGGTCTCTTCCTCTCTCTCTCCACATTTCTCACTCTATTTGCGCATGCTTTTCCTCTCCCTTCCTTCTCTGTCTCCCTGTCTGCATGGCATCTTCCCTGGCCTCATTCTTTGGGACTAGTGAACCTGCCCGAGAGCTTCCCCCAAAATAAATTTGCCTTTGTATTTTAACTTGGCTTGAATTGGCTCGAAGAATACCTATAATCCATTTTGACAGAACTGATGTAGGAGATGTTCTAAGAAGCCCAAGAATTCCTTTTCTTTCCTGAAGGAGATGGAGTGATAGCATCAGATCTGGTTCTTGATTTAGACACTTATTAAGTAGTCTTACCAAGGGATTCAGGCCACAGCCTTCCCTCTGCTTCCTGCTCTATTTTCCTGAACACATAACTAGGTAAGACATGGTGGCCTACAAAACAGACTGGAGAGCTTCACCTAGTGGCCCTTGGGCTCCAGGGTATTGGCAAACCTCATGGGGTCACCTCCACAGCTGTGTTCCATGGGAACAAGTAGGAAAGTGGTTCTCAACCTTCCTAATGCTGCGAGCCTCTGATACAACTTCGCATGTTGTGGTGAGCCCCAACCTTAAAATTATTTCGTTGCTACTTCAAAATTTGTAAGTTGCTACTTCAAAATTGGTTTTCTTACTGTTGTGAATCTATGAATCAAAATGTAAATATCTGATATGCAGGATGTCTGATACGCAACCCCTTTGAAAGAGTTGCTCGACCCACAGGTTGAGAACTGCTGTCCCACTCTCCTCATGATGGAATGTGCACGTCCACTGGGCTGCTGGTACACTGAGGAGTGACAATGGAGAGTTCAGGCTGAGGGTCATACTGAGAGTCCTTGACTTCTCCGCTCAGGACAGACACCTGAGCTCCAAGCAGCTCCAAGGACCTCACAATCAGCAGAGTAAGAGCGCTGCTGGGCTCTCCAACCTTGCAGCAAACACCTATACCCCGGTGTTTGCACCCTGCGTACCTGCATCAGGACGGATGGCTGACAGCTTTAGTCTCCTTCATTGCACTTGGCTCTCCAATAGGGTGGCATTGGATATCTTCCCTTCTAGAACAAAGACCAACTCAGCCTTTGCCTCTACACCACAGCACAGTGGAAACAGTGATTCTTTTCCTGCAGACTCAGAGAGCTTAGCAGCTGTGGTCCACCCTGCATGTTCCCCAGGCTGGTTCTATCCATCAGCCATGTTTTCCTCAGCTGCTCAGCCTCCCAGGCCCCCATTTCCTAGTGGTACTGAAAGGGTTAGGCTAACTTTGTAACCTATATGTCTTCTAAAGCCTATAGTTTTGAGTTTTAGGTCCAGGTTAAGTTAAAGCCTCTTAGTACCTTTCCAGAGAATGGAGGAATGTGACCCTATCTGTGAGGACAGATATAAAAAAAGGCAAGCAAGCAATGACCTTCACTCAGCAAAAGAACGACCAGACCCTTGTCTTTGATATAGCGTTTCTTAGCAACGAACCTAGACTTCTTCTGAGTAGCTTTTGACCTCCAGCCAAAAGTCTGCAGCCCCTAATCTTCAAGGATGAGCTAACCACCCCCACCTTAAATTGCAGCTGCATCCACACTTGGCAGGACTGGCCAAGCTTGAGCACCTAAGCCTAACCAATTATCTTACTTTATAGCTTCCTCATCCAATCCTGAATTGCCAAGACTGCAACTTCAAATCTCCGGCAATTTTTCTTTTAAAAACCTAAAGGCCTTTGTCTCCCGTGCCACTCTTTGCTGACCAGCGGGGGTGACCCCATTGTGCAGTGGTTAATAAACCTCTTGCTTTTGCAACGAGTCTTGGTCTGGGGGAGTTTCTGGGAAGGGTGCGATCTTGAACTCCTGAGCTGTGAGACCCCAGGTCTTACACTACCTGGTACCTTTGGGTGAACATTGTCTCCTCTTTTATATGAATAGAGGGATCATTGACTAATATATTTAAACAATCCCAGAAAAATCTACAGTTTTGGGGTGGAGGAGAGGGGAAATTCCCAGACACGAGTGAAGAGTTATAAAAACATTGTTGTTGTTGTTGTTGTTTTTGGGGGGGTGTCGTGTGTGTGTGTGTGTGTTTAAACAGCTTTTAGCTGATCATTAGGCCCTTTAAGAAGAAATCTCAAGTGGTGTTTCTGATGTCAATGGTCAGAGCTGTCTTGGTTCCTGGGCTGTTTGCCAGCTCAGCATCCCAGGTTCCCTGCCCTTTCTCTGCACCACTATGGATTTCACCACTGATGCCTCTTTTTTGTCTAATATATATTAATTAGGTCTCTCTGGGTGCTAATGAATCTTGAGTCATCGAAGGATGCTTGTACTGTGTGGATTACATACAGGGCCAGGCTCTTTATAAGTACATGATTAATATAAACCCATCAATTTGCCTCACAATAACATACATATAACATCTTTATGATACAGATGAGACAAGGGCAAAGACAAGTAACTTACCAAGGACACACTGCCAGTGGTGCAGAACCTGGGTTTCCATCAACAGGGCTGACTTCAGAGTCTCTGCTTGTCCTGATTTCAGTAGAATCAACTCTTGCTCACCCCAGCAACAGTAACTAAAAAGGCCAACTGCAATCAAGGCTCAATGAAAGGCAAAAGCCCTCATATGCACAACAGTGCTTTGCTTACTGGCAATAACATCCATTACCCACTCATTATCAGGTAGAAAACATTGATTAGCACATTTTATTAGTTAAGATAGCACATTTTATTAGTTAAGATACCCCCACTCCCAATCAAACAAACATTGTCTTAGTTGGGGTTTTTATTGCTGAGACAAAACAATATGACCAGAAAGCCAGTTAGTGATGAAAGGGTTTAATACAGCTTATACTTCCAATTGCTGTTCATTTTTTAAAAAATTTTTATTTATTACACTTTATTCACTTTGTATCCCCACTGTAGTTCCCACCCTCTACCCCTCCCAATCCTTTCCTTCTTCCCCCTTCTTCACGAATGTCCCTTCCAAAGTCCACTGATAGGGGAGTTCTTCTTTTCCTTCCTTCTGATCCTAGTCTATTAGGTCTCATCACGAGTGGCTGCATTGTCTTCCTCTGTGGCCTGGTAATGCTTCTCCCCCTTCAGGGGTAGGTGATCAAAGAACAGGCCAATCAGTTCATGTCAGAGACAGTCCCTCTTCCTATTACTATGGAACCCACTTGGACACTGAACTGCCATGGGCTACATCTGTGCAGGGGTTCTAGGTTATTTCTACGAACGGTACTTGGTTGGAGTATCAGTCTCAGGAAAGACCCCTGTGCTCAGATTTTTTGGTTCTGTTCCTCTCCTTGTGGAGCTCCTCAAGATCCAGCTATACCACCCCTAGGCATATATCCAAAAGAGTCTCAAGTACACAATAAGGACATTTGCTGTTCATTCTTGAAGAAAGTCATGACAAGAACTCAAATAGGGCTGGAACCTGGAGGCAGAAGTTGATGTAGAGGCCATGATGGGGTGCTGTTTACTGGCTTGTTCAGCCTGCTTTCTTCTAGAACTCTAAGACCACCAGCCCAAGGATGGCTTCACCCACCATGGGCTGGGCCCTCTCTCATTGAGCTAATTAAGAAAATTCCCTACAGCTGGATCTCATGAAGGCATTTCCTCTTTTCTCTTTCATGAGCTTGTGTCAAGTTGACACATAAAACCAGCCAATACACACATGATTCACAGAGCCTTGAATGCTTTTCACTGGAGTGCCAACCATGGACATTTTTCTCATCTGTTCCAGCTGACTCAAGATGCTGAGCTCCTGGCTCTTTGCCCTTCTGAGTGGCCTGGAGTTGCCTCATCCCTCTGCTGGGACGAGGAGTCTTCTAAAATGTGTGCTTCTTAGTTGTAAGAGATGCATACACAGTACAAAGGCTTGGAACTGTGAAGGGGACGTCCCGACAGGCTCCCAAAAACTGCACCCTGGACACTTACTATATAGCAGACATCTGAATCATTGTGAGGTTTACCTCTTGACACCTGGATTGCCTGTGACTTATCAAGGTACTCAGAATACTCAGACTACTTGCTTATCAGATTCATTGAACATATAGCTAATAATACAGTCAGCTACAATAATAATAATATTGTACATATTATTACATAAACAATAATACAATAATATATGGTATTCAGATGAGTTCTCTCCCTCTTTGTCTCTCTCTCTCTCTCTGTGTGTGTGTGTGTGTGAGAGAGAGAGAGGGAGAGAGAGAGAGAGAAATAGAGAAACTGGCCTTGAACTCACAGAGAATCTCCTGGGTGCTGGGATCAAAGGCCTTGTATCACTAGGCTTAGGAGACAAGCTATATCTTAACAGAAACCAGGAGAATTCGCTTTGTGCTAAGGTAAGACTACATACATGTATGCTGTTATCCAATCCATGTAGCTATCAAGTCTATATAACTTAGCACTTTCTGGTAGATTTTCCATGTTAATAGAAACATATCACTTTCCAGGGGCTACAATAAAGGCACCCCATCTGGGGACAGGAGAGATGGCTTAGAGTTCGAGAACACTGGCTGTTGTTGACCTGAGGTTGGGTCTCAGCATCCACTCAGTGGCTCACATCTATCTCTAACTCTAGTTCTAGGATCCAATACTCTCATCTGGCCTCTTCAGGGCATTAGGCACGAATGTGATGCACAGGCATATATAAGGCAAAACCCGAATACATACATACAAAGCAAGAAAACAGCACATGTGGTAAAACTACAGTTAGGGATTCTCCTTATTGGGTAAGTTTCTATCATTGGGCTAGCATCCAAGAATGGCCTAGTTTTTGTGGACTCTGGACTGCTGAACTGAATGGAGATGCAGTGGGGAGAACAAAGCTTGCAACCAAGTGACACTACCCCTGTCATTACCTGCATTGTGCTGGGATACTGCTTTCCACTATTTGTCTCATGGGAAATTTCAGTGCCCACCTCCTTCTGCTTGGTCTTTCTGAGACAGTCTTTGTCATTTCATAGTTGAAAAAGCCATTTCAGCTACCTCTTTACGTACCCTAACCATACACTTATGAACCAGGCAAATGGGTGCTGGGTGGCTCTGGAGATCCACTGGACTCATTGTGATAGGGACATGACCTGGCCACTACATAGACTCCTCTATTGGGAGACAATGATTGAGCCTCAGGTTTCCAAATATCAGCATCAGCTCAGACACTGTGACCAACATCCCATGAAAGCGTCATAGATTCCTTTCCCTGGTGTGAGCCAATGTGAACAGATGGCCTCAGATCCCTTTGGGAGAAGATCTGAGAATCACTGTATATGCATTTCCAAGGTTCATTCTACTGGGAAACAGGCCTTTGTTCCTTGATGTGTTCTGAGTCCCACTGAGAACTGGATCAAACTGGAAATTGGGAAAAGGTTCTAGGCTTTCATTGGGATAGCTGACTTCCACTGTGTGCCCATCTGTTTCCACCACTCTTCTGGTGATATGTATGAAACAGTATCTTTATGGGCTGCTTAGCAGTCCACTGAAAAACATTGTATCCTATTAGCTGTCTCCACAGACACCTACAGTTCTCCAGCTGTTTCTCAAGCAAACTACTTTATCTGTCTCCAACAGTTGTGTGTTTCTGGTTATCTGTAATCTAATGATTCTCTTGCTACTATAGAAGTAGGAACTGGAAGATGATCCCACCATTATTCCATCCGACAGAGAGCAGCCACCACTGAGCTGATCCAGGATGTTCCATGACCCTAGCAGTATGTTCCCTGTCACCTCATTAAGTTCATGCCTTGAGTGGCCCTGAGGACCACAGTCATCTCATGGACCCATTTTGAGGGTTAGGATGGAGCCAAAGAGTGAGGCTCTCTCACTACTTCATTTAGGTTTTTACCTGAGCCTGAGACCATAGTTCCATCAGCACTCCTTCCATTTCTTTAGTGGGTGCCAAAGCTATGAAAAATGTGCAGAGACATCCTAGAATCGTGACCCTTGGCCATCACCATATTGATTAGATTCTACGACACAGAATAACATTTAAGTGTCGATGATTCATGGGTGCAGGAGAGCTGTTGGGCTCACTAGCTTGGCTACCACCCAGGCTGGTATCCAGGGCTTGGAGTAGGCCCATCCCAATATCTACTCCATCTATGAACTTCTGGAGCATGGGACGG
This sequence comes from Meriones unguiculatus, assembly GCF_030254825.1. Classification (NCBI taxonomy): domain Eukaryota; kingdom Metazoa; phylum Chordata; class Mammalia; order Rodentia; family Muridae; genus Meriones; species Meriones unguiculatus. The sequence goes on from NC_083362.1 coordinate 70,931,519, forward strand.
GACCAATGCTACAGATCCAAAAGATCTCCATGACACAAGGCAACAACAGAATTTCCCAGATGAGTCCTGGTGAGGATCCAGTACTGACAGACAGTGTAGCAGAAGCCGGAGGCCTCAAACCATACCAATGACTCTTTGCAATGAACATTTGTGAGAAAAGATGTTTGAACAAAAGGGTTTAGTGTGGGACCCACAGGGACCTACTGCAACTTTCAAGGCCAGAAGGATTTGTTGTTGTTGTTTTTTTTTGGGGGGGGTTGTAAGGGCGGAGGATGGATAGGAAGAGACTAGAAGATGAGTGGGATTGGAGTACATGATGTGAAATTCATGAAGACTCAATAAAAAGAACTTTTCATAATTCTTGAAAACTCTGTTAGCCAGTTCGGCATTTCAGCTTTCCTTATCCAGGACCCACCCAGACATCACCTCTTTACCCTCCTGCATGCTGATTTGTCACTCCTTTGGTGGTGGCCCCTCTCGCATCTTCTAGCCCTACCCTTGGTTTGCCTCCTTGAGCCATACTGGAAAGCCCCTATACAGTCTTCATTCAAGCAAGATAGGGGACACGAGCGGCTCTTTCTTCCAAGAAAGGCCCAAGGGATTGTCTCATAGACAAATATGTTTAGGGGAAACAAGTTAAAAGTCCTCACACATATCTATTTCAGAGCCTCATTCTGAGTCTCGGGACCCTGACATTGGCACAAAACACTTTCTGGACCTAGACTCCAAAACCATCTTCCTTGTAAGGCAAAGATCCTGACACAGACAGACTGGTGGTTTGAATAAAAATGGCCCCATAGGTAGGTCAACAGGAAAGGCACTATTAGGAGATGTGGCCTTGTTGGAGAAGGTATGGCTTTGTTGGAGGAAGTGTGTCAAGCCTTTGAGTTCTTGGTTGCTCAAACCAGGCCTAATAACCTATAGTCACTTCCTGATGCCTGTAGATCCACATGTAGAACTTTCAGCTACCTCTCTGGCACCGTGTCTACCTGCATGCAGCCATGCTTCCTGCCATAATGATAATGGATTAAACCTCTGAACTCTAAGCCAGCCTCAATTAAATGTTTTTTTTTAATAAGAATTGCTGTGCTCATGGTATCTCTTCACAGCAATAAAACCCTAACTAAGACAACTAGCAACAAAACAAGATTTAACATTATCTGACTAATAATGTTTCTAGCATGTAGAAAAAAAATTTCCTGAAATAAAATATTAAGTCCATTTGCCTCTATAGCAATGATGATATTGAGTCATCAAACAGAGATATACTAGGAATTTAATTTGGTGGAATAAAACAAGAGAATACTAGATCCTGTAATTAAGCCATGAGTATGCCATAAATTGAAGAAAAGGTATGGAGAGGAGTTTTTGGATAGTGCCTTCTGTGCCTAGAGGACCCTGGGCCTGTGGTAGGGCCTCTGAGATGGCAGTATGAGTACAGATGACCAGCCAAGTGAGCACAAGGAGGCAAAAATCTCTGTGGCTATTGGTACCTTGTAGAAGATCCCAAGTGACCCAAGAAAATGGGCATGTGAGGCATGGAGTCACCATCACTAAATTCCAAGGATTGTAGTCATGGCAACCACCCAGGGTTGGAGATTGGAATGGCTAGTTTTATTTGTGAACTTGTTACAATCTAGAATCATCTGTAAAAGGAACCTTTGTGAATCTGTGTTAGAGATTATGTCAATTACAGTTAGACATGCCCACTGTGGGCTTCTGGAGGGTGAGAGTGAAGAAAGTGAGATGACCTTAAACAAACACACATTAACCCATTGCTCTCTGCTTTTGATGATGGAAAGGATATGACCACTTTTATGTTCTATGTATGTCCTATGACCTTGACTTTCCTGTAAGGATGGATTGTAACTTAGATTTAGGAGTCAAGCTCTTCATCACTCAAGCTACCTTTGTCAGGGTATTTTTATCACAGCATCAGGAAAGAAAACCAAGACAGAGACCAAAGATCCGCCATTATTTTCTGTAAGCAAAAAAGAGAACTTTCTTTTATGTAATGGACAAATCCTCTAGTCAACAGTTTGGACTTCTTGCCAAGCCAATACAGATTGCCTGTAGTCAAATTTAGTTTTCATCTATCAAAGTTAAACTTGGACATTAGGTGTTCCTTGTTGCTATAGAATAAGATCTATTCATCAAAACCAGCAGACTACATAGAACAATAATAAAGAGACCAATACATACCTGCTGTATGGTATACAGATACATGTGAGTTCAGGGTGCAGAAGTGGTTTTTGAGTGAACTGCTGTGTGTGTGTGAAGCCTGGCATAAAACTAAAGTTAAGGCTCAATGTTTATTATATCCTGCCTGGATATCTGGAAAAGTAGAAGGCCTAGGTGGGGTACATGGATTAAGGCACCCCACTCATGAGATTAAGGCAGTAGAATCATGAGTTCAAAGACAGCTTGAAGCCTTGTAACAACAACAAAAACAACCCTCAAATAAACAAAAACCATAAATAACTGGGAGGGCCTAGAATGGTCTATTAGTTTCCTCCCCCACTCTGTCCCTGTGGGAAGCCCCTAACTAACAACACCTATGACCCTTGATTGGCAGGTTTCTGTTTCCTGTCACTCAGAAAGTTCAGACAAGTTTCTTACAGAATGTTTGACCCTATCACCTCGCCTACTTCTGTTCTCCCACGCACTCATCCAGTGGTGGACCAGTCCTCAAGCCAGGCTCGTGTTTGTTCCCCAGATGGTCACAAGAAGGTAGAAAATTTCCCAACAGACTCAAAGAATATTTTTTCTTTTGCTTCATTCCTCCTTCTTTTTCTCCCTTTCTTCCTTCTTTGATTTTTTGAGAGGTAGGATCTTATGTAGGCCAAAATAACCTCAAACTCACTGTGTAGCCAATAATGGTCCTGAATCCTGATCCTCCTGTCTCAACTTTCCAGCGCTGAGATTCCTAGTGTGTGCCACCATAGCTGAACTTGGGTTTCTCTGTGTGCATATAGACCCACCTCTCATTCCTCATTCTCCCTGAAGTTGACCAGGAATGCATGTGTTCCTGTCCACATGTCACTCAGATACTTTCTGGTTCCTGTGTTAACAATGATCATAGGGAAACAGGTCTCCAAAGGTACTTTTAAATTGAGATAAGATTTTACCTAATCTGTCTTAAAAACCAGGTTTTTTAATGAGATATTATAGCTACACCTCCATGTGTTCATATACAAGAACTTTTCTTGCTGGCAGCCAAAGTTTATAATATCAAAATAATGCACTTGGTATTGATTTTAGTGCTACTAAATTGTTTACACTGATAAAATTTTGTTTGACTTCTAAAAACTATGGTTATGCTTTGTGACTTCACTCTTTAAAACGGTATTTTATTTTGATATTGCAAAATGAGTTTTTGAAAAAATGTTTACATATATGAGGCTATGAAACATGTTAAAGTTTATTAGGTGTTTTAAAACAGTGACCTTGGACAGTCTAACAAAAAACTTAGAATAGTTTCTCAACCCTTTAAGGGATGTCAAAAGATTTTTTTAAATAGAATAACCTAGGATTGCCTGCAAATCAGATATTTATTTTGTTAATTTTACCAAATGAAACCAAGCCATGCTGTTTGATCCAATTAAGAAAACTGCAGTTTTCACATTGTATCATGTCAGAATAGTAAAGACCCATGAAATGACTTAGTACATTATAGACTATTAAACAAAACCACAAGATGGCTTTTGATGGAAGTTTTTGTGTTGTCTGAAAAATGGTGGTTTTGTTTTTTTTGTTTGTGTGTGTGCATTGTCTAAAAAGCAAGAGAGAAAGCAGGAGGCTGGGATAGTAAAGAGAAAGAGAGGAAAGAATAACTTGTCTAAAGTAAAAATGTCTGGTTGAACCAGAGGAGTGGAGATAGGAAAAGCCTGACCTGAGGGTATGCAGGAAGTTGTAGAAAGCCAGAGGGGATATGAAATGTATTTGCTTTGACTTCTCACACCTGCAAAATACTATTTTTAAAAGAAACTGTGAAATATGTTAAAAATTTGACCAAATTAGGTTAATTTTGGTTTTCTTAATTTAAAAAGCTGATAATTTTTCAATGCAAAATGTTTGCATTAAAAATAGGGTCATACCCTTTAAAGGTGGGGGTGGGGAGGAAGACCGCAGCCCCGTCTCATTCCAGGATTATACTGATGATAAGTTCAAGTCATTGTTAACCATTATATGAAATATATCCCCAGTGAAAATAAAAATTAAAATAGGCTGTGAATACACTGACCAAATAATTTCTTTATAAAATGAAAATCACTGGCTCATAAGGTCTATTCCGGCCAACAAAGACAGATTTAAAGATATATATTTAACCTTCTTGTTTTTACTGACAGTATTACCAGGAACTATTATGTTCTGTAGTGATATGCCGTATGAGGTATCAGGAAATCTCCCAGTCTCCATATTTAGAGCTCCTGATGCTGAAGGAGCTTTAGTTCAATGGTTGTCATTTTATTATAGGCTCTTAATTGTATTCTTTAAAATATCTATGACTGTGTTTATGATCATGATTGATTGTCAGAAAGGCCTTTATTTGGTCTTCTGTATTTTTTTCTCAAAGTTGAACAATGGTACATAAATTATTGCAGATTATTGAAGATAAGTAGGAGATGCAAGTTGATGGTCAGCCATATCAGGCAATCAGATGCCTGGTGGTTAAGAATGAGGTAGGAAAGATTAGTTTCAAGAAACTAACATATAAGAATGTTATTGATGTCTAGGCCTTGCATAATAAAATGTTAAACATTTAAGTTACAATAAAGAAAAGGTAGATTATTGAATCTACTCTATAGCTCTTTGCATACTGACACAAAATGAAGGTTACATTTTGGTTACAGCATACTATGTATTTACCCTTTTAAAGGTATTGTACCTATGTAATTCTTAAAAATGCTATATGTAGTTCTAGTCCTTCTGAAAGCTATTATCATGAACTGTTTAGGATAATTAGAATTACAAACTAATAGTCAATCAAACTTATTGTTTTATTAGGTAATAATTTAGTTAATCATAGGTGTTTTCTATAACTAAAACAATTCAGATATGCTAGAGATAAAGAAATGGTCTTCAAAACCTCAAAGATCTACAGAATATGGCATTTAAAGTTGTTTTATTAATTTAAAAAATCCTTTGGCAATGAGACATGCCAGCTCTTGGCAGCACCCCTTTTTGACTTAAAAGAAGATGATGAGCATCATGGATAAAGAACATATACATTCTACCCATAAGGCTCAAGTTGTTCCAAACAGAGTCACAAGTATTTCTCCCTTTTTCCTACAAAAGAAAAAGGCTCAAAGGAGAACCAGGGAATCAAAGTAACTATGCAAGGTTTAAAGAGAGGCAGACAGGAAGCTGGAAACCCCAGGAAAGAAAGGACTCAATCCTATGACAAGAGTTGTTGGAGAGAGGGAGGTATGCCTACTGCATTTCTCTGAGTGTGCCCTTGGGTTGGAGAGAATGAGTTAGTTGGAGCACAACTGAATGAGAGAAGGCATCTGCTACTACGAGCTATTTCTGTAGTCTTAAGGTAAAACAAGAAATCTGCTTAATGGCTGGAAGGATGGTTCAGTGGTTAAGAGCACTTGCTGTTCTTCTAGGGAACCCTGGTTCAATTCCCAGCACCACATGACAACTTACATGTGTCTGCAATTCCACTTCCAGGGGATTTGACACCCTCTTATGACATCTTTGGACAGAAAAGGTTCATGTATGCATGCAGACAAAACACTCCTACATTAAATACATTAAAGAAAATACATAGCAGAAAGATCCAATTTGGGTTTTCTGTTGGAAAAGAAAAAAAATAGACAGGGGTGATGTGTGGAAAACTGGTTTACATTAGGGAGAGGCATTGAGTAACAACTCTGCTTGAGCATGCAGACATACTGTCCCATGCTGGGAGAGACACCAGCCAAAGAAGCAGATCCAAGACAGACATCATGTGCAGCTTGGCAAATGCTTCATCCTGAAGATTTTGAAAAGCAAGCATCAAGCTGGAGAAGTCCTTGGTAGAGCTGCGTGAAGATTTTTAGGCCTACAGGCGAGGAAGCTGACAGGAAGTCTGAAGGTTCATGTTTCGGGATTATTATATAAAGAGGGGAGCAGCAAAGAATTCCTGGGAGAGACAGATTACCCTTGTATGTCTTCCAATGACACTTTGAAAGTCGGGGACACTACAATCTGAAGAAACACAAATGGTGTATTCACCCTAAGCAAGAAGTGGGGTTTAGCTAGTAACCTAGTTTCTTCAATGTTTCAAGATTTTATTCTTTCCTCCCTGAAAAAATTTTTTGATTTCAACTGTATTAAAAATTTCTTCTTCTCCCCTCAAGTTTTTCCTGCCAACTTTAAGAAATTTGGAAATAAGAAGAAAGAATGTAAATGCGACTTTTGTTTGGTTGAGTGTCATCTTGGAGGCTTACTGCCTCCATATGCTAACCTAGTCCTTGAACCTTCTAGCCTTCACACAATCTTATCTAGGCCTAGAATGTTTTCAGCCTCTGAGACTCACTGCTGAATAAGCTCACCCTTTCTTTCTCTTTCTGAACTCTTGTCAGCTGGTTAAATTCAGTTGTACTAGCTCAAAGTCCTCTCCAAGGTGACTGCTTCAATCTTGCTGCTCTCTGAGTCTCATTGAATTGCACTGTTTGGGCTCAAACTAACTCTAGCAACCTGTTCTAATTCTCTGGCTTCTCATCATTCTCTGGCTCATTTTGTCCTCACTTTTTTTCAACCTGCCTCTGTAAAACTCTCCTGTAAACCTGTCTCTGAATTCCACAAACTGAATTGTCACAATCTCCACTCCACTGCTCAATCTCAACTAACTGGCTCAACTGAACTGACTGAACAGAAATGACTAGAACTCAGAGATCTACATGCCTCTGTCTCCTGAGTGCTGGTGTTAAGGGCATGTACCATCACTCCTGGACATTAGCTTTTCTTTACCTGAAACTTGCTCTGTATCAGTCTGGCCTTGAACTCAGAGATCTGCTTGCCTCTGACTCCTTGGATTAAATGCTTGTCACACAAACCTGGAAGATGTTTGATATGATCTCTTGCCATACCAGCCATGTTCTGAATTAAAATTCCTTGACAAAAGGGACAGGACTGCTTAATTTGCCACTGGGATTAAATTCCTGAAAATACTAATTACAGTTTAATATTCTATTTAACAAAAGATGAAAGGGGAAATCCTTATCTACTTTGTGTTTAAAAAAATAAACAAAACACACACACACACACAAAACTTTGGTGTTATCTCTGGGGATGTAACTCAGTGATAGGGCACTTGGCTAAGATGCACAGGTCCTGGGCTCAGTCCCCAGTGGTGCCAACTAACAGTAAAAGCACCCTTAGATGATTGCACTGTTTACTGGGGCTTTCTTTCCTCCAACACTTTGTCACCAGGAGGTTTTCTTCCTGTTATAACCAACTGGTTATCCCCTCATGGTCTGGAAGCGGTCAGTTTTCATGAACACCCACAGGAAGACACGGGTCCGTCCTGAAGAATGAAATGGGTCCCTAAACCTAAGTGGTCACCTTGACCAAGGCTATTTTTCACCTCCTTCCTGATTTTATTTATATGTCGCCTACTTGTGTCAAATGTTGTGAGTGATGTCTCGGTGCCTACATAGTACCAGGTTTCCTGCTCCCCGTGTCTAGTGGTCTCATTCTGGTGAGCATGGGCACTACACGGGCTCAGCAGCAGTGTAGGTGATCTGTTTTAACCCAGCTCGGTGTGGCCAAGCACTCACTCAGCTGTAAACCAGCAACCAGAAAGTCGGGATTTGATTCCTGCTCTGCCCCCTCCACATTGCATAATCTAGCACGAGGGTCACTTACCGCACCTCTGTCTGCTGGAACTTTCCACAGTTGTGTGGTTGCGATGCCAGTGGCCATCGTGTAATACTTGTTGAACTCAAACAAGCCACTATCTATGAAACCCTCAGAACAATGGCTGGACATAGGATGCACTCAGTGAATGACAGATATTTTCTTTCTTTCTTTTTTTTTCAATAAATATTTCTATCTATCTATTTATTTATTTATATTTATTTTAAATTTTTTATTATTAATTACAGTTTATTCACTTTGAATCCCAGCCGTAGCCCCTCCCCCATCCCTTCCTAATCCCACCCTTCCTCCCTCTTCTTCTCCTATGCCCCTCCCCCAGTCAAATAATAGGGGAGGTCCTCCTCCCTTTCCATCTGACCCTAGTCTATCAGGTCTCATCAGGACTGGCTTCTTTGTCTTCCTCTGTGGCCTGATAAGGCTGCTCCCCACTCAGGGGGAGGTGATCAAAGAGCCAGCCCATAAGTTCGTGTCAGAGACGGTCCCTGTCCCTATTATTGGGGAACCCTCTTGGACACTGAGCTGCCATGAGCTACTTCTGTGCAGGGGTTCTAAGTTATCTCCACACATGGTCCTTGTTTGTAGTATCAGTCTCAGAAAAGACCCCTGTGATCAGAGGTATCCCAGAAGCAGAAAGACACACATGGTATATACACACTTATAGGTGGATATTAAATATATAATATAGGATAATCATACTAAAACCTGTACACCTGAGGAAGCTAATCAAGAAAAAGGACCCTGGTAAGAAGCCCAATCTTCATACAGAAAGGCAAACAAGATGGACATCAGAAGAGGGAGAAAACAAGGAACAGGACAGGAGCCTATCACAAAGGGCCTCTGAAAGACTCTACCCATCAGGGTATCAAAAACATATGCTGAGATTCATAGCCAAACTTTTTGCAGAGTACAGAGAATCTTATGAAAGAAGGGGGAGATAGAAAGACCTGGAGGGAACAGGAGCTCCACAAGGAGAGAACCAAAAAATCTGGTCACGGATATTTTCAAAATCCACTTTATGATTTAAAATTCCTTCCAGGATGGTGGTATGCTGTTGTCTGTTCCTCTTAGCCTCTGTTGTTGCTGGACACTGCCTTTATTTCCTGTACCCACAGATCTTTAAGCCAGACTTTTCTCTGTAGATCATTAAGGGATGCATGAAGAAAATAATGTTTACCTTCGAGAGTCCATTTTATGTAGTGGTGTAGTTTGTGCTTTCTCCCAACCCCATGCTTGCAGAAATAAGACTCTGAGACACAAAATATATCTACAACACCTAGGCCTTACAGCTAGGTTTGTTTCCTGATTAGCTCATAACTTAATAACCTATTTATTCTAACCTATGTTCTGCCACTTGGCGGGTTACCTGTGCTCAGGCACCATAAGTCTGTCCTCTTCATATCTTCCTGTGTGCTCTTCTTGCACCTGATACTCTCTCAGAATCCTCTCTGCCTACCAGATGTCCCTCTTTCTATTCTTTTCTTATAGGCCATAGTTTTTTGTTTTTTTTTTTTATTGACAGGCAATGCATCCATACAATATAAAAGATATTCCTTCTACAATGCAAAGATCAACTCCCCATGCTCCTGATAGCTTTTGCCTCTGTCTCTTCTACCTGTCTCTTTCCATAGAATGTTCACTGTTACCAACATCTTGAAATAGGCTCTTCTCTAGCATTTCATATACATGAAGCTGGACATCGCCTATGCAACAGGGTGTTCCTGTTATCTGAAGCCCTTTGAGACAACTCCTTCATTACTGAGACAATGTACAAGGTGAGGCCTGTGGGCCCTCCACAAGGCAGCCTAGTTGTCACCAACTATGTTCCATTCTTGAGATCTCTGACCGCAACTCACCTTCTAGAACATGGAAGGCCCAACTTGACTATGATCATTATTACAGGAGAGGATAGTTGAGAGAAAGGGTCTCAGGGTTGTATGTGACAGTGTGTACTTTAGGTGCTACCATAACAAAAGACCACAAACCAGAATTCAGAAGTTCAGTTTCCAGCAGTTCTGGAGGCCAGAAGGCCCAAACTGAGGTGTTGACTGATTGTCTTTTTCTAGAAGTTTTGAGATGGCTCTGTCTCTTGCTTCTGTTTAGCTTTTAGCAGCAGCTTTTGGAGTTCTTAGTCTAACAGCCCACTGCAATGTCTTTCCATCTCTATATAGTCTTCCCCTCTTCCTTTGATAATAAAACTCCCATTTAGGGAATGCTCTAATCCAGGAGAGTCTTGGCATCTCAAATCCTTCCAAGTAAGTTCACACACACAGGCACCAAATGTATCTTGTTTGACACAAAGATACCACTCAACCTGTCACAGGCATTGTGCCACTGTGACTCCCAGATCATCATCAAACAAAACACATGTTTGTTGTGGTGCATGTGTGTGAGTATGAGTACGTGTGTGTACGTGTGGTGTGGTATGCGTGTATGAAGGTCTGACAATAAGTTGTAGGAGTTGGTTCTCTGTTTCTGCCCTGCGGGTCCTGGAGACTGAATTTAGGTTATCAAACTTCACAGCAAGCGTCTTTACCTGATCTGTCATCTTGCAGAGTCCCCAGTTCATTCTGATGTAAGGCAGGCATTGTAGGACGTGGCAATATGTACAAACATATGTACATATATGTAATGCTTTTTATACAGTTTTTGTGGGGGTTTTTTTGTTTTTTGTTTTTTTTGTTTTTAGTATTTTTGAATTCCAGGTTCAGGAATATTCCAGCAGCCTTTTCCAAATCTTGACACAGCTCCAGCTCCTTTTCCAAGTCTTGGCACAGCCCACACTGCACTGCTCAGAGGGTACGCACTCATCTCACTGAGACTCCTGTGTTTTCCTCACAATAGTTGTATTTTCTCTTATGGCACTGTTCTCAGTTGCAATTGGCTGTTTACTGGCTTTTTCAGAGATGGATGCCCTCTTCCTTTATCTGGGCAGGTCCTGTACCTGGGTAGTGTTCCTGCCTGGGCAGGGTAGGCAGTGCTCCTACCTGGTCAAGGCCCCACCTGGGCAAGGTCTCACCTGGCCAGTACTTCACCTGGGCAGTGAGCCACCTGGGCAGCACCCTCACCTGTCACATAATCATGTTTCTCTGGTGACAGGCTCCCAAGGCCTGACTCACCAAGCCTCACAGACCCTCACTGGAAGAATTTAGCACTCAGTCTTCTCCTCCCATGCCTTCTATTGAGGATTTGACTCTATATCCTACAGCAAATTTCCTTTTGAATTAAAAAAAGATGTCTTAAATTTTGGTGTCTTGTTTGTTTGTTTTGTTTTGTTTGAGATGGTATTTCTCTGTGTAGCCCTGGCTGTCCTGGAACTTGCTGTGTAGACCAGTGTGGCCTCAAATAATAATGATAATGATAATAATAATAATAATAATATAAATATTAGGGAGCAGGCTGCCCGTCTTGTGAATACTGGAATTAAAGGACTGTGCCACTAAGCTTTGCTTCCTCACTTTTTAAATTACAGTCACTTATTTATTTGGAGTGGAGGAGCGCATGTGTCACTGTGCACAGTTAGAGGTCACAGGACAGCTTGGAGAACATATTCTCTCCTTCCTCCCTGTGGATCCTGGTATCAAACTCATGTCATCAGCCTTGATGGCCAACACCTTCACCCACTTAGCCATGCTCAGCAGCCTAAGAGTAGCATTCTTACAATCTAGAGAGCCACAAATAGAGCTCTGAGTTCCACGAATACTCATTCAAACTAACCCTCTGCTCTGCTCTTTGAAGGAATCCCTGGAAGCCTGTCAAAATCTGGTCCCTCTGTCCAAGGTCGTGCACAAGGTTCTCACCAGTCTGGAGCAGACTTTCCACGCGTCACTGCTGCTGACCTTGTTCAGCCAGGTCAACCTCCACGAATACCCGAGCATGGTGGCGATCTTCAGAAGCTTCAGAAATGGTAACGTGGACTTCTTTTCTCCAGTGTTTAACGTGTGTACTGCTGCTGCACTAAGGGCCTGGGTTTGTTTCCAATGTGGAATGGGCGTTCCAATGCGTGCTTTTCCTGTGTAAAGATGTAGACCACACACACTCACAAAAGCAGCTGGAGGGTCAGCCCTCGCTGACTGTGACCTCAGTTTCCCCAAGGTGAATGTCTATAGGACACAGATTAAAGGTGGGTCCTTCTGCCTGAAAAGATCTAGACTTAGAGTGGGTCTTCCCACTTCAAATGATTCAGTTAAGAAAAATTCCTCACAGATGTACCCAGCCATGTAAATTTTAGTTAATTCCAGATGTAGTCAAGTTGACAACCAAAAATAACCATCACAATAAATATAGCAAAACACCATTAGAAGCCATTTTGTTGCTACAGTCTTCTTCCTTCGCCTCTTCCTCTTCCTCTTCTTCCTTGATGTTCCCTGAGCCTTTGTTGTGCTGAAAATGTACGTACTGAAGCTGGGCACCCCAGTGTCAGTTAGAACAACAGTTGAAAAGGTTCAGAACTGAGAGAATATCAACTGTCAAAGACAACACAATCCCAGAGGATGGGTATGTTACATTTCTTATATACTTAACTTCTTCACTTACACCTAAGGCTCATTCTGTGAACTAGAAGTTAAAAGGTAAAGAAACAGAAGCAAAGCAAATAAAGGAAGTAAAGTCAAAGGACAGAAAACACAGGCAGAACACTGAGCCAAAGGTAGGATGAATGAGACCCTGGGTGTGTGCACAGCTCAAGGCTCAGATGGAGCAGCTGGCTGGCACAGGTGAAGACCAGGAATCAGAGAAGACAGTGTTTTTGTGGAACAAGTACCATGAATCCCAGTGCCTCAACTCATCAGAGATGAGCTAGGCTAAGTGCAAATACAGAGAGCAGAGGCTTCTGTCCCTTTGTCCTTTCTGACTTCCTTTCTCTCCACAGAGCAAACCTCAGCACGAGCTAGACATATTCTAGAACTCCAGTGGGAACATGAGGACATCTCCAGTGACCTACTCTATCCCTTCACAGTGCAGCATACATACAGAATCTCTCTCCTTTCCTTTCCTTCTCTTTCTCTCGTTCCTCCTCCTTTCTTGAAAATTTTGCCAGAAGGAGAGCTGCCTCTGTTGGCACCACCGTACTCTGCTCATGGTCTCTATGGGTCATGGTGGCCACAAAAGCCTGACACAGACAATACTCAGCCTACCTAATGTCCTCGTTCTTTCCTCTCTGCCTCTGGGCAGAAGGAAGGCACTGCTGAGCTGGGCATTTCTGAGCTGCCAGCTTCTTGGGCTAAGCATAAGGCCTTTGATGCTCCTCAGCTGACCCACAGTGAGAGTGGGACTTCAGAGATGTTACCGCTGCCTTTCAAGCAAGCCCTGCTTCGTAACACTATGTTCTGACCCAGAGATCCACAGCTAGGAATTTCAGCTCCTGTCTCCTACTGTTCTGTTTTCCCCAGTTTCTCAGTACGCAGGCCTCTGGGACAAAGAAGAGGATTTCCTATAAAGAATAGGGCAGTTTTTCAGGGGTGTAGGACATGACCTGGGGCAGTTAGGTTATGATATTTAGTCAAATGCATCAAATGATCACTTTAGATGAATGCATTCCACACATCTGTAAAACTGTGCTGAAATGTATAATTTTAATAGGCTCCTATTATACAGATAATTTGAATGTGAAATATCAGGTGAGGTTTTACCATTATTACTATATGCTTGAGTATGTGAAAAGTTTAAGTTAGCCAGAATATAACTCCATTTTGAAATAAAGATTTTGACTGGGAACTGAATTCAGGTACCAGGATATATCACAGAATGTACACCTGGCAGAAAACAAAGTTAACTCTCCTAGCAACAGCCTCCAGGAAATATAACAGAATAAATGCTTCATAGAAAACAGAAGCAACCCCCCTGGCAATAATCAATGGGAATTGGTTGAGAATCGGGTGGGAAAATTCTCTCCAGTGTTTCAGATATGGTTTAGAAAAATAGCCATTGTGATTATATGCCTTAGCCATTGTGATTGTGTGCCTCAGAAAAGGTCACCCCACCCTGCTAAACTTCACCCAATTCTGTAATGCCAAGGCTTGTGCCCGCACTGCTTGTTGCCATGGAAACCCCCTGTTCACAGATTTCCCTTTAAAAATCCTGTTCACTCAGGGTTCCACTTCTCCATTGCTGCGTCAGTGAGACTTGGGTCCCAAGTTCGATCACTCTCATAATAAAGCTCTCTTGCAATTGCATTGAGTCGTCTCCTGGTGGTCTTTGAGGGTCCTGTGAACCTGGCATAACATTTGGGGGCTCATCTGGGATGCCTCAAGACCTCTAGGACTCCCGGCCCAGAGAGCTTAGTCCCGCGGGTAAATGTCTTCTAGGTTGTCCGTCTTCTTTAAATATTTGTTTGCCTTTATTCTTTGTTTCTTATCCTGAAAACCCGCGAGATGCTTATGGGAGCAGCCAGATTAGGTGTTGGGGCCTAGGCTGCGAGGGGGGGGGGCTTCAAAAGACGTTTTGTTGCCCTGGAGTTTCTGCCTCCTCAGGACCCCTGGGATAGGGGAACCGGAGTGAGGATCAGTTTTCTGGAACTTCTGTGGCAGAGAAGTCCAGGTTTTTGGTTTTACTTGGTTTCTGTGTGTGATTAATTGTTGTTGTTGTTTTTTTCTTAGTGTTGTGCCTGGAGTTACTGTTTAATTTCTGTGATTAATTGTTTGTGGTTTTGCGTCTACTTGAGAGTGCTTGATTCTACTTTTGTTCAAAACTGCGGCTGTTTTTGTTTCTGTGATTTCAATTTTGTCCAAGGATATTAGCCCAGGTATAGGCTATGAGTTGTTGACTTCACTTTTGTTTTTGTCTGAGATGGCCAGTTCTTTTTTGTGTATGAGTGATTTGCTATTTGTTGAAATTGTTCTCCTTACTTCTTTTGCATTCTCCTGAATTTCCTTGATGAATAGACTGAATGATGATATGGGACAGAATACCTCCAAACCTCTTGCCTTGGTTCTGACTCATTTTGGAGAAGGTAAGACTAGAGCTCACGGTCTTTTAGTTGATGCGAGGAAAGGAAAAATGATGACTTTCTGCAGCCCACCTTCAATGTGGGCTGGCCACCAGAAGAAACCTTCCACCTTCCCACTGTCTTAGCGGTGGAAGATAGAGTCTTTCAGAAAGCATGCGGGCACCGAGACCAAGTGCCCTATATTGCAGTTTGGAAGGATCTAGTTATTCATCTACCTCCATAGATTAAGCCTTTTCTGATCCCCACTAACAATCCTTCCACAGGTTCTCCAAAACCAGAGGCCACTGTCCTGGCTCTCTTGACACCCCTCCCACCCAATCTGTTTTGCAGGATAGAACTCCCATGGAAATAATTTTTCCACCTCCTCCTCCCACTCCTCAATCAACTCCTGCTCCTTTATACCCACCAGCCCACCCGGGAGGATTGCCAGCAGCTTTTACAGGTCTTGTTTACCACGAGGAGTGGGGATGTATTATTTCAGAGGCACGCAAAAATGTCCCAGACACTACAGGAGTTCCAACTACAGATCCCATATTGAAACTTCACCCAATTCTGTAACGCCAAGGCTTGTGCCCCCCTGCTTGCTGCCATGGAAACCCCCCTGCTCACAGACTTTCCCTTTAAAAATCCTGTTCACTCAGAGCTCAGGGTCCCACTTCTCTACTGCTGTGTCAGTGAGACTTGGGTCCTGAGTTCAATCGCTCTCGTAATAAAGCTCTCTTGCAATTGCATTGAGTCGTCTTCTGGTGGTCTCTGAGGGTCCTGTGAACCTGGCATAACATATGTATGGGTTAGAATAAAAATTTTCAACCAATTCACATCTGTTTGATATAGTATTTTTTCCTACTCTAAAGGATTTGTGTGTGTGGGTGTGTGTGAGAGAGAGACTTTCTGATTCAGTTATGTAAAAGGCTAAAGGAAGTCCTTGCTGCTGTATTCTTAGGATGCTCAGGAAGCGTGTGCCAGATTTAGTGGAGCAGCTTCAGAAGACAATGTAACATTTTCGTAAAAGTCCCCTCCCCATTAGCATGTTGTCCTCTGTGTCTTGGAGTGTTGCATTAGGGTGTGTTGAAGCATTATACTGCCTCTTGCATGCACATATGCATGCATGCACATGTGAGCACACACACAAAACACACACACATCCTGCATCAACGTGGACTTGCCTTGCTCCCCTTCTCTCCCGTGGTCCCCCATCCCTGGGACAGTCCGGGCCAAGGGTGCTGCTCGACTGTAGCTGGCTGTGAACGCTACAGTTGGTGCATCCATAGGAAGTCCAGAGGGGCGCTCTCCTGTGTGGGCTAGCCTTGGTCCAAATTTAAAGCCCCTGAGACCTCATGGATATCCTGGGGGGGGGTCTTGTGAAATATTAGACATGGTTATACAGAACTCTCTGTTGAAGACTTCTCAGAGACCCTACTTCAGGCTCATTATGGCTCTTTAACAGGGTGTGCACGACCTGTCTGGCAGACCTTACCTGCGGTGGTGGGAGGAGGGGGGATTACTTGGTTGCCTTTGAGTTCCTTCCCCCATGTGTGTGTATGTGTATGTGCAGAGGACAGGGTAGGATCATGAAGCTCCCTCACACTCTCACTGTTGCTCACCCATGTGTGATCCTTGCCTTCTTTGTGAGGATGAATGATGCACCTCTTGGTGTTCTTCATCTGTCTAGAATGTCTCTAGCCACCCCACCTCCACCCTTCACCCTCACCCAGGCCCTTGGTCCACAGGTCACTCAGTGCTCCTATCTTCCCTGGGTGGTTCACCTTCTCACGTGTGACCATTACCTGTGTCTCTTCCTGTGTTCTGGAAGTATCCAGGAGACGGTTTTGAATTGCTAATTAAATTGTTTCCCATTCCATCTCTCCTCTTTCCTATCAGACTCCCTCTTCATTTCCTCCATGGGTGCTCTTCACATCAGCAAATCACTTTTTTCTTTAATTGATTCTTTGCAGGTTTCCAGTTGTTTGCTCACACTTACTAATGAAGGTCTAAGTCAGCGGCTGCAGGAGCCACCAACCTAGCTTTGCCCTTTCTTCTTGTACAGGCATAATCCTAATGGATGAGGATTAATTATCCTCAGTTACCTCCTAAAAGTCTCACCTCCGAATACCATGAGTCAGTGGTTCTTGACCTTCTGAAAGCTACGACCCTTTAATACGGTTCTCATGTTGCGGTGACCTGGCCATAAAATTATTTTTGTTGCTACTTTGCAACTGTAATTTTGCCACTGTTATGAATCATGATGGAAGTATCTGATATTTCTGGTGATTTTAGGCGACCCTGACAAAGAGTCATTTGACCCAAAAAGGGGTCATGACCCACAGGCTGAGAAACACTGTCATATATAGATTAAGCTTCTCTCCTGTGGGGCACATGAACTCTGTGACCTGGGGACTCAGTCTGGAGCAAGAGTGAGGTAGAGGCACGTCCAAATGCTGAAAAATCTCATCTTGAGACTGGAAGGAAAAGAATCCCTCCCTCCCTATTTTCAGCCTTCATGTCCTGGTTGGTGCATGCAGCAGCCTGGTGACCAGGTTTCAGGTTTCCCCACAAGAACATGTCCAGCCGGAATTCCTCTCCATGCAAAAGGAGCATTCCCAGCACCTCAGCCTCAGCCAACGGTGTACATTCGCCATGAAAACCTCCACCCATTTCCCCAAGGTTTATAATAGCACCCTTATTCTCCCCAGTAACAAGAGCCACATCACTTGAAGAGCTGTGTCACTGAAAAAAACGTATCACTGAAAGCTGTGTCAGAGAAGGCTTTCTCCCTTCCAGGCACTCACTCCCAAACCTGCTAACCCACCCATCTGGCTGAGCTTCGTTCCTTTGAGTCCAGCATTTGTTCTCACCACATTGGCGCCTGGATACCCCAAAGGGAAGAAGCAGGACCTGGGTTCCAGAACGATACTCTTCTACTAACTAATGAAAGAGATTACACAGGTCTTGGTAGGGAACATTAATACCATGGCAATGCCTGTGGAATTTTATACATATTTGTTTTAAAAGTTTACCCAGTGCCTATCAACATATTTTATAATATCAGTAGAATCGGATATCAACCACACATTAAGTATCCTTGATCCCAGTGTCTTCCGAACAGCATAAAAAAGGATGGTTTATGTTATAACTGATACAGGGGGAGTCTTTGTTTTAAACTTTGAGTGAAATTGGCCAAAGGCGGGGCCAGTATCCTGGGTAAGGAGGAGACACAGCATTACCTCTCCTGGAAGTTCTCATTTGAAAGAAGCGCACAGGTGGGACCAAGCCTGGAGAGCACATCAAGGACACAACAAGGAAGGCTGACAGTTAGTGGAGCTGACAGGTAGTGGTCATTTGCCCTGGAGGGGAAGGGGGTCTCTGCAGACAAAGCTGGGTTCAGCTACCTTCCTCACAGGCAATAAGTGTGAGCCACTGAGCAATTCTTGGTGTTCTGTTTGCTTCTTGCACTAAAGGCTTCTCCTCCTGACACCTTTAGTTTGTACTCATCCTAATAGCAATATCTTTTTTAAGGCACATAGACAACAAAAGCTTTATCTTTACTTTCCAGGATTCATACACTTTCCCATTGCAAATCAGCTGTGAACAAAGGCATCACTGTGAGCAGTACCCCAGTGCTGGGCTAGCTGTGATAAGTCACCTTGCCCAAACATGATAGGTCTCAGAGCTGGGACACTCAGGGGCTCGAAGGTAAAGCTTAGACACGGGGAGCCTATGACAGTGGCACAGCAGGAGTCAGTAGTTCATCCACGAGTCATCCTTTTCTTGAGGTTTGCTCTTGGAGGTTCAGAGAAAAAGCCCTTTCTGAAAGAGAAGAGGTTGACAAGTGACGTTTTTCTGGAAGCTCTGCTTTTGTAGATTTCAATGTTTTTCCCCTTTTTAGGAAATACTTAGATATCAGACTAGCTATAAAACCCACAGTGTGGGGAGAGAAATGAGCTTCCCCTAACTGCTTTTTTTTTAATTTTAATTTCCCTTAGTGATTGAGTAATTTTCCTCTTTACTTAAACCCAAGGCCCAAGCTCTCCTTTCTTAGTCCCTGCTCCACTTTCTCTTTTCATTCTTCCTCTCCAGGTAAAAATCATTACATGTTCATCTCTGTGATGTCTGACGTTTATTTAGAAAAACAAAACAAAACAATTTCATATATTATTATGGGGGGGGAACATATGCCACAGTGCACATGTCAGAGGTCAACTTCGTGCAATCAGTTCTCTCCTTCCACATTTCCTTGGGTTTGGGGAATCAAGCTCAGGTTGTGTGTAAGGCTTGCACAGAATGCACTGTGTCATTTCACTGGCCCCACTCTTTTGTGAGGCTTCGGAGCCATTCAATTAGGGGAGCTGGCACACAGCAAGAGTCAGGTTGTGGCATGTCCAAACTCCAAAATTCTTGTCTTGAGAAGAGCAGGAGTAGGACTGTTCCCTCCTTCCTCTGGGCCTGTATGTCCTGGTGCGTGCAGCCTTACTCAACCCACCTCTATACGGTCACGTCCAGCAAGCAACTGGAATTCCTCCTTGTACAAACAAGGCCTTCCCAGCATCCTGGCCCCAACCAATGACGCATGCTCATCCTGAAAGCCTCTACCCACTCCCCAGTTAAATGAACTGTCTCCCAAGAAGGCTGTTTCTCAAGCACTCACTGTCAACGGAGATCCTACCACCCACCCCAGCTAAGCTTCCCTCCAGTCCAGCTCAGTGTACAACGAGCCCAGATGCCCCAGGAGGACACAGAGGTGGGGCGGCAGCCTGTGATAATGGTTCGCAGATCACCGGAAGGCTACGTCCAGGCGTCACAACAACTCACGCCTTCTGCAACTGTTACAGGCTAGGAAGAGAGGACCACACAGAGGGCCCTTTCGTGGAGGGGAGACTGCCACAGCTGAGGTGGTTGGACACGTCTCAATGGGTCCACATGAACTGGGCCTTCGGTAAAGGCTTGTCAGACTGGGGACACAGGGAATTCTTTGCCTGCAGCTAGTTTCCTTCCAATCTACGTCCTCAACCTCACCAGGCTAAGCTTCTCACTCGATCACAAAAACCTTGTTCTGCGTTGAAATTCTCAGCCCATTCCGCTTGCGTCTCTCGCTCTCTCTCTCATGTGCATCTATCTGTGTTTCTAACTTTGTCAACTACAACTCTTTCTGTTTGTATATCTGGCTCTTCGTAAGCCATGCTGTTGAGCCACACTAGGAATTTGTCTATGTTTTTGCTACTGATACTCTACTCACTCTTCCAGGATTTGAACCCATCACCTTTGGTCGTTATAATACCTGCTCCAGGGATCTTAATGTCTTCCCCTGGCAAAGGATGGCCTTCTTCCAGTCTTTTGACTTGGCCTTCTTTCCTTCAATTAAAAATTCCTTCGGAGTGAACCAAGCACCCGCCTCATTCTGAATGCACTTCTCTGAGACTCCTGTAAGAAAAGGACAGGCCATTCCGGGACCCACCTGGATCCTCCGTGAACTCACCATGAACCCTTTGAGCCTCCCCATTATGGCTTTCTACCTTCCCAGTGCAAGAGGTGATTCCTCAGGGGTGGGAGCAGAAGCTGGGGAATCTGGGTTCCTCCCTCAGCTTCAGGGGACCATAATCCCTACAGGCTATGGTGGGGGAGGGGACAGAATCTGCAGGTCTGTGACTCTATTTGTAGCAAGGACAGTGTCCACATCACGGACACATCTCCTATGGAAAAGTCTGCAAACTCCTTGGGAAGCATTTTTGCTCTTGTTGCTTTTGTTTTTCCCCTGCAGCCTGGTTAGCAGGGTGTGTCCCCAGTACTCTCTTCTCTTCCAGCTCAGCCATCATCCAGGGACCAGAACAGCAGCAGAGCAGGCACTCACTCACCTTGCTTCCGTTTCTCCTTGAAGAAAATCCCATTGGCCTCACCACAGGTCACAGGCAGTGTAGGAGAAAGAAAATCCACAGTGTCGTCCCTGGACTTTCCTGGAAGCGTGAGAACAGACAGACTTGGATCAGAGAAGTGGTCAGCGCCGAAAGATAATGCCCACGGTCGTCGCCAGCTGATGAGTTACAACTCTGGGTCATGCAGGGTGGGATCTGCAAATTGCACCTGGAAAGATCTGGCGGCCCAGAACCTCCGAGCAGGGACCTCAGGTTAAGAACCAAGAGGAACATTTGTGAAAAGGTTTAAAACAGCTGTTGGTAGTTCCTGCTTCCTTCCCCTCCGACCTCACTCCGGGAGAGTTCATGCAGGGCTGTCTCTTGAGGATGGAGGAAAGTGCTGTAAATGTCTGAGTTGAGTCAGAGGCTGATGTAAGATAGGAACGTTGGACCTCTCTCTCGCCTCTAACATCAAAAGAGTAAAAGAAAAATGTACATGAACAAAAGACAGTTATTGGGAAAAGGAAAGAATAATGTTGATGGGAAGGTGCTAATTACCATTAATTACTTTGGAAAGATGGAGTCAGGAGTGTTGCACGGTGGAAGGAGGGGCTCACTGGAACTGAGGGGTTATTTCAACGAGCCCCTAAGGACGTCCAGCTTAGGAGGAGCCACGCTGGCATCCGGGCTAGCATGTAGATAAGGGTGTCACTGACTTGCCCCACTGCCTGTCTCCAGGATCCTCTCAAATATGGAAGTAGATGAGAATCTGGAGCCAGAGGCAGACTCTTGGCTCTGCAGTTTCCTGGAAGGACCACTGAAGTTGCTGATACCCAGTTTGGTGCTACTGGGTCCTTTGAATGAGGAGCAGAGTTTACAGGTAACACTGAATTACCATTATAAAACTCTGGAGGGTGGGCAGATTAGCACAGTGTGGGGATGGATCTTCCACGGCTCTCTATCTCCATGGAAACATCTTTGCTAATTCCCTATGGAAAGCATAGCTCTAAAGAAGACAGCTGCTCCTGAATATACTCACAACAGATGAAGGGGCAGTGGGGGCTTGGGGGTGCTGTGAGCAGTAAGCTAACAATGGAGGGTCAGGCCACAAGCATCCCTCCCTCTTTCCCCTGTCGCAGGTACCCCTTGTCCCCCAAATGTGATGGGCCTTCAGGTCTGAGGACTTGTAAAGCCGTGGACCTTACCACTAAGGGCAGACCTCTGTTAAGTTCTCATTTGTACTGAGTTTGGCTTAGCCTCATTTGCCCGTTTCAGCAAAAGGACCTTAATGATGGCGCCTAAGGGACAGCCTGTGTGTCAGCATCAGCCCTATTCTAAGGGAGGTGTAGCAGCTGGTTTAGACCCTCATTAGTGTGAGCAAACAACCAGGAGCCTGCAAGTAAGCAATTAAAGATTAGAAACAATTTCCTGAAGTGAAGAGCATCTAAGGAGGAAGCCTGATAGGGAAGGGGGGCAGTGGGATGGAAAAAAAACCTAATTAGCAACCCAAGGACCAGCTCCTGGGTACATCCAGAACACAGGTAACGGTCAAACAGGAGAAGGTGAACCGCCCAGCGAAGACAGGAGCACTGAGTGACCTGTGAACCAAGGGCCTGGGTGAGGGTGAAGGGTGGAGGTGGGGTGGCTGGGGACGCTCTAGACAGATCGAGAACATCAAGAATTGTATCATTCATCCTCACAAAAAGAAGGCAAGGCTCACCCACTTAATAGATGGGCGGAGGCTCACACATGGACTAGCAAGAGTGAGAGTGAGGGAGCTGACCCTGGGAGACAGGTGGGCCAGAGCTCGCCCTTTGTCATCCAAGATGCCTCAGCAGCAGCAGCTTGCCAGTTGATGGGGTGTGTGGTACCTTGTAGGTTATCCATGCTCTGGTGGGTGACCCCACTCACATACTAGTTGAACTCAGTGAGGTGTGAAGGTGGGAGGGGCTGGAGGTCAGGGGAAGCTGCAGGAAGAAAGAGGTAGGCTGGATCAAAGCATGCTGTGTACACGTGTTATTTTTTTTGTTGTTGGTTTTTTCTTTTTTCTGTTTATTTTTTTTTTTGGGACAGGATCCCTCTGTGTAGCAGTCCTGCCTGTCCTGGAACTTACGACATACGCCAGGTTGGCCTCAAACTCACAGAGATCTGTCTGCCTCTGCTTGTAGGACATTTCTAAAGAAAAAGCATTATTTTTAAAAAGCCAAAATAGCTCAGGAGTGCTCCTCATAGCAGAAGCACCCTAAGCCCAACCCAGAAGTTGCAGCCCAGGGTAGAAGCTAAGCTGAGGGACAAAGGTTAGCATGGGTCTGGGTTCCTGCTTCAAATGTTCCATAGAAAAGACTAAAGAAGCATCTGGGATTATTTCCTTTTTCATTGTAAAGACCAAAGCGTCCACAAGCACCTAAGTGGATTTTAGCTCATTTGAGTCTTTTACCTTTTTCATTGAGTTTCATCATCATGATGATGACAGGAAAGAGCTTTGTCAACATAACTACTTATCTTGTCCAAGGCCTCTGCATAAGGTCCAGCAGAGGGCAGCATAGGCCGCGATGCGAGCATTCATGTGGCCTTAACCTCCTTTGTGTTCTGATTTGTTAGTTGTTTAATCATAAAAGAGGCACCAAGGAGCCTGAGCCGGACACAGGACAGAAAAGAAGACTGATTGATTCAGAAAGGAAGACTCAGTGACCTCAAGCGCCATTCACACAGTAAACAGGAGGCACACAGACAACTAACCAAAACTCCGAAAGAGCCATGAGGCATATAGTGCCAGGGCACCCTGGGGCAGGTCACATTCGGAGGATCTACGCCCCAGACCCTGGACAGAGGATATTTTCCTGTGGAGGTGATTTATTTATGGTGGTTTCTGTGGGTGCGGAGCAGAGACGGGACAGGAAGATGGGATTTGTTTTGGGTGTGTATGAAGGAGGAGTCCCTGGGGAGGGAGGAGGAAGGAAACAGGGAAGAGGGAGGAGCAGGAGAAGGGGGAAGTACACAGCTCTCTGCCCTCCATAGCCGATTAGTCTGCAGCCTATGTAATAAAAGGGCAGTTATAGTGCAGTAAGGAAAACCAACCTGAAGAACAGGACTTTGCAAAGCAGTGAGATGCTGGCTGCTACAGGGAGCTAGCACACCTGCGCGCCACGGAGGTACGGAACATAAAAGAGTCATCAGTTACTTGAACGACCTGGGTTCTGAGTAAAAGAATAAAAAAAAAAGAAAAGAAAGAAAGACAAAGACAGAGGACGGGGAAACGGGGGAGGGCACGGAGGAGAAACAGAAGAATCCACACTTCTGTAGGTGCTCATTTCTTACCGTGGGCAGCACTTTTTTTTGTGCGCCAGAGATGTGTGATGGGGCCACACATCTGGCAACCCTTCTGATGCCCAGAGACCAAACAGACGTGCAAGGGGAGAATGACTCCACCGAAGTCATTCTCTCACCTCCACACGCACACTTTGGCGCACAAGTCCTTTCACAATGGGGCAGGCTGCCCATGCACAGTGCAATGTTTGCACGTGTGGGTTTATTTTGCTTGCATGTAGAACTGTGTGCTATGATCATGCCTGGTGCCCCTGGAAGCCAGAAAAGCTCACTGCATCCCCTAGAACTGGAGTTAAAGATGGCTGTGAGCCACCACGTGGGTGCTGGGAATCGAACCTGGGTCCTCTGGAAGAGCAGCCAGTGCTCTGCACTCTGGGGTGTCTCTCCAGAGACTAGATTTCTAGAAACAACCCTGACTCATAGCTGGACATTTTCAGTGTAGAGCAAGCAATGCTCTCAGACAGATTCTCAGAGTAGTGACACTGGCCCCCAGTGGGGCAGATATTGATTCATTCAGGAGGGGAAAAGGTGATAAACATCACATACACATAAAATACAAAACCAAAAAAGGCAAAAACCAAACCGAAACCAAAAAACAACCCACCCCGAAAAAAGCCACGCTTGGTGGTGCGCTCTGCAGGTAGAGGCAAGCAGATTTCTGTGAGTTCAAAGCCAGCCTGGTCTGCAGAGTGAATTGCAGGACAGCCAGGACACATAGAGAAACCTGTCTCAAAAAACTAAAAAAAAAAAAAAACAAACAAAAAACCCTAAGATAAAAAACGTACGTACACACACACACACACACACACACACACACACACACACAAAGGGCCCGTGCATGGGTATACAGTAGTAATCTTAAGTTATCACGGGAAGGTTACGGTGAGGAAATAAAAACCTGATGGGCTCCTTAGGGAAGTGGTCATGAAAAACAAAGGGCAGTGGAGCCTGGCTTAGAGAGTGCAGCTCTGACTGTGGGGTCTGCTGGCTGGCTGCATTCTGAGACCCACCGCACCCCATCCTCACCTCCTGTGGTTCTCGGCGGAATGCTGCATCTCCTCTGAGGCCTCTTTCTACCGTTTGCTTTGGAAGCTTCATTGTTGACCTCTAGAAGAAAAAAGAAGAAAGAAACACCATTCCTGCATGTGGCAGCTTTGTGAGGGTCTCCTGACCCTGGAATGGGCTTACATACTTCAAGCTGAGGACTGTGGGCTCCAGGTCACCTCCTCTCACAAGGGTGAGAAAGTGAGAAGTAAATACCAAATGCTTGTGTCACATCCCCAAACTGCCCAGTTGTCCCAAGAACATGTGTGTGCCTGTGAACTCTCTCACTAGACAGTTCAACACTTTCCAAATGTCTGAGGCACTATAAAATCTTGTATGAGTAGAAGATCCCCCTGAGATGGGGAGGCAGGACTTGGGGGGCAGAGGCAGGTGGATCTCTCTGAGTTTGAGGCCAGGCTGATGAAGCCCAACATTACCGAGACCTACAGGAACATGGATTGACACCAATCTTCTGATTTTGTCTGTGCTTCAGAAGTACATTTTTATACACTTCCATGGCCAAACAAGTTATTTCACTTTAAAGAAAGATGTAAAAATTGCTCGTTTTAATTACAGACAATATGCAAAGAGGAAGCAACACAGACATCGGCTTTAGGAAGCAGTCCCCAAGGCTGTAAAATCTCAAGTGTTGAGACCCTCTGCCTTGGGTCTCAGCTGAGGTGACGTGCGGCTGTGAGCATGTCAGGCCTCTAACAGAACTCCTCAGCTTCAGCAGACACTGCTGCTCTTCGCTCCTCTCACACCCCACCCTCATTCTCTGAACTTCCCTCTCCTGGTCCTGAGGTCCTGAATCCCCCCACCCCTGTGCCAGCTCTAACAGACCCTCCCACACTGAGCCTTTCCAGTGGCAGGTCCTACCCTCAGCTTTACCTTGTGATCTGGATGTCTGGGCACATCCAGTTCTTGCCTTCTGAGACCTAGTCACCATCTTCAAGCTCCCAGGTGAGTCATTCTTCCTCAGAGTCCTCTGACGCACCATCTTGAGCTTCTCTTGGACTCCATGTCCAGGTGAGGCCACCCCTGGGCCAAGACAGGCTCGTGAATGGTTTAAGTGGAGGTCCTCAGTGCACTTTTTCCTTCCTTCACAGGCTCCCATTCCACCCTCCCTTCCAGATCTCTGTACCCCCCACCTCACTTTTCTTTATTGCTCTTTCTTATGTGCACCATGCTTTCTCCCCCAGATCACTATATGTCCTCACCCCAGGAGCTCTTATAAGAATTAACCAGATATCTGGGCAGTGGTCATGTAGTCCCTTAACCTCAGCTCTT
Source organism: Meriones unguiculatus (assembly GCF_030254825.1). Taxonomy (NCBI): domain Eukaryota; kingdom Metazoa; phylum Chordata; class Mammalia; order Rodentia; family Muridae; genus Meriones; species Meriones unguiculatus. The sequence goes on from NC_083362.1 coordinate 70,957,838, forward strand.
GGGAGGCAGAGGCAGGAGGATCTGTGTGAGTTTGAGGTCAGCCTGGACTACTGAGCTAGTTCCAGGACAGTTAAAGCTACACAGAGAAATCCTGTCATGGAAAAAAAAATTAACCAGATAAATATGGAAGAATTGTAGGTAAAATGGGAGGAGCTTGCTTTCTGATTCCTGTTTTTAAGACTCCTGAACCACGAGTTGACCCTATGGGAGCAGAATGGCACAGGCCTGGGATTCTTTAGGCAGGGAGGAAGGGTCTTCCATGTAGTACCTATGTGCAGACAGACAACAACCAGAGGTGCCAGGCTCCTCTTGTGGGCAACGTGTACAGAAGCACAGAATGGACAGGCATGGTGTCTGCTTTGAATGCAGCTCCCCGGAGTGTCGCTGGAGGGGGTGGCTGGGGCCCAGAGGCTCAGGCAGTGTCAGGACTTGTAGATTGGGAAGCTTCACTGAGCTGAGGGAGCAGCACTTTATGCTTCTGGGACTTTGGGAGCTGCTGCCCACAGGACAGCCATACTCCACAGGCAGGAGGACACCTCTCCAGAGCTCTTCTTGGGCCTGTCCTATGAGCTGCCCCTCAGGGCTAGTACCCAGGGCTCTTTTGTATTTTATGTGAAAGCAGCAAGGTTTATATCCTTCCCCTTGAGTTTTGAAGGATGGTTGTCACCCTTGTGTACATATAAAGAGGAACCCTGACACTCTCCACCCTTCACCTTGACTGTCACCTGCCATTAGAATAGAATAGAATAGAATAGAATAGAATAGAATAGAATAGAATAGAATAGAATAGAATAGAATAGATTCCAGCATGCTCTAGTTCACTGTTTCCTCGGGGCAAAACTGGTCTGGCAGAATTTAAAACCAGACCACTGCACTGCCCAGTGCTCCTGTGTGCCTTCCCGTTGGGTTCTGAGCAATCTCTGTCCCTTCTCCTCTGGGTCTAAGGCCTGCAGAAGCCTCCTCCAACCTCCTCCAGCCCTCATCTCACCTTGTGAAGACCTTTTTTTCTGCTGTCTTCTTTTGGAGTTTGAAGAGATGCCTCTTTTTCTCTTTTTGGCTAAGAAGAAAGAATACAGTTGAGAATTAAAAAAGAAAAGAAAGAAAGAATACAAAGTCTTTTATAGTCATACAGATCTGTCAGTTTTTCTTATTTATAAATTATATTTTTGATCATTAATTGTGTGTATGCATGTGTGTGTGTGAACCCTGAGCCATCTCTCCAACCTCACCCCTAACCTTTTTAAAGGATCAGCTGGGAAGGAGAGGTCAGAGGTGGAACTAGAGGAAACAAATTTCAAGGTCAAGTGTTAAAATAAGAATTCTTTGAATTAGTTATTTGGGAATTAAATGAGGCTTGGATCATGGAAGGACCTATGAATGGCTTCTGGACACGAGAAACCAAGAATCTGTGAAGGAAAAAAAAAATCAGATGTGAGGAGATAAAGACTTGAGCAGCGGGAATATTGGGCAGGTTGTCTGCTATCCATGATGCTTTGAAGGCATCCAGGACTATAGCAGGATCTGAAGTGGGAGAAAAAAAGGCTTAGGAGGCTTCCAGGGAAGCAGTAGATGACAGTGTGAGAGAGGTTACAGTGATTATCATCATCATCGTCATTATCATCACTATTATAATGATTACATTTATTGATATGTGGAGGTTGGACACATGTGCCAGGCATACAAGCAGAGGTCAGGGAACAACTTGCTTGAGTTGGTTCTGTACTTCCACCATGTTGGTGTCAGGGATCAAACTCAGACCATCAGATTTGGTGGCAGGCATCTCTAGCCAATGAGCCATCTTGCCGGGCCAAGAACACATGTTTAATTGAATGGTGACACCTCAAAGGAAAAGACGGGCGAGAAAATGGTGGGTTAGGAAGTCGGTGGTCAGGTGGCCCTTCGTCCCGCTTGCCACGGTGAGGTGTAGGTCAAGGATGACAGATGTTGCCTGGACATGACTTAACAGGACTAACTGCAGCTAGGGCAGCAGGCACACCAAGCAGCTGTGGAACGGGAGACTGGCCGTTCTGAGGAAGGCTTGGTTCACAAGGCCTTTGACAAGGAAGGTGTAATGGAAAGAAAACGCGGGAACAGTGCGGTTGCGCACACTGGTTGCATCATGGATGCTAGGATGCGATACAGCTGGAAGAACAGGAAACAGTGCAGGGGAGAGGATGTCTGTACCTTTCTTGTTTGTAGGAGGTCTGGGTGCTTCTGGGGGCATTTCCAGGTCATTTGGTGCCGGAGAGTCATCTTTTCCCACTAACGAAAGAAACAGAAACCACGCCAGAGCTCAGAATGGACTGAGCAGAAGGTGTGATGGGAAGTCGTCTGGGAACTCAAACTGTAGGGAGAGAAGGCAGGGATCTGCCAGCCCACTGGGTTCTGCCCTGATCTGACCACCTTGTTATTGGGGTAAAAATTTTACATGTATGAGCGTTTTGCCTGCATGCGTGTCTTGGTACCACATGCATGACTGGTTCATGCAAAGCCCAGAAGAGGGCCCTTGGGACTGGAGTTACAGGTGGTTATGAGCGACCATGCGGTTGCTGGGAGTTGAACTCAGGTCCTCTGGAAGAACAGCCTTAAGAAGAACACTCTTAGGCATGGAACTGCCTCTCCTTCCCTGACCACCTTGTTATTATTACCTATTTGTCTGCTAATAGCAAATGCATTATGAAATTCTGCTAGCTTTGGTGCAATAAGAGAAGCAGAGGGACTTGAAACCATAACAGATAAAAAAGCTTCATCTCCTTAAGACTGTCTGTTGTTTACACAACACCATGAAAATTGTCTTAAATTCTGGCTTCTTTAGGGTCAGGTAACTGAGGCACGTTACAAACTGTCTTCAGACTTTTGAAGTCAATTCTTTCTCTTCGTATCATTTTAATAACATATATTCTTAGAGCTCCACACGACGAAGAATTGACTAGCATTGAGGGACAGTTCCCACAGTCAGGGTAGGGCCAAGGAAGGAGGGCCAGCCACACCGGCTGCATCACCCACCAGGGGGACACACAGGCTTTCTGTTTGCCTGTCTTGTGTTTTGTTGGGGCCGTTTTGAGCATTACCTATTGAGATGACTTCACAGCAGTGAGGGCGCCCAGTCCAGCCCTGCCTTGTCCCCTTCCCTCCTGGCGCCCACCACACTTCCCTATGGCTGAGGAGTCGTCTCTGTTGACACCTTAATCATTTAGAGTCTAAGTCTAGCAGGTATTCGGGGGGACTTTGTGGCTTTGTGATTGGTGGTTTCTATAAATCTACCTTCCCAGTCTTGCCTTCTTGCTCTCCCACAACTCTACCTTCCAAGCTTGGGTGAGCCCCAGGTAGCTGGGTTGAGATGGTGGTGAGAGCAGGGACAAAGAGGATTTAAACGCCTTTTCTTCTTGGTAGGAAAGCAGAGGCAAGTTTAACCTATTCCAATCAAGACTGCCAAGAGTTAAGTCAGCCTTAACCAGCCTTACCATCCACAATGCCAGGGGAACCGGGAGGACTTGTCCCTGAGCGGTCTTCCTTGTTCCTCTTGGATATTAAGTTGTCTTTGATCACTGCAGGAGGAAGGAAAATCTTGGATTACCGGTCTGGTTGGCAGAGGAGAATGGATGGTGTAAATGCCCAGAAAAGGAGGAACAATAAGGCCAAAGGCAGATTACCTGACACGGGGCCTGAGTGACTGTGGGGCATCTCTTGAGAGTCTTCCTTATCTTTTCTCTGGTGATCCCTGGAGGTCACTGAGTAGAGGGAAGAAGAAGAACTGAGGCTTTCAGGATGAGCAGGTAGGGGCCAGAGCGGTAAAGGACAAACGTGATTCTAACTGGTAAGGAAGTCAGGGACCAGGGTAAGGTAGGGTAGCAAAGGGCGGACAGTGAACAGTCAGCTACTTCTAATTAGCAACTCGTTAGTTAAATAACAGGATTTCTTTTTTTAATGTAGATGATGAGACCTTCTATTGTCGTTAGTTTTCTGATTATGTTAAACTTATCGGAATGACATGTATCCGAGAAGTGGCGGAAATGTTACCGGGCTCAAACAGGGCTCCTTTGTTCTCAGTCCTGGAGAGCGAGGAACCTGTAATGTGTATCTTTGGTAATACATCCTGCTATACTTGGTGTAACTAAACTTTATTATGACAGTGATTTGGGGAAGCCAAGTGGCATAAATCTGGAAGCTCAATTAGGTCCGGTAGATCATGAAAAATTTTCCATTTTCTAATAATGTTAGTAACATATGCATGTCGTACAGTCTAATTCATCTAAGTGTAAAGGGTTTGGTGGTGTTGCTTGGTGCTAGAGTGCTTGTCCAGCATGCAAGGGGCCCCAGGTTCTACTCTTAACACACTGTGAAATAAAAAGGAATGAAGAAGGCTGAGACTCAAAGGCTTCCGCAGTCAGAAGAATCACCTCCTCGGGAAGCATGCGAAAAGCTGGATGTCAATTTGGAGCAGGGAGTGGGGGCTGGGAGGAAGAGAGGGAGAGGGAAGGGAGGACTCTATATACTGTGGACTGACCCAGAAGCCTGGCACCTAGCAGGGAAGCCATCTTCCACTGAGCTCTACCCCAGACCCACACAGAATTTTGGTGGTTGGCTTCCTTCGCGCAGAGTCTATAATGGGCCCCTCTGCTTCTCTCCCCCTTGTCGAGCCCATTCCTTTCTCCCGAGGTTCCAAGCACAGCCTTTCCCTCGGCATGTGCACAGTCTCCCCCCACAGCCCCATCAGGGTTAGTCTGCACAGTACCAGGGGAAGGGTTGGGCAGCTTCTCCGAGTCTTCTCCTTATCAGTTGTAGCTGTTAAATTGCTCCTGGCGGCTGAAGGAGAAAGGGCCATAAGGCCTATAAGGGAGGAGAGTGAACGAACCGCTGGCCTAAAGGCTCAGGGACAGTGAAGCACCAAGGCCAAAAACAGAGGTTGGTGCAGGAAGGTGTTCTGAGACCTGGGCCTCCCTGGCCACTGACAATGCTTGTGATTTTCTGAGACAGGGTTGTGTGTAGGTAGGTAGATAGGTAGGTAAGCCGGTGCATAGGAAGGAGCAGATCAACAAAAGACAGCAATCTGGAGTTCTAACTGACAGGGAGCAAGCATCCTAGGTAGGGTTACAAGTTGGAGGGCAGGATCTGTTTCTTGCCTGGTGTGTTCTTTCCTTCCTGAATGAAGCCAGGAACAGGCACAGCTGGGCGAGAAAGGCTGGGCTGCTCCTTCAGGATCTCAGTGGGTTGCTGGGAGGGGGCTCTGGGCTCACAGGCTCTTGTTGCAGAACACAGATGACTCGGAGGAGATGGCTGGAGTGGGGGCGGGGGCGGCAGAGCCATGGGGGAGCGCCCTTCTGCTGGCTCAGCTGGGATTTCCACTAGGGTCTGCATGGTTCTGTTCTTCCCTTCATAGGCAGTAGCAACTGGAATCAGCAAAGGAGCACACATCAGGACCCTGGAGATTCAGAGGTTATCTGGCAGACAGGATGGCCTAGCGCACCCCACAGGACCAGAGGAGTTCCTGATTTTCTGCTGGTGCAGAGAACAGGTTCATCACAAGTGTCCCTACCAACTTTTATGTCACTTGGACACTCGGTGCTGTTTAGCCCCCAATCTACCACCAAAAATGGGTTGACCGTACAGAAACCAGCTCCTGTAGAAGCACCCTAAAAAATTATATACATACATACATACATACATACATACATAGAATTTAAACGGAGTTATCAAATCTGAGGAATGGATTGCGTCATGGATTGAATCTTTTTGAGTCACTGGCCAATGGGGTACCAGAGGTTCCCCCTGTCCCCACACATTGCAGGCTCTTGCCAGTGTTATTAGACAGGTTATGATAACCTGCTGATAGAACCCTGTTGCTAGAGGGACCATATGTTCATGGCATCAAACTGTTGCTCAACTAGAAGCTTCACCCCTGCTGACTGGCATTCCTAGTGATGGAAGCTCTCTGCACACTAGCGGAGGTGAAAGGTTATCATCAGTCTCCCCCAGCTAGGAGCGCAGTGAACCCCAATAGGGACCCGCTTCCTTGACATACTGTTATCACAACAGCATGTGGCACAAATGGGAGTGGCCAACCGCCTGCTGCCTGAGTATGAGGACTGTTCTATGAAGTGGGACCCACACTTAACACTTAATGTGACCAAGGATCTGAGACGAGCTAGGTCATGAGCTCTGGAGTAAAACCTACCACAATGAATCTTCTAAATGACTGTAACAACAACAAGCCTCCTACTGATGTTTTGCTTTGCCCACTGTGACGGTTACTCTCAGTTGTCACCTTGACTACACCTGGAATTAACTAAACCTCAACTGGCTGGGTCCACCTGTGAGAGATTTTCCTTAATTGAAGTGGGAAGGCGCACCCTGAATCTAGATCTTCTGAGGTGGGAAGATCCACCTTTAATCTGGGCCACGCCTTCCGCTATAGCGGCCTGTATAAAGTTCCACTCCTAACAAAGAACCCACTCCTAATTAAATCCGTTTTCTCCAGTGGAGTGACACTGCGTATGTCAATCACACTCCAGGGTGGGCCTGCGCAGCAAGAACAGTTGGCCAACACAAAACAGACTCCATGTTTTCTGTTTGTTTTCAGTTTTACTTGTGTTTACGCGTGTCTCTTGTTTGTCTGGTTTGATTTGGGTTTTTTAAGAGAGACAGACTATGAAGTGTTGGGGGAAATAGTGTGGGAGGATCTGAAAGGAGGAGTTGAAGGAGGGGAGAGAATATGACCAAATATGTGGAAATGTTTTTGAAAAAAAAAAATGACAGCAAAAGTAAATAATTAAATGGGAAAAAAGTTAAGCAAAAATGGTTTTTAACACATAAAATTGGATACATTTGTAACCAGGGATTCAATTTTCTATAATTTTGGTTTCATAAAACTTAGTTGTGTGAAAGGTATAATTTTAACAAAGGTCCCTATATTTCTATTATTGCTTTATAATTTATTTGTTTTTATTATTATTTTAATAAATAAAGTTATCTCCCTGGACCAAACAAACAAAAAAAAAACTTTCTTAAAAGTGTGTATTGGGACCTTGATCTTCTGGTTTCTGCTCACTCCTGCAGGTTCCACTGCACCTTAGGATCAATGTGAACACACTATGATCTCCCTCCCCATCCCCACAACCGCATGAGGCTTTCCGCATGCTGTCTCTCTGGATAGATTGGGAATGGTTTCTATTAATACTGTTCTTTGTCATTCACTTCTGAAGTAAAGACACCTTGACCCGTGAACAGAAAGTGTCACGGATGCTAAGAAAAGGCTCAGGAAACCCACAGAACTGCACAGCCAGGGAGGTCCTTGAGGCCAGCCAAGGCCATGTTCTCCTGGTCCTGCTGCCAGGCTTACAGGTGAAGGTTTCCCTCTGCTGCTCTCTTAGGGAACGGTCTCTCCCCTGAGGAGGAGTCTTCTGTTGGTGCAGCGTCACGCGGCAGTCTGATTAGGGTTCCTTCCTTCAGTATGCCCAGGGAGACAATCTGCTGATTATCTTTTCTCCAATCTCAAGTGGCTTTATTGCCCAGTTCTCTCACTCTCACTTTAACTACTCAGACCTGCTAACGCAGCCCCTCCCTGTCTTCCTTTACTTACGGCTATAGTTTAGATGTTGGATGTCCCCTCAAAACTTAGGCTTCCGGGGTGACACTACAGGACGATGGGGATAGCTTGAAGAGGTGGGGCATCGAGGTGTTAGGTCACTGGGGGCATCTCTTGAAGGGGATTATTGGATCCAAGACTCCCTTTTCCCCATTTTCAGGACACACAGAGAACAATTTACCTTGTCACCCATTCCTGCTATGATACACTGCCTTGCTCCAGGCCCAAACTATGTCACAGGCAAGAATCCCCAAACCCTTTTTCTCATTATAAGTTAATTATCTCTGGCAATTTGTGGCAGAGATAGAGATCTGAGTAACACACAGGCTCTTCCTGTTTCAGCGTTCCTCCATCTCCTTCCATGTCTGTGTCTGTCTCCCCCAACTCTGTGAGCTTCCCATCTCTCATCTAGCCTTACAAGCTACCTTTGTGCTGGCTATCTCTCTTACTGTCTTGGGCTCTGGCATTGGAAAATCCATATGGGAGTCCTCAGTTCTAAAGCAAATGACTGGGGGAGTTGCTTCTGGCCTTTCCCTTTTCTGTCAAGCACAGCTAATGATGTCCTCAGGTTGTTTAAAGGATGCAAAAAATGATACAAGATGATATAAAATGTATATAAAATGTGACAGCCACACTGTCACAAAGAGATATACAATGAACCCATCTTCTCTTTCTCCCTCCCTCTCTAGAGCTCCCTATCTTTCTTTCACATCAGATCCCCAACATTTCTGTTACTGTAATGTTTCCTAGAGTTTGTCCAGTGCCTTAGACTTTCAACACAGGTATGATGGATCATGTCTGTAATGCCAGAGCTTGGAAAGAAGGCTGAGACAGGATCATTCCATTTCAGGCCTGCCTGGACTACATCACAACACTCTGTTGCAAACACATAAACAAAGTTGTACCTGCACCAAAATTCATCCAGTAGCTGCAACAAAAACATTTGTGTCATATAGGAATTCACCTTGGGGAAACTGAGGTCAGAGTCAGCGAGGGCTGGCCCTCCAGCTGCTTTTGTGAGTGTGTGTGGTCTACATCTTTACACAGGAAAAGCACGCATTGGAACGCCCATTCTACACTGGAAACAAACCCAGGCCCTTAGTGCAGCAGCAGTACACACGTTAAACACTGGAGAAAATGAGTCCACGTTACCATTTCTGAAGCTTCTGAAGATCGCCACCATGCTTGGGTATTCGTGGAGGTTGACCTGGCTGAACAAGGTCAGCAGCAGTGATGCATGGAAAGTCTGCTCCAGACTGGTGAGAACCTTGTGCACAACCTTAGACAGAGGGACCAGATTTTGACAGGCTTCCAGGGATTCCTTCAAAGAGCAGAGCAGAGGGTTGGTTTGAATGAGTATTCATGGAGCTCAGAGCTCTATTTGTGGCTCTCTAGATTGTAAGAATGCTACTCTTAGGCTGCTGAGCATGGCTAAGTGGGTGAAGGTGTTGGCCATCAAGGCTGATGACATGAGTTTGATTCCAGGATCCACAGGGAGGAAGGAGAGAATATGTTCTCCAAGCTGTCCTTTGACCTCTAACTGTGCACGGTGACACATGCGCTCCTCCACTCCAAATAAATAAGTGACTGTAATTTAAAAAACGAGGAAGCCAGGCTTGGTGGCACACTCCTTTAATTCCAGCATTGAGGAGACAGGCAGTCTGCTCTTTAATGCGTTTTTTTTTTTTTGTTTTTTTTTTTTTTGTTTTTTTTTTAATTTGAGGCCATCCTGGTCTACAAAGCGAGTTCCAGGACAGCCAGGGCTACACAGAGAAATCCCATATCAAAGAAAACAAAATAAAACAAAAAACACAATTTAAGAAATCTTTTTTTAATTTAAGAGGAAATTTAGTATAAAATATGGAGTTAAATCTTCAAAACAGAAGAAGCAGGAGAAGAGGACTGACTGCAAAATCCTTCCAGTGAGTATCTGTGAGGCCTGTTAGCTAGTCCTTGGGTGCCCATCACCAGATAGACATGGTAACGGAACAGGCAGGCCCTGCCCAGGTGGGACCCTGCCAAGGTAGAGGCCCTGCCCAGCTGGAGGAGGAGGGCATCCATCCCTGAAAAGAAAGTCAATAAATAGCCAGTTGCAACTGAGAACGGGGTCATGAGGGAAAGCATAGCTTGTCATGAGGAAAACAGGAGCGTCTGGGTGCCCTGTGAGCAGTGCCGTGTGGGCTGATGAAGGAGCTTGAGCTGTGTCAAGACTTGGAAAAGGCTGCTGCAATTTTCCTGAACGTGGAATTCCAAATACTAACAAACAAACCAACCAACACTAACCCTGTATAGAAAGCCACGCTGAACAGGAAGGCATGCATGGACAGTCTTCAGTCCTGATGAAATCCCTGTCCTCCAGTGCCGCCCTACATGGAATGAACGGGGGAGTCTGCAAGATGACGCATCAGGGAAAGGCGCTTGCTGACAAGCTTGGTAACCCGAGTGGTAATCCCGATCTTTGGGACCCCCATGGCAGCATGACCAGGGAGCCACCTATTCTTATACACTGGGACAATTCCTGTGATGGGCTGAGTGGTACCTTCGTGCCAAACAAGACAGAACAATTGGAGCCTGTGAGCGTGAACCTACTTGGAAAAAGGTCTTTGCAGATGGAACTGAGGATGCCGAGACTACTGTGATTAGAGCAGTCTCTAAACACAAGTGTCCTTACCAAAGGAAGGAAGGGGAAAAGACAGAAGAGAGGAGACTATGCGGAGATGGAAAAGAGACTGCAACAGACTGTTAGTCCAAAAACTCCAAAAGCTGCCAGCAGCCACCAGAAGCTAAACAGAACCAAGAAAGAGATCCATCTTTGAACTTCTAGAAAAAGGCAATCCATCAACACCTTTATTTGGGCCTTCTGGCCTCCAGAACTGCAAGAGACTGAACTTTCTAGTTTGTGGTCCTTTGCTATGGTAGCCCCTACAATATACCATGTCACCACTAAAGCGCCATGAGACCCTTTCTTCCAATGGTTCCCTCCTGCAATAACGATCATGGTTAAGATGGGCCTTCCATTTTCTAGAAGGTGGGCTGTGGTCAGAGGTCTCGAATGTACTTAGGCAGGATTTGGCTGCCTTGGGGAAGGTCCACAGGTCTCACCTGGTACATTCTCTCAGTGATGAAGGAGTTGTCTCGGAGAGCTTCGAAGAAGGGAAACGGCTTGTTGATGGCATAGGCGATGTCCAGCTTTGTGTATATGAAGTGCTGGAGAAGAGCCTCTTCCAGGGCCTTGGTCACAGTGAACATCCTAGGGAAAGAGGTAGGCTGAGGAGACAGAGGCAAAGGCTGTCCGGAGCATGGGGAACTGCTCTCTGCATGAAATGGGCTCTCAAAGGTAGACATTCTGGTCCTCAGGCATCAGTGAGCCATCTACAGAACAAAGTCGGGCTTAAAGATCTGTGGATACAGGAAATAAAGGCAGTGTCCAGCAACGACAGAACCTGAGAGGGACAGATAGTAGCATACCACCATCCTGAAAGGAATTTTAAACCATAAAGTAAATTTTGAAAATATCTGTCATTCCAACCTTTGGGCAGAGTGCAGAGAGTCTTATGAAAGAAGTGGGAAACAGTAAGATCTGAAGAGGACAGGAACTCCACAAGGAGAGCAACAGAACCAAAAAATCTGAGCACAGGGGTCTTTCCTGAGACTGATACTCCAACCAAAGAATATGCATGGAGATAACCTAAGACCCCTGCACAGATGTAGCCCATGGCAGTTCAGTATCCAAGTGGGTTCCATAGTAATGGGAACAGGGACTGTCTCTGACATGAACTGAATTGCCTGCTCTTTAATTACCTCCCCCTGAGGGGAAAGCAGCATTACCAGGCCACAGAAGAAGACAATGCAGCCACTCCTGATGAGACCTAATTGACTAGGATCAGAAGGAAGGAAAAGAAGTCCTCCCCTATCAGTGGACTTGGGGAGGGGCTTGCATGCTGAGGGTGGAGGAAGGAAGGGAT